>NC_084977.1:23339296-23939296 GCF_963691925.1 Scomber scombrus | reverse complement strand
CTGCAATATATAGTTGATATATCGATTAGTCCATCAACAGAAAACCAATCAGCATCCTTTTTTTATGACAAACCAACCAATGTCTCCCTATATCTCTACATACGTACATACAAGCATTAACTGATTAAAAAAAAAAGACCTTCACACCTGATCAGATTAAGAGAGTCAATGGGTGAACACACTGAGGCTGGACTGAATTATTAAGGCCTGAAGCTCATATGACCACAAACAATCTCAATGTACAGCAGACCGACACACAGGTTTATTGTGCCCACTTTCCTACCTGAATTATTGAAGGTGGACACCCAAGCTACCTGTCCTCTCTGGAGGACGTAGAAATGATGTGCGTAGCAGCTGGAAATTCAAGGGAAGCCAAAGCCTGCTTTGAGTCCCACTGCTAATTACAGGCTGTTTAAAGATTTGGATTCATCAGCTGAACTGCATCACTTTAAAACAAGAGTTTCACAATGTGCTATTTGGCAGCTGAACGTCATTAGATGGTTTCTGTCGTGGAACAAATCTGCCTTGTGTTAAACTACACTGAACTTAACGAGTCACTGACAGCGCTCAAGCACACAAGTGTCACATGTTAACTATGTGGAATTCAAACGTATGATATAATCACAAGGTCAAGGATTGTCATTTTGAAGGACAAGATTCAAATCAGAAACATTACTCAATGTTGAACAACTAGTTCTGCTGCTATGTACAAATCAAGAAATCAGTGATCCAATTAAGATTTTTCATCAACAGTTAGAAAAAGAAAACATGAACATGGCATGAAGTAGAATACACTGTGGGGACAAATACACACAACATCACACACTGTATCTCAGTGAAAAAAAACAACTTCAGGATATGAGACACTCAGACAATGTGAGCAATACACATGCACGGCCAGATCTGTGCACAAGCATCTTATTTTACACCTGACCTGTGGAGTTTTCTTATAAACAGACAAGACTTTGTTACTCACCATAATGCATTAGTGTGTACCCTTGAGGTTTAAAAGTGTTGAATGCATTTCCTCCCTCAAAAACCATTTGCAATGCCAATGTTTTGAGTATCCTGCATCTTTTACACCCATGTCTTCTTTTTCTTTGCCATTGCTGGCTCATTGCTCAGGTGCATTAATGCCACCTAAACTGTGCACATGCATCCATGTGCGTGTGTGAAAGACAAGTAATAAAGAGACTGCTCTTTTAAAATTAACTCTACAGCACGGCTCAAAGATACAAACTCCACAGGGTACCTTTAAAGAGGATGAAGACAAGAAGCAGGCTTACTTGTACATTATAACCATCTAATCACTAATACATTGCCCCCTAGCAGTAAGAGGGCAGTGAAAGCTGTCAAAGCTACTCACCATAGGAGACGGGGACAGAGCTATGTTGCCAATGGAGGCTTTGAGCTCATCAACTGAGGGAACCGCCACGACACGATCAGACTTGATCTTGATTTTGAATTTTTTCCTGTGGTCCTCATCTTCCTCCGACTCATCAGAGGAGAAGAAGTGGGGCTTTTTTGGTGCAGGTGGGAGCAGTGTCAAGGAAAGCAGCATTTAATCCCTTAAATATTGATATTGTTTGACCAATACAACTGATACAATAAAAGAGAGCTTTCCTTTAAACCTAATCTCTGTTTGAAATTAATTTCTATGAAACTTGTGCTTCTGCAGTAGAAGGCAAATAATCAAATTCCTAATCATTCTCCCTTGTCTGTTTTTAATTAACATGGTCCATTTTTGTGGTTCAAACCATTTATTTTTGTAATGTTTCAATTGTCTTACTTCTTCAGGTGAAGTAATTCAGACCCAGACCTAATACAAATATTCTATACACAGATACAGATGTGTGTCCCTCTAAATTAGATCAAAATTACAACCTGTTGAGTAGGTGACTGCAAACAGATGAACATAACATGGCCTTGATAACAAGCTGTCACAGAGAAGAAAACAGAGCATCACCTCTGCTCAGTACAAGCTGACAGGCTCGCAATTCAGTGTATTGATTACGGTGATAATTCCAAGCTTCAAAAAGAGGTTACAGGGCCATTCCCACATCTCAATGCAAACTTCCTGTTGACATCCGCTGTGTCGATGACTCATTCTTCTGTGACGCTTTTTTGTGCTATGCCTTATTAACATCATTTATATCCTTGTTAATTGGATGTTGGTACACAGTTGATGCAAGTGGTCTTTTTTGTGTAGATTTCTCTCTAAAACACCAGGAAGTATTTTTGCATTAAGAAGTGCTTTATCATTTCATTATATTGATTTGTTTTGGCTCATTTGGCAACCAGCAGCAGAATTTGAGAGGAAAGGAAGCCCATCCCCTGTGAATAATTACCTCGTAATGTTACATGTTATCTCACAAACTGATCAATATTCACACATGTAAGTCCTCAACTAACATCATGAAAGCAGTTCAAGCCTACATAACTTGGCAGAGAATAATCAATTCTGTTATATGACATAAAGCAGTGCTAAGGATATCTCCCTCTTCTGACTCCTCATCAGGTCTGATACTGTAGCCCTCATCATCCACCTCGGGGCTATTCTGAAACACACAGAGGGAGTCAATGTAAATCTCTTTGAATGTTTGTATGACGTTATCAGCAACACTTTGTCACATTGGTTGTACGGTGATCTACTGCTGTAGAACCAGCAGCTGGTAAAAAAGTACCGTAGGAACCCACAGAGTAGATTTACTATCTGTATGTAAAACTTGTCAATAGCACATTGACTTTACTATAATATAGACCAATCAATACTATACTAGAGGCTCATTCCATGCAGATTAAAACAAAGCAACAAGTTGTTGTTGACTGAGCTGAATGACCAGATCAAAACAGTTTAAAAAAAAAAAAATGTCAATCAGATTTTTTATTTACATATCTGTCCCAGTCGATATCTTCGTAGAAGCCATTAGGGGCCCCATTGGTCTTCTTCTGAGACTGAGAAGAGAAAGACGGTTCATTAAAAACCCTAAAAGACACTGAGGAAACAATCGTACATACATTCTGCATGTGCATGTGCACTCTGGATGCCATATCATGTCAGATTGCCCCACAATCCCCTATTTTGGTCTACAAGGCACAGTTTTGCTTTTTTTCTGGTTGGCAGGTCCTAACGTGGTCAAATTAAATATCATTTTAGAAACATTTGGTTTGTTTTCTACAAACATAAATTAAACTCCACATGGTTACCCTTGATAATGATGATTATTTTTATTATCCAATTTGCTGCAAATATTCCAAGCAGTGCTGTATAACATTTCAAATTTCAGGTCTCTTCAAGCTGCCCAAGGGGAATATCCTGTTGCCCTTTTTGTTTTATTCCAAAACCATCTCAGAGAGCCAGCTAATGAAAACACAGTGGACAGCTAACCAGCCTAAGCTCTACATGCTACTCTAGAGACAAGTCTACTTTAATGACTAGAGCTGAGTTCAGTACCGATTCAACTTCTTGGGGTTCCTGGCAAGTGAAAAGAACACAAAAAATAAATATAAACAATTATTTAATTCATTGTGGTCATTGAAATTCACTAAAGTGACTTATATACAGTATCAGTCAAAAGTTTGGACATGCTTTCTCAGGTTAATGGGAAAGTTTTTCCAAACTTGTGATACCGTAGACTGGAAATTAAAGGGGAAATTCTGGTATTTTTCAACATGGACCCTCAAAGTACATCCACTAAGGTGCTTGTTTTTGCCACCGACAGGCTCAGGTTGTTATTGTAAGAGTCTGACTATGAAAGTAAATTCAGGAACTAACCACTTGTAAGTATATAGGGACCTATACCCGGGACAGATTGCTGGCTAACCGAACAACCCACATTTTCATAATTTTCATCTGCACTGTTTGTTTACACATATGACCGACTTTCACCACAGTTAGACTGTAAGGAAAGTAAAAAAAAAGCGAAACTAAGTGCAATAACGGATTATGTTGAGGACTTTTGGGTGGCCAACCATATTTATTTTAACCAGAATACACAGGGCCGGCTTGTTCACACGTTTGAGGCTGATTTTCACCACTGTTGGCCGGTAAGGAAACTAAGAAGTTAGCTATAATGCTGCTAGAGGGAGCTAGTACCTGCGTTTACTTTTTATTGTCAGATACTTATGACAATCTGAGCCTGTCACTGGCAAAAACAAGCACTTTTAGTGGACGTACTTTTTAAGCTCCTAAAGTTCCTCATAACCACTTAATTTGTAGACTGAACTGTAATTTACAAATGAATGAATTGGATGATGTATATTAAATACTTTGCTACTTACACCCCCCTCTCTGTCTGGAGACCCCCTGTGAGACATGAAAGAAGAGAAGAAAACAGAATGTGAAAGTCACTTAACATGTACGCTCCTCAATTTGAAATCAAGCGCTTTGCTAATTAGCTGAGCCGAAATATTTAAAAGACGGATTGAAGGAAAACCTTTTCACACAACCGTACTCGCTCACAAATCACACTCCCAGACATCACAGCACCGCAAACCATTTAGAGAACATCTACAGTGTCTCATGCACAGTTCCAAAGTGGCTAAAGCTTGCTGGAAAACTACCACACTTACAAAGATTCAGCTGGCTGACCAAGTCTTTCATAATTGATTTGATTGAGTCAATTTCTGATCTTGCTGCATTTGCATAATTTCAGAACATTACTGTCAAGATATAACATAATTTACTTCAGCTGTATGGCAAATACTGGATATTTTAAGTGTGGCCGTTATTTTATAGATCCATAATAACATGTCATGTAGTATATAACAGGTCCTTTAGTAGAATATAGTAACTATAATATACTTCCTTGACTTACACAGTGTCTGCTGGGCTTTCAAAATGTGCAAAATTAATGGAAGCAGCACTCTAACTTCTTTTGACAGGAACTGTGCTTAATGCTAATCCTGTAATTGTTCCTCCTTATTTTAATCCTTTTTTTCTGCTGTAATGTATATGCACGGCCTGCTGGTATTTATCAATTTTTCTCCATAAAATAACTAAAACCAATTCAGATGTTTCAGCAACTCTCTGCTCCACTTCTGGGCACCATTGTTAATACTCTCAGCAGTGGAACGATTAATACGCTCTGTGTTTAGTACATCAGGAAAGAGGAACAGGACTTACGTGGAGTCATTATCCTTCTCTTTCTTCCGTATCCCAAAGGCCTTCCTGGTACGTTTTTTCAATCCTGAGGAGAAAGAAGAGGCAAAAGGTGAGTAACTGCATGAAAAGACAACAAAGACAAGACTAAAAGGTGAGGTTAGTGGGAGTATTAAAGGGTATGTGGGGTCAACTGTCCTCCATCTATCAAACACAGGAGATTAAAGACTATGTTTTCATGTATTATTGAGTGACCTGTTGCAGTAGCAAACACTCTCTCAGAACTAACCGTGTTCGTGGTCAGTGCAAATGGACCAACAATTTCATAGCATCATTTTTTGAGAGGAAAATCCATTAGCACCATCAAAATCAATGTGTCAAGCATTTAACAGGAATAATTTAGACAGCAATGGAGCACAGAGGAACCTCTACAGTACTACTGGTCACAAAGTAATATGACAATATGCAAAACTTCAATTCATATTACAATCAACAGCATGTGAATGTGAATGCAAGTATACTGCATCGAGTGGCCATATGATTGCCAGTTTGGATCCCTGGACTGACTTACTTCAACTTAGATAAAGAATTCAATAACACCCTCTATCCCTCCTCTCCAAATCCACTGTGTGGGGACTGTGTGGTGACTGTGTGGCCTTGAGCAATGCATTAGATTTCCAGCTGCAATAATAGAGCTGCACACAGACAAGCAGTACAAAACTATGATTGTGCCTTAAAACCAAGTGTTGCATGACCCTTACTTTTTTCCCCCTATGGTTAAACAAAGTCAATTATTGGCCTTAAATAAATAGCAGATCCCAAAAACAAACTCTGGACCTGGACACAGACACTACATTTTCTCCTGTCAACAAACTGAAAATTCAGTTCAACCACATATTTGCAGATGTGGCTTCTTGGTTCTAGTTTTTCAAGCTTTCATATCCCCTTTATCAACAACAACTCCAGGTCAGCTTTCGGAAACTACAAAAACAACAAATGGTTTAAATCAACTCAAACAGCATGTTCAGTTACAGTTCATTACACATTAGTGTTATATTTTACACTATGATATAAAGCATTAATGGTATATATTTGATCAATATTATGCACTGAATTGCAGCATTGTCCCCAAGCAAGATTTGAAAGGTTTACAGCTGTGCTAATGAAAGAGTATTTTCAGCCATACATGATAGTAAAATCTGCAGTAAACAGAATTTTAAGGTCCTTTCCTCTTGTTTTTCTTGTCTTTTTTATTACATTTTATTGGGTTGTTCTCACTCACACACACTGAAAAACCTGAACCTGTCTCCACTCTTATAATTCCCCTTCACCCTGATACACAATTTATATGTGTGGTATTTATTTCGTTTGGGGTATCTAGAAAGCATTAACTCCACTTGGCTGACTGATTCAACAGGGACTAGGAAATCGTCTCTGTTGCTAGGTCGTTACTAGGTGTCGGCCTACTTGCTGGAGTAGTAATCGAGGTTTCATTAGATAGGAGTCTACTGACGTAACTTATGTTTTCCCCAGGTATTAGTCAGACCCCATGGCTTTTCAGGGAAACAGAGACAACACTAACAAAAAGATTGTGTTAGCGCCTCGTTCTTGACCACATCACTGCTGTGCTAATAGTGATGGTAAAGCTCATCCTCTTGTGTAATATTGTTTAAGTCAAATCTGGCTCTGTTCCTTCTGACGACATTCAACCACAACATATCGTAAATGTATTCTAGTTCACCAATAGATTCGAATTTTTTAACTATTGCTATGTACAACTATGCTGAACAACCAAATTCTTACCCAAGATGAAAGCCCAGTTGTCCCCCTCCATTTACTTTCAGATAATTCCTTTACTGTCATGCTTCCTTTTCCTTGTCTGGTTTTGAACTCATCACATCATCTGACCAACTTATCTCTTCCTCATACCACATGCAGACACACATAGAGCCTTAGAACAGGAACCTGATGCTCCTTACACACGCACACGAACACGCACATGCACACACAAACAAGGTATCACGATCCTGTTCTTGATCTGTGCCTTGGACTCAAATTCAACACCAGTGGCTCTACTCATGAATTAAAGACAAATGTCATCATTGTAGCAAAGTAATAAAATACACAGCAATGTAAACTTGTACATATAAAAATAAAGACACTATGTATACTACTTTCATTACCTATAAAGGATTATTTAAGGGTGGTGGGCAAGAGGTGACTGCATCAAATAAGAAACCATAAAGAGCCCAACAACACCATGGTAAATGGAAAAAAGCAATAATAAATTCTGGTGAATCTACATGCAAGGTGTACATGCATGGAAAGTGTGTTTGGTCTACTTTCTTTCTTTTTTTTCTTGATTTGATATTCCTTTACTACACCAACATTTGCATCAGCATGTTTGAGGCCTAAATGAGAAAAATCGAGTTCTGCTGGGCATGAAGAGTCTCATCCAGAAATACCCTCTCATTGATCCAGCTAACGTATTCGGCCTTGCATCCTATGAACGGCCACTGTCACAGCTCATATAAATGTCCCGCTGCCGAGGAAAAGGCACATTCACAAGCATATACAGTATTACACAATGGTTTGTCTCTGCACAGGCAAACAGTCCACAAAGGTATGCACTCATGTCTGCGCACACATTTGTTGCAGCATATGCAAAGACATGCACATAAAGACACAGGGTGAATGGTGAATATTCATGGACACATGGTGATCAGGTGTTAGGCAGCAGCACCTGTTTCTATAAAAAGCAACCAAAGTCATGACTTTGAGGGAGAGGAACAAAAATATATCCAAAGTGTTAAATGTAAAAAAACATAATGTGTGATAGCTTTGGTGACGATGGTAAAAGATGAAAGGCAAAAACTTTGGTGTATATTTTTCTACATATAGCTCCAACACATCAGCTTGTAAATTATTCAGTGTGAGTGTTGGATCAAGAGTGAGCAATTCAGAGTATGAGGTAGAGTGGAAGATTAATAACATCTAGCCTTGATAAAGAAGGTGAATTCTTTTTTAAAAGGACAATATTTTGTAAGGACACTGAAAATAACATACAGCTTGCTCAGTATGAGGGCGCAGTGTGCTCTCTCAGCCCGTAGCTTAATGGAGAGAGGGAGCTTTGATTGTTCCTTCAACAGCTGTTCTACAAAGTTATCAACTGATGTTCTCCTCCGCCGCTTCTTTTACCCCACAGGGTCTGATTTTGTCTCGTCTGGATCAACCCTGAAAGTAATTTGGCATCTAGCTGAAACTCAAATTTCAACACTTGAGTCACAGTTTTACAGTTTCTTTAGGGGTTTCTGAATCAATCCTCTCTATTGTTGCGTCAAATCTTATGTTTATTTGTTCCGTCCCTAATGCCATTAAGAAACAAACCCTTACCCCTGTTATGTCCTAGTTAAGCAATACATAGCTTCTTCTATTTTCCCCTTTAGGCACCATCAAGGTTTTCAAACTTGAATTTTGACTCTTAAACTTCAAGTTCATGTCAAAATACCTTACATTTCTCTCCCTTCTCTTGGCCTCTCTTTGTTTTCCTCCCTTAAGGTTGTTTCCTTTTTTTGTAAATCCAGCATTGCCCCCCAAGTAAGATCTGACAGGCTTACAGCTGTGCTAATGAAAGAGTATTTTGTGAGCACATGGCAGCTGTACCCAGGCTACACAAAGATAGTGTGTTTATATAATATATTAAAAGCTGCATTATAACGACACTAGTCTTATTTTTAACGTCATCTCTTAACTTTGTCTTTGTTTATTTATTTGTTTGTTTAATTTAATGTTGCTGTGTTGTTCTTCGTGACATTTCCTTCATACATTTTTTATTTTATTTAAAAAAATCAAAAAAACAAAAACAACCACAGACAGTTTGCCAGAAAACAAAGCCAAACAGGAAATCAGCACATGTAGACCTAGCACCCTGCCTTTTTGCCTAATGGTATATGCTCTTAAGATATGTTCTATGTATAGGGTATGGCTACAGTTTTTTTAATCAAGTGAAGACAGGGGAAATATGTCTCACAAAGAAATATAACTATAATTGACCACAGTTATGCATCTTAAATGAAACTACACACACACACACAGCAGAACAGATACTTGATGCATTACACACACACACACACAGCAGAACAGATACTTGATGCATTAAATGACAATTCCATGTTTGGACTAGAGGCAAGACCTAAATCTGATTGGATGACGTGGATGTGACAGAATACATGAATGCATGTGGTAGGGGTTAATTAATGGAGAGGGAAATAACAGAGCGTACGGTACACACTGTTTAATGACTTAATGGCTTCCGTTCAGAGGGATGCTAGCACAAGTGCTAACGTAATTAGTGGTCTCTATTCATTCATTCATATCTATTCGAGAAGCCAAAGGACAGGATACTGTCAATCCTAAATATTTACAAGACAACTGAAAGGTAGCAGTGCCTTGCCCAGCTCCATTTCAAAGTGTTGCTATTGAAACAACACAGACATTTCTATGTAGTCGGGACTCCAATTCTAAAAAAAAAACATTTTCCAAAATAATATTTATCTGGTGTCTGAAAATCTAGAGTTCAGGATAATCTTGGAAAAGTGAGATGGTAACTTTAGAAAAGGTCCCAAAAAGAAAAACACTCAGGCGGACGAACACCACCCAGAACAGCAGAGAGCTTGCTATTATTACAGCTCTGTGAGGTCCACCCTTCAACCTACAGGAAATGGTTGGCACTGACGCTGCTTTCAATAAAAAAGAGCCACCTTATAAAACTGCAATTATACCTTTCTTCCATTATTAAATCAAAAGCAATGCTAGGTGAGCAGATTAACCTAGAAAACATGCCTTTAAGCCTAAAGCCATCTAGCAAATACTGAACTATTACAACATTTGAAGATCTGGGCCAAGTGATGTTCAACTTAATGTTCCTATGTGGGAGCATGGGGTTCATCTGTGTTTGTTGGCTGATTCTATCTTTAAAGACGTTCACCAGAAGCAGCGATTAGTTATTTAAGTGAAATCATAGAGTCTATGTTAATTAGTTAGTCAGTGCTAATCAACACTGCTTTAGACAATCCAATTAACAAATTTGATTTACAAAAAAACTGTTCAGCTCCCATCAAGTTAAACTTTTTTTTTAAACAGCTTCTTTCTAAGGAAACTATGTTGTTTCATGTTTTATGAACTAAAGTAAAAACTTCTTCTAAATAATGATTCAATGTAATGTAGCAAATTAACTGAAGAAAGAAAAAAAAAGACTACAGCCTTAAACTTAAGGGTATGACTATGTGCTATGGACCACATCTATTGTGTGATTTCGTGTGGGCTTAAGCATGTCTGTTTCTGCCAGGGGTTTCCGGTGCATTAGCCTCAGCTGTAATTGCTACAGAGTCAGAGAACTAAACTGAAAGGAACACCACACTCCTGAGACAAACATACAAATACACGTATGCACAGAAATGTAAAGCACACACAGCTGCAAAATGTATGCTGCTGCACATCCACCAAGACACACTCTTTCAGTATGGGCCTTCACCTCTGTGCAGAGGCTGTTTAACAAGCTGCTCCAAAGGAGGAAGAGATGAAGAGGCTCTATCAGCCAACCTACCACACAAGCACATAGCTTGTGCTGCCAGCCCCAGCACAGCAGACCAGTCCAGGCCACTCCAAACTTTGAATGGGTGACCTGTGCTGCTGTGCATAGTAAGTAGAGGGGGCGATAATACACCATTGAGATTTAGAGGCAGAAGTGTTGGATGTTTGTGTTAAAACCTTTGGGCTGTGTCCGAAATCACTCCCTCGTTCACTCATTCACTACTCTGTACATAAAAGCACTGAACAGTTGACTCTACAGTGAGCAGTAAAAGATTTCTTACCAATCATCGTATTGTGCATCACCACTGACACGTATAGAGTCACACAATGGTAATTTTTCAATTACTACCACACCAGTGACACTATTTTTTCTGTCCATTGGGGGAATTTTTGAGAAACATAACATTAACTTCTTTAACTAGCTTTGAATTTGTTTCCTCCTTACCATAACTGAGCAATAAATACCAGTAAGAATCCACCAAAAGACAGATTTTAAGTCTTGTGTTCTCTGTATGTTTGTTTTGGTACCCACATTTTCTCTAAAGCTGGATGGGAAAAAAAGCTGACCTTGTTTACAAGCCTGTGCAGTATGCATGTCAGAGCATGCTGCGATGGGAGTATGCGATGAGTCGATTTCAATGTGAAGACAGGTTGTTGTTGGTATTGAGTAAAGCTCTTGACTGAGCACAAGGAAAAACATGTGGACGCACTGACAAGCAGGCAGACAGGTTAGCGACAAGGAAACAGGTAATTAGTGGAACAGGGTTAAAGCTGGCAGGCACATTAAAGAAAGCAGACAGAAAAACCTTGCAGGCAGACTAGCTCTGAGAAAATGTAAGTAAAATGAGGAGACAATTGAGCAGTAAGACAGACAGGTAGGCAGATTGATTCATATAATGGACAGACAGGCATATTGCAAACAGGAGGTTTAAAAGGCTCTTTTGTTGCAGTGACTCATCTATTCTCAAAGCCCTGTGAGGCAGCAGGGGGAAGAGGCAGGTGAGGAAAGATATGCTGCTCTAGATTGGCAGATAGACTAAAAATGACCTTACAATGCAGCAATGAGCAGGTTTGGGTTTTGTTTTTGTGGATGTGTTTGGAGCTGAAAACTGAATCAGGGAGCCACTGAGGTGTATCGTTAAAAAAAAGTCAGAGCATTGAAGATTTATTATATATTATGATATACTATATTATATATTATATGTTCTGATGAAAATCGTATGCTTCTCTTGAGCAGCTACTACGCTGCACATCCAGAATCAGCCTTTAAATAGGAAGCAGCATGTCAGAGGATCACATTTATGTAGAGAGGTGCCAACTAATTTCAGAAACTAAAACGTTTGCACATGGACTATACTAAGCTCCATGTGTAACACAAACAAGGTATTGCACAACAGCTGTTGGTCAATACATATTTCCACTTGCGCAGGAAGGAGGAAAGCATTTCTTCAATCCTCCGAACTTAAATTTTTCCTGCTAGTCTCAGGATTTAAACCACCACCTTTCTAACGGTCTCGCCTGGAGGAAGATGGAGGAAGACACATCAAAGGAGAGCACAAGAGGAGAGATGCTGTTTGTGGAGATGCCCCTGTCTCATTATCTGGCAGCTCAAACAGAAAGATACAGGCGGATGGCATAAGAGAACCTCCAGAAATACCCACTGACAGCCATCACCTGTAGCCCTACTGTGCGTTTCCATGCAAGTGTGTGTTCTCAGTGAGAGTCTGTGTCAGTGTGGCAGAGAAAAAAGACAAAGGGAAGGTGTCAGTTTGCGTTTGTTCCTGTGGATGCTAAAATTAGGCCTCGACTGTACTGTCCAGGTGGCTGCACTGTGAGCTATCAACTGTAACACTGGTACTAACATTTTACACAGTGCAACACACACACACACGCCATTGGATTTGGCACGTGCATGCCAGCTTTGTTGCACGGATGCACCCTTTGAGGAAAAATAAATAAATAAAAGAGATGTTTCATTGACTGACGTCACCCACCTCTAAGGAAAGTGGGTCAGGGCCAGAAATCATATAGCAGCATGCCGGCAGTTGGTGCAGATATGAACAAAAGATGTTTGAGAATGCCAGGATGCATCCATCTGTGCACATGCTTTGGTTCCACTCAGTAATATTTATTTTATCTTGTTTCATTTCAATTTTAAAGGGACGGTTAAATAGGCATATATATTTTTCTTTATTTAAGAACAAACTAAGGCTGCACCTAACAATTCACTATCCATTAAACTGTAGATACATTTTCTATTCATTTGATTTATAATTTAGCTTTTTTAATTGTGAAATATTGCCATCACATTTCTTAAAGCACAAGGTGATTTACACAGATTGCTTGTTTTGTCTGAGTAATGGTCAAAATCTACAAATCTTTAATTGAAAAGCAGAACATTCTCACATTTAAGAAATTGGAACCAATCAATGTTTGGCATTTTTGTTTGATAAATGATTAGTTAATTGATAAAATTGCTTCAGCACTGTAGCAGACTATTGATACATATCATAGTATTTGCTCTAAGTAACTTAGAACAAATGTCCTAAGACGAGCTTTGATAAAAAAATAAAAAATAATTGCATATGTTTTTATTATTATTTTAAGTAGAGAGTAATGGATAATCAAAAAGTACCATATTTAATTTCTTTGAAAGACAGTAATGGGATTATCTTAGTTTTATTTATTGGAGGATGTTGAGTTGCACAATAACTTGTCAGTGGTTCACCGGAGTATAAAATAAAACTAAGGACTTTCACAACCTATCACAATCTTTGTCCATCTCTTCTTTTATCCCCATTATTGATCCTTGTGTCTTCCCATCACTGCTCCTCACTCTTGTCCCTATAAACAGCTAGCACTTAAGGTTCCCAGGCCCAAATAGCATCCAACCAAGGACTGTGTGGCGTATGACCCTGCTGAAGAGCCAACAAAGTGGCTTTTAACATGGATTTTCTGCACAAAGACACAAGGAGAAGATGTATTTTCCACGGGTCTGTCCATCTCTTGACACAAGATTTTCATACACCAGAGGCAGATATGGGAACAAACAGCCCTCTGCACCTCCAGCTGATGCTCAAAGTGCTCCAGCCGATGTCCCTGACACATTGACATTTTTCTACAATGTGCTCGTTCCATTGATGGCAAATTAATTATTGTTTCTAACCAGATAATGTAATTTATAATAAAAGCTGGGTGTTAAATGCCAGACTGTCTGCAAGATTCAATTAAAGATACATGCTGTGAAAGTTTAAGCATATCTTTCAAAGCATTAGCAAGACACAAATGGGATTTTGTGCTCATGTGAATCAGCAGGGATCACTACTTTAAACTCTTTTGAAAACACAGTTGCAGATACTGAAAGTTACAAGTTGAGGGTGACCTTTTTTTTTTCTTTTCATACAAGCCCCTCCAAGTGTGTCCATAAAAAAGTGTGCATGTATGGGTGTTGCCAGTCTACAGTTATCAAACCCCTGCTAGGCCCCAGACTCCCCCCTGGAGAGGAGTCCTTAGCTATTTCAGTCATGTCCTCCTATCAAAACAGATCAGCACAGCTGCCACTGAGGGAAAAACAAAAAGTACAAATCCTTCCTCCTTCTTTCATCCACATTAATCTGACAGTACCCAGAAATGTCATCTGCAGCTACCCAGCGGAACCCCATTACCATAGGAAATAGCAAAAGAGATAAGGACGTCCTCTTTTACCAGGCACACTGACTTAGCTGAGGTGAGCGAGGTTCAACAATTAGCTCAGCTAGAGCAGCAATCAGTCCACGTATGCTGGGAAAAATAGAGTCATACATTTTATTTGGCTGTCTTCTCCCAAATTTACACTTCCTAATGCATATCGGCTTCCATCGCCAGCATGCTGTATGCTCACTAAATGAGCTCAATGTTCCTCATCCCTCATAGTAATGGGTCTATTCTCATACATATTTTCATAAAGACATTGCCCTGTATAATAAAATGGCAAAACAAAGTTACAGATAGTTGTGTTTATTTAAATGTGTAGATTATTTTTGTAATTCAAGGAAATTGTGTTGCCAGTCTGTACAGAACCTCACATAAATACACAGATACAGAGATACAGCACACACCCACAACATAACTAAATACTACTGTACGCACATAGCAGACATACAGAAGTTACTGTCATCAGGGAATATTGAGAGGTGTTAACTAATATAATTTAACTTAACAGTAAGGTGTGAGTTCTAGGAACATGATTGCTGCATGAAAAAAAAAAGTATTTTTACTGGTCTCCATGGGGAAATAATTGATCCTCTGTATTTGATCCATTCTATATACACATCAGGAGCCGTGAGCAGCCACAGTGCAGCACCTAACTCCAGTTATTTTGCCAGTGACTTGGTCAGGGGCACCGACAAGTGTTACCTTCTGTTGTGCAAGGAGTATTAACCCTAACAAGCATTTCTTTGGAGCACCCGGCGGAATATGGAGAGAACATGCAAACTCCAGACAGAAAGGACATGGGACAGCAGAGGTTTGCACCCAGGACCTTCTTTCTGTAAACAGTGCAACAGTGCTAACGACTGAGCCATGATGGTGCCTATGATAAAAACATGAAAATCAGCTTCCAGAAGGCAGTTGGACAAAAATGATTTTTTTTCGGCCTGCTATTGGACAGTGAGGCTATGTGACGTCAGTTTGCAAAACTGTCTGGTTTTCAAGGCTAAAGCTGCTTGGGTGTTTTTACTGTTTGCTAGACAATAAAAAAGGAACCTGCATAATGGATACTACATTACTACACAGATGTTATCAAATGGTTGTTCTTTGGAAATTAATAAACACTTTCTTTCTGGATGATGTATCAAACTTACAAGTATATTATACAAGACATTATACAAGTATACTAGATTGGTATTCTATTCTGATAAATGTCTTTGTAGGCTACTGCAGCCTTGTGTGTCCACAGTAAAATGTTTTGATGCATCAGGACTAAAGCCAAAACTTTTCTAACTGGCTGAGAAAAAAAAACTGTAGACCTCTTGTGTATAACTGTGAGAACAATTATGGGGGGGGCACCTCTACTGTACAAAAAGTGAAGCTGCAACAACTAAATAAATGAATAGGGAAGGTATAACTCTGACTGCACTTCCTGATATGTCTGTTAAGCCTCAAAAGGCAAATTCAATTTTGAATTTATCCTATTTCTGCTGCTGGACCCTGCCCTTCTTCGAGCTGGCTCAGTACTAAAACAGTAAGGACTTTCATTATTGCTGCACTCATTTAGACACAATGATGAGTTCTCAGTGCTGTGGCTCAGTTACAGCCACGTACTGTTCAAGTCTCCTGAATGCAGTTTTGTAAGGTAAAGTGCACAATATAATTTAGGGGGGAGGTACATACAAAAAAGTACAGTACATCACAACTACAGTAACTAAGAGATGACATTACAATAAAAAAAAAAAATAACATAATCAAATTTCGGACATTGTATTCTGTGATTTGTCCACTAGTTCTAGAAAAGATTGAAACATCAGCCACAGTGATCATTTCCTGCCACACCTCAGCGGTAGCTAGTGTTTATTTTATTTGTTTGTTCTGTTTGTGAGTAAAGAAAAAACCACCTAAATCTTGCCCACTGATCAACATAATCCCCTGTGTGTTTATTGACATGTGATCTGTGTTTACTGAGAGGTGATCAATGTTTTGATCCCATAAGCATGTTCATCAGGATTATCTGTCTGCTATGGCACTGCAGCACGGCAGAACCAGCATCATCCCAGCAGAAACATTTCAAGCCATGTTAACAGCAAATTAAATGACTCAAACAAATGAATGTACTGCTTAATTCACTAAGAATGAACAGCCCAGAATGTAGCTTTAAGTAGCTTTTAGCCACATTTACCAAATATTTTAGTTTGCTGGTCTGACAATCTAGATAGAAAACCCCTAAATAATGGTTCATATAAGTGTCAACAGCTGCTCTCAGCCCATGAACTCAAACAAGCCACTTGTATGCAGACCATAACCTGTCACCAAATGAGTGACAGGTGAACAAAGTCAACCTTTCAGTGGGCCTAAGGCAAGTTTTTTCTCAGAAACTGACAGACCAAGCCAGAGTCATAATTTTCAGGCTCTTACTGGATTGTTGTCCTTTGCATATGATCATTATAAGGATACTTCTGCAATCACTCAGTATCAAACTTCTTAATTCTCTGAGCTCACTCAGAGACTGTGGAAAGGCAAATATGCTAAATGCAAGAGATGTTAATGACTCCACTGTCCAGAGATTTTTCAGAGGGAATGATTCAAAGTGGCTGGGCCATAAGGCAAAATGCAGTGTGGGTGTACAATGTTGTGTGATTCACAGATGAGATGTTTTTTTTTTTTTCAAAACCAGGAGATCTGTGTTTTGACCGAGCATGAACTCTCTCTTTTACTTAAAGAAGGAGATGGAAGATGATAAGGAGGAAGGCGCACTCTCACACACACACACACTCACTCACTCACTCACTCACTCACTCACTCACTCACTCACTCACTCACTCACTCACTCACTCACTCACTCACTCACTCACTCACTCACTCACTCACTCACTCACTCACTCACTCACTCACTCACTCACTCACTCACTCACTCACTCACTCACTCACTCACTCACAGTATACAGTATACAGTAGTAGTATAATAGTTCATTACACTTTATATTCCGGGGGGTTGATAGTTAAGTGTGCTAGGAAAGGCCATGAAATAAAGTAAAAAGTACAGCACATTTGTTTCAATCTGCAAAGTACTATGAGATTTTTGTGTGTATTAAGTTGACATTTTGTCCTGACTAGGAAAACCACAACTGAACATCATTGTTTAATGGACATCATGGTACAGTGACTTTAGACACAGTACTGACATGTTGTATATGGTTTGAAATGTTCGCCTGGGTAAAATCTGCACTCAATGAAAGATCAGAGCAAAGCCACCCCTTGGGGATGATGAATAGTCATGCCAAATTTCATGGTTAACTGGCTGGCGGATTGTGAAATATCTTGCTTTGTACCCAAGTACTTAATATACAGACTGACTTTTTCAAAGGCCCCCACCACTTGTGACAAAAATAAGAGAAGGTAAATGCAAAGAGCCTGAGTGTGTTTACAGAGAACACAGTACTAAACAGAGGGTGAACAAAAAATCTAGCAGCCCTTTGCAATGCATAGCAATCTGATTCAATAGTCTCTGAGAAACTTATAAATGTCAATTTTGCTATAGAAAGGTGTTCGCTGCCAGGCTGTTTCAACCTACATAAGATTGCACATGTGATATGGATAAGCAGAAGTTAAATAGATTTGTATTTGTGCAACCTTTAGCAATGAGCTTTGGTCCAAAGTTATCATCCGAACTACAATTAGAAACTTGTAACGGTGGTTTGAGTGTTATTTGCCCACCTTGATGGTTTGATGGTAAAACTGAGAGTTTATGGAGAGACTTGATACAATAAAGTCAAACACCTATTTTACAACAGTGGAATGGCCCTTCTGCTACAGACACTGTTCTTCCAACCTCCATTACATCCACTGAACCTTTCCTTTATGATCGCCAGCACAACTTTATATCAAGTTTCCGTAAAGCCGGTGTGTGTGTGTGTGTGTGTGTGTGTGTGTGTGTGTGTGTGTGTGTGTGTGTGTGTGTTTGTGTGTGTGTGTGTGTGTCAGAGATAGACGACCCATTTGTCTTGCCAATGCACTGTTAAGTATGAAGACTCTTCTCACTGCCTTTCTGACAGCCACTACACCAAGTAACCAATAAGATTACTTGCTCTGATTCTATCCATTAATCACTTGTAAACACTTTTATTTTTAAAACAATGATGGCCATTGAGCAATTAATCATCTGTAAATACCATAAATACCATACACTTCATAAATAGTGCTGATAGTAATCCTGAGTATGATTAATAAACTGCCTCTCCTCACAAAAGTCCTGTTAGAAAGATAAGCCCATTCATCAGAGTGTCAGCTCCTCATAGGTCAGCACTGCTAGTACTCTGCAAATAGAGCAAATAGACTGGGAACTTAACGCTGAGCACTTCAGAGTCTCTAGAGACACATTTCATATTGTGTAAGCCCAACTCATCGAATTTCAGTTTGTGCTGTGTCACTCTTTGTTTGTTTGGTTGTAGTGAGAATTGATTAGTCAATTAGTTGTATAATCAATTAATTTTTTACATGAATTAACTAATAAAAATAACATTGCTTGCCCTTGGATACTACATATTTCTTCTGCCTTCCCAGTAGCCAATCAGATATCTTTTGTCTACCATGTAAGGTTTGCCAGTGACAAAGACATGTGAGCAACTGATGTGTGAGTAAAAGGGAAAGAGACACAGACAGAGAAACATTCTGTACAGTAGATTGCCAGTCAGATTAGTGTGCCCAGAATGAAAGTTTCCACATGAGCAGTAAGCAGTGCTGCAAACAACACATTAACAGGCTGTGTATGTGTGTGGCCTTGTCCAGATGAGGCTTGACAAAAAAGTTGATATGTATCAGTTGCTCGGATGCAGCCTGGTCACGTCCTCCTTCCACGAGCCCCCGTGGGAGTACACAAAATGACTTTGTTTGTAGAAAAAATAGTTATGAAATTGAGTACAGGAAAAAAAGGGAAGAGGGAATGAGAGAAGGAGGAATACAACAGAAATGAGTTGTGTCAAGCCTGCGCACTCTGAAGAGACACAGAAGTGACAGGTTCAATGGGTGTGATCAGCAACAAATACTCGATCTTCTTTCCTTCTCTTGACCCTCACGTTGAGATTTTATCCTAAAAAGTTGGCCCAAATTCCTGTGGATTACATCTCCCTTACTCCCTCCCAACAATCTAATCTCAGTTCTCTCTGGTTAAAGCAGACCGCTGACTCCACTCCTCCCCTGTTCACATCCAGATTATATGTTTGGTCAGCTTTTGGTTGGCAAAGGAATGTCTTGACTGTCTATGGTTCATTAAGACAAGGGTTTATTAAAAACCTCTGACTTCTTCTTCCCACAGTCACAGTCCTCAAATAAAGAACCACTGACATCATGAAAAGGTGGAGTGCTGTTTGTCTTTGAGGAGAGGAGGAGAATTGAAAGGGAAAGTGACAGAAGGAGGAGAGGCAGAATGAGAGAGGGGATGTGGAGAAACCACAATGAACCTCAAGATCTGGAACCACTTTGAGGGAACACACCATCAATTCCTGTGTCACTCTAACGCCCAACTATCTGTTGTTAAGAAAAGAATTGTATAAGCAAGTAGATGCATACAGACTGTATCTCCCTACCTTCATGATGTATGTATAGACCTTAAGATATTATCTTTACCACAGTGAGTTTCAGAAACCCGGCTATGAACTTTGGTCAACTTTGGCTCAGTCATGTTACTCAGTTAAGCTAACACACTGTGCAATCTTTACAATGGAACTGGTCTAAATTATGAATGGTGAACAGATGTTTGATTCCCATGTTGATAGTATAAACACAACAAAGTAGGTTTGGGAGAAAAAAATAAGGATAAAAATGTTTAAATAACATAAATAGTAAAGCTTGCAGATTGTGCACTCTATGCTTTTAATGCTCTTACCATATCTTTGTGTATCAACAGGGATAACATACTTTGTGTCATAATTGAACTCCTGTCAACATGAGCCACTAGCATCGTGTACACATGTTGTGTAAGTATTGCGAAGGTACTGAAAATGAAAGACATTGTTCTTAGTGACTGTATGTTATGTAACACACACTGTTACTTCTAAGACAACAAAAAGGGGCCATTGCGGGAGAACCCTGCAACAACTGGTAAAACAAAATGGAGAATTCTTCAAGCAGTTCAATGCACACATCAACACCCAAATAACAGCACACACAGATGCATATAAGCGTGTACCATGTTGAACTGCATTGCTGTGCTCTAATGAGACAGTGTAAGGGGAATGAAACAGTCTGAGGTCAATCCTGGATTACATCCTGCTCCCCTCTTCTCCTTTTCCTCACCCTGTTATTAAAACGAATATGAAACACCCTTTGCTATTGCTGCTATTTTCTTTCAATTATAGGTTTAAAAATAAAAAGAAGGCATATATTATGAATATTTTATATGGGAATGAGATCTCAGATATGACGATGATATATTTAAGCACTTAAACGAGAAACTTGAGCACAGAGTAAGGACAAATTCAGTTAAGAAAGAGTCTCATATAAATACATACATATACAATACAGTGTAATAAACCACCTAATCATCAACAAAACAGTGTATTCAACATAATTACTGAAACTCTGGCTGTGCGAAAATTCAACACAGATTTCATTACACAAAATATAAGACCCTGGCCCACTTACACATAGATCCACTAGTTGGAGGGCTTATATACAAAGCAAAAGGCGCTAAAGAAATGTTTACATAAACACAAATGCAGCTGAAGGATACCTCCATTTTAGTTTCAAAATACTAGCAAATAAGACTATTTACAGAGAGCCATATGATTTGCCAGAGGGGGAAAAGAAAGAACAAAACAAAACCTTGTGATACCGGCCCTCAGCACAGATGGAGAAGAGCTTGTCAAATGTCCTGTATTTGTGACTTCAATGCAAATCAACCTCAAACAAAACAAAAAAATGTGACTATTTGCTTTAGTTTAAAGTGCTAGTTATGGAAAATTATGGAATGAGACGGGTAGGCATTCCTATTGCTGCATCGCCCTCTCCAACTAAAGATAGTGGTTAGCATCGTGGTAAAGTGAGGGGAGTAACTTCCTTTTCCTCCCTTTTTAATTTGGACAAATTGCGCTCTGGCCACACGGGTTTGCCTTGACTATTTGTTTTTGAAAGAATACTTGAGACTAAATATGAATCTCAACCAGTCCCTGAGGTCAACAAGGTACTGAATCTCTGAGAGAACTAAAAGTTAAAAGTTGGCAGGACTTAAAATTCTGTGGTGGTGCAAACGCTGCAAAGTTCACATCAACTTCCACTTTTATTTGCCTTTCTTCCTCCATCATGTTATTTTTTTCTGAACTGTCCAGAAAAGTACAAAAGGTTTGTAGACTATATGTTAGTTGCTGGCTATTTTGTCACTTCCTGCCAAAGCATGAGATACCAGCCTAACAAAACCAACAGTGCTGTATAAACTGATGTACAGGGAAGCCCTTTAATAAATTAAGAGCAAATGCAACATTTGTGTGTAGATGTTATCAATCTGTCCTTTTGTGTCTCTCATCTAGTACTGTTTTTGTCTGTTCTGGCCTTTATCAGTCTGTCACTCCTTCAATGCTGCCTTTGTACTAATGCATGATCAAATGAGCTGTCTGATAAAATAAACATAAAGCCTGTTATCTCAAATGGCATCACTGCGTCGCACTAAAGCACATAAAACAAACAGGCATCACTGAATTCATGCCACCCTAACATGACCCCCCTCTGTCTCTGACATGACTCATCATGACCATGGGGAGCTGGGAGGCATCAAGGCAGACTGTGTGCACTATGCTACTGATGACAGTTCAGCTTGGTTCAAACTTTTATGCTCAGCTACCCTCGACTGGGATGACTTTCAAAAACCTTTTGACATTACTTAGTCACTGGTGGCTGTACTCATCACTTCTTCTTTCAATACTTCCTGGCAGACAGAATTAATACTTCAACAAATAACCTCATAGCAGAAATTAAATTGCTTGTGTCAACTAAATTGCTTTTCTTTTTGAAGGTGCTTGAGGTCGGACTTTTTAACAACAAGAATAACAAAAAAATGATATCTGAAATCATAACTGGTTACAGGAATAGTCTGGGACTGAATGCGGGTGATCTTCTATGAGGATGTGAGCTATTATTGCTATGTCAAGCTGAAATACTGTGTTTATTTATCCAAAATTCAGGGGGAATGAAAAGTGCATTCCCCAGAACTGCTTTTAATAAAGTGTCCAGAAGAAAAGTCTCCCTCTCCATCCTCCCCTGGTGAATTTGAACAATTTGCTGAATGATACCGACATAAAAACGACAGATAAACAGAATATCAAAAATCTTTTGCAACCATCTTTCATTATAAACACAGATAGGGTAAAGTGTACAGCCAACGCTTCTTTCAGTACTCCTCAGCAGTATCTCGCAGTGGGACTACAGATGACAGGTGCTTTGTGCCATTTGGTTTAGTTTCACTGAGGTGCACTTTTCTCTCAGTTTCAGTTCTCTCTTTACCTCTAACTCCCATGTCTCCCTTCCTCCCCTTTCTCTTCTGTTCTCTGTCTCTCTCCCTGCTGATATGGTCAAAATCAATGGATCCTCTATTCTGTGGATGGTCTGATGTCTGCTAATGAAATCCTATCGGCTATGAGTCATCCATCTGATAGCTACTGGGACAAAGAGTGGCAGAAGAATCGTCTCTGCAACACACCTTTATGAGCACATTAATTCATGCAAACGTAAACACTGTTTACCCCCTCCCCCCCACATACATTTTACGATGTAAAAATGTATGTATAATGGTCATACCATCCAAAAACTAGCAGCTCTAGTTTTGTAGCAATACTAGAAATGTCCATTTTTATAAATTAAATATTTACCGGTGCACCACTTGTTGGACTTAGACTATCTTCAAAAATATATATTTGGTTTAAGTACAGCAAAATCATTTTCATTAAGTTTAAGTGATGGTTTTGGTAAAATGAAAACAACAACAAAAGAAATAAGAAAGACAAAATGGTAACAAATAGCATTTATGTTTGCATAAATAAATATGTTTATTTCCTTAAAATCTCTTAATCCCTTATTTCATTTTTTATTTTTATTAATATGAACACATAACACAACCTATTTAATATTAAGCCCATTCACAGTCTGTTTATAAATGGCATGTGACCAGGCTATTAGAGATAATGATATTTTAGCTGATACAAGTTTATTGCAAATATACAAGCTATCAAGCAACTATATTTGCATATGTCAGCTGGTTTGAGTTAATTAAAAAAATGGTGTCACCAACACCCTATACAGTATATTGTTATTGGATTAAAGCTCCAAAATATTGACATAAGTATATGCCGCAAAAACCCAGTATTGGTTGGGTTATACGAGATGTGTCCGAGCGGGACACTTGACTTGACTAGCAACTGATATAGTTGAAAAAATCTCTACTCTACTCTATAGAGGACAAACTGCGAAATGGCATTATTGTCTCTAAACAAACTCAAACATATCTTTGACATTTATGAAATTCAGTTTCTTGTTACTTATAAGCCAAAATCTGTGATAAGCAATATTGGATGACATATCGGCTCGACCAATTTATAGGTTTGACTCTAATGGACAAAATATCCTATAAATAACTTTACAGTTATTAAATATACTATTTTATAAAGGTAGAGGACCATTGATTTTCTAATGTTGTCGTAAGGGCCATTAAAAAGCGATTTATCTTCCTCTTTTGCTATGGGCTATGCCCCACATATACAAAAAACACAAAGCGTCACTCTAACTCAAACAGAAACTTTCCACGCAAACAGTACATGCCTGAAAACACGCACAGCTGGCCAGACACTTCCACCCATGCTGTGTTACTGTTTTAATCACATCCTCAAAACACTCAGTTCATCCCTCTTTCATGAATCTCTCTCTCTCTCTCTCTCTCTCTCTCTCTCTCTCTCTCTCTCTCTCTCTCTCTCTCTCTCTCTCTCTCTCTCTCTCTCTCTCTCTCTCTCTCTCTCTCTCTCTCTCTCTCTCTCTCTCTCTCTCTCTCTCTCTCTCTCTCTCTCTCTCTCTCTCTCTCTCTCTCTCTCTCTACCAGTATCAATCTAAACGCTGCTAATCTCTTCCTGTAGCTGTGTTTCTGCGTCGCTGTGCTAGTGCATCTTCCACTGATTGAAACGGACATCTGTTTGCACTGGTCTGGCTAGTAGCCATAACAGTACAAATACACACAGAGAGCTCGCCTCAGACACATCCACAGATATTGGCAGAGAGGGGATTTTTCACACATACACGGATGAATAAATACTATGCCAGTTCTTCCTATTAAACATCATGACATAGTGTTGAAAGAACATGTCTATAAAATGGAGGGAGGAAGGAAGGAAGAGTCATGAAAACTAAAACCTAAAAGGAAACATCAAAAACAGATGTCAGCAGTCTATCTTGTATGTCAGGGCTGCTACAATTTTCTTAATCGCACAGATAGTTAGAAAGACAGATGATAATGTGAGGTCACGATATCAGTGATAAAACACAGATTTTCATGCAAGTTCCCGGAATACATGCCTAAATTGGAATTCAATGCACACAATAAGTTATAGTTTGACGTGATTCCCAATTTCTCAAGTGGGAAAGATACATCTTGTATTTTTTTGTATTTCTTTTATTCCCCCTGGCACTATTGCTACATATGTGACCCTTTGGGAAACCAAAGGAAATCACTAATTGAAGTAGATGACGCAAGCTGAAGATAAGTGGTACCCAAAAAAAACACAAAACTTGTGTCATCAGTGCATCAACAAGCACCACAATCACAGGCACTGATATTTATCTCACAAATGGAAAAAAGGGCCAAACAAATCCATTTAGCTGCAATGATTTGATGTTAATTTATTAATTAAGTGGCATCGAAGGAGATTGTGCCAAGCACTAACAGTCAGCTTGGGAGCTACATACATTATACATAGAGATGCATTAATATTCTATTGTCAAATAAACCCAACTTCCCTGAGGGTTTCCCTGCCACCATGTCTATTCACTTCTTCTTCGATAATATAAAACATTTTTAAAAAGACATCGAGATTTTCACATTTGCAGAACAACAGGAAATAAAAGATACTTGGGTGGGAAGAAATTAGTGAAAAATCTTTCCAGATAAAAAATGCTTCTCAGAAGGAGAGGGGATGATATTAGGCAGAGCATGTGGGAACAGCAGAGGTACAGTGAAGACAAAGATGCCACTAAAGTCAGGGACACCAAAATCATTATCAATCTGGGGCAATAAATGATGGTAAATGAGATGATGCAGGGGCCTGGGTGGACCCACTGCTGTAAACAACAGCACAAGACAACTCACATTAGTAAACCTTCTAAGACTGTGTTGTTTTTTTTCTCTTTGCACATGCAGGAGTGGAAATAGAAATAAATATGTAACTGAAGCATTTGACATTTTGAACTGAGGTGCGAATCCAGATATAGAACGGTGCTGTAGTTATAACAGAATAAAAGAAATGATAGCAAAATTGATGATTCTCACTGCCACCACACAAGCTGGTGCAATTTTAAAAAAGCAGCTGATGAACAAGGAAGTGAAACAACAAAATACAGGCCTTTCATGATCACAGTGTCCTCGCCCCCCCCTTCCTCTGTGACTATTTGTCTTGCCCTCTCCCTCAGGGGCTCTGACACACATTGCTGCTCTCCATGTATCTCTTCCACTCTCACGCTATCCTACTCAGACATTTTAACTCACTTCATCTCCTTTTTCCATTTCCACCTCTCCTCATTTTGTTATCTGCTTCTTCTTGGCAAAGGTTTTATAGTATACCCTACTCTCTCCCTTTCTATTTCTTTTGCTTATGTCAGGTTGTTTATCTGTGTCTCCTTCATTGTCTGCCTCTCCTCTAATTGGGCACTGTGAATTGCTCTCCTTGCTATGGCACTCTATAAAAGACAGTATTATGCAAGGACAGAGAGAGAGAGATACAGGGAGACAGTGTAATCCAGGGTGTTAGGCTAGCACAGGACCTAGGCCCTGACATTAACATATCCCTGCAATGTGTGTTTTTACAGTATAGTATGAACAGACACAAAGATGGAGAGTCAGTAAAAAAGACACGATAAAACAATGTCTCCCTAAGATTTGTATTACTTCTCACATTAACACAACAGCATGAAGGTCATCAATGGGGCATTTAAATATATTTAATTAGATTTTGCCTGATTTCCTCTTGTTAATGGATCAACATAGATCAACCCTGACACAAAGGTACCCAGGGCACTATCACAGTGATGACATTAGCAACAGCCACAACACTCGACTGTTTTCTTATGATAAAACTATAGCCACTGATTAAATTGGACCACACATCTTTGACAGAAAATCACCTACTGTTTTGACAGCAGGCTCCTCTAATCTATGTGTGGACACTGTCAGGCTGCAAACAGCATCCCTAGACTGTTGGTTAACACTATGTGTGGGCTAACACAATGTGTTGGTTAACACTATGTGCTAATTCCTGCTCATGCTATGTGTAACATTTCAATATGAATAAAATCAGTACGCCACTGATGGGGAGATAAGAAGCAATTATTGCATGGAAAATGATTCTTATTATCATTAGGCAAGAAAAATTACCTGCTAAATTATGTACAGTGTGCAGGTTTAATGTTCATTTTTTAACTAGTTCATATCATCAAACACTGAATAATGATCCTGTCCAATGCAAAAAATACCTCAAAAAGTTGCGTTTATCATCGCATGTAAACATTTTTGAAAGAGACATTTCTCAGAGTGTATCTGATGTGTCTTTCAGAGGAAACAGTTTGATTACACTGGAGAAGAAACCCCTCTTCCCCCAGCTGCCACTGGATTACACAAACATGTCTGTTTATCTGGCTCTGAATCTTAGGCATCATTGCATAAGTGTTTGAGTGTGAGTGGGCGTGTCTGCATAGAGAACAAGATGGAATTTGGGAGGGTTGTTGTGAGGCTGCTCTGCTGCTGTGCCTATGAATGAATGAATGAATGGAAGAAAACGGTGTTAGGAAGAGTGCAAACAAGAACAGGCCAATTCATTTTGACTGCTTTTCCCTTTGCCTCCTCCTCTTCTCAATCTCTGTCCCTGCGTGTCTTTGTTATGGGAGAGTTAATTTGGGTCTCTGTCAAACTTATTGTCAAGAACAATCACAATGGACCCATTCTACTGTGACACATCTAACAATGAGCTTTCCTCTGTCTGCCACACTCTGTGAAGAAGACACACACACAAACAAGCACATTGATGATTTAGCAGACATCCACATCCACGAGTTCTTCATACCGGCATTGTCTAATGTCCTGTTAGCATCCATGCACCGTTGTGTTATTAATAGCAAGTGAGTCAGACTTGTCACTTCTTTAAGATTTCACACTGACGTCAGACGTAGCCTTGTCTATTGGCGCCATTACCACAAAATGTCTTCCATGAAAAATGATCAGTAGATTTTTGGGTCTGTGTAAGGCTGGGTTTATTCAAGACTCTTGACCACAGCACTAAGAATCAGTGGCACCAGTTGTTAAGTTTATTCAACATGATGGACAGCAGGGAGATACAATTATGCATTCTGCATTTCACATTCACAGAAGGTATGCTGCTCTGTTTCATACCATTATAAAATCTCTCCCAGGCTACTGAGGGCTCCGATGTTTCCGATGCATCAGCCCGCATGAGTAATTATGCATTTGACCAATGACACAACATTGAATTACTCATTTGGGTGTGCGGCAGGGACAATTCAGCAATCGTTGCACAAACGGCTACAAGAAGAAACATATAACATCAACAATTCCACAACAACTGAATAGGCCTTATGTAACCTCCATCCTTTTTTGTGCTAACTCAAACACAACAAATACCTATTTATACAGAAATCAATGAAAAATTGCACTTGGAAGCCTCTGTCTCGCTCATTACAAAAAGTCCATCTGAGCGAGAGTTGGAGCGTATTTGCTATGCAGTTAAATGGAGCAAAGTTGACTGCAGAAATGCTGACTATTTGACATCACTGATTGTCTTCCATGGCTTCTTGAAGTGATCACAATAAAGTTTTTTTTAATTTTTTTTTATTTGTAATGGTAACATTTGGTAATGACACTGGGTTTGTGTCTGTTAGATTAGAACAGTTGCGTGTTTGTAATTATTGTATGATACGGTTGATGTAAGCTAATGCTGTCGACGTTTAAGGAAGTTTGTGTGGCAGAAACAAAAAACTAATTCTCCTAATGCAACTTGGGGCTTTAAAAGAGAAAAATTGGAATATATGACTGTGACTGCCAACTCCATTTTTTGCTCATGCCAGCAGGCCTCAAAAGAAAATCCAATAATGTATGTACTTCATGCATGACGCTGCTTGCACATGAATAGCTGGCTATCCTCAAACCAATGTATTTCAGTGTTAATTAGATATGTATTATCAATAGAATTATGATCCTGTTAAGACAAAGCTCATAATAGTGATGGGTTGCAGCCCAAGGGCTGGCACTAGATGCATAGAAAACAGACAACAGGTCTCTCTGTTTCTTTCCTTACAACAACTGAAAGAGATGTTATTTTATGCTGTAATGCTTTTGACAAGCTGAGTCAGTGGACATGACCCTCCTTACTGGTATGCATGACATGAGCTGAAACAAAGACAGGGAATTCAGAGCTTAATTTGTTCTTAATTGATTCTTGGCACAACCAGTATAATCATACTGATTATGTGCAATTTGACAACCCCCAACTCAACTACAATGACACAAAAGCAAGGAATTATGACATTATGGTTTAAAATAAAGTGAGGTAATAGACCATGAAAGCAATGAGGTGGAGTCCACCATATGGCCTAACGTCCTCTCTGACCTCTGCTCCACAGCATTCCAGTTAAGGATTTATCCAAGTTTCAGCCCGGCAAGCTCTAAGTACTCTGCCTCCCTGTGACAGTCTGATTCCTACTCCTAGTAACTAGGATTAACAAGACTACACCTCTGAAGACCTGCTAGTGGCCATGAGAGACTCTATATTCATTACACCCCACAACATTGTTGCATGGAATCAACAAAAAACTAACTATATATACTGAAGACATACTAACAACAACATACTAATTTCGAGACTATTTTCATAGACTAAAAGTCTTATCTATGCTGTGACCATAATGTTAACCTTCTCCTGATTGCTGTGCTACAGGAAATGCTGTGGGGTCATTAAAACAACAATCTACTAATATGATTGTGAGATGTTTTTTGCACAAAGTTTACATTTTGGGCCATGAGTGGAAATAGAGGAAGTGCCTAATATGTGAAATGTTTAGGCTCTAGGGAGCATGAGAACATGTCATGGAAGTCTGTCTATTAGATGCTGTGTACAAGGGGATGTTTCGATGTGTTGGTAGTGCAAGAGGAAAAGTCAGAGGGTCACTATGTGCATTAGGATTCATCCTCTGGAGATCAGGAATATCCACAATTAACTGCAGAGTCTATCCATTGGTTTTCAAGTGATAAACCACTGTTACACAGTTAGAAGTTAAGTTTAATAGAATACTTGAATTTCTGTCTTAATATCTCCACCACCTGTTTTAGCTCCTACCCTGACAGTCCAATGGGATCACAAAACCCACGCTATACTGGCACAATTACCTTAAGGATAGCCGTGTAAACTTCCAGTGAAATATTCACCACACAAGTTCAGGCTCTAGTGATTACAGGAAAGCACATAAGAACTTATTAGTAGAACTTTATAATGACAAACGGTTACTATTAAATGCCTGGCAATCAAATACACATACTTAGCATCACAAACACAGATCCAAAGATATTAATTCAGAAAATTATCATGGTAAACACTATTATATTGATGTAAAATATAGGTGGAGGGTGTCTTTTAAGGAATAAACAGCTCATAGAAATGTTGTAGTATGATTTTTTTGGCTTTGCTGAAAGTAATTTACATTATTTCAAGTGTTTTCATGCTGATTGCCATTTAGAGGTTACAGTTTACCAAATGTTTTATTTAGCACAACATCCCTGTCTATATATGCTAACTACATTGTGTCTGAAGGGAAGGGGTTGTCATCTCTGACACTAGCACAAACAAATCAATATCAAATTCATGCTTCTGTCCTTTTTGAACTAAAATTGAGTTATCTCCCAATGTCTGCTACCTCATCTGATACTGAGGGACAACCATGCTGGCCATTGCATGGGACTTTAAAAAGCAGAGCTAACAAGGATTAGCTTCCAATTTTAACACCTGACTGTAATCCTGCACTCACACAGTCCATGCTAAGCCTGTGCTAGCCATGTAAAGGGAAGGGACACTGTTTGCAGACTGTTTTTTTCCCCTTGCAACTGTTACCTAATAGCCTGGCACCTGGCTCGTGACAAATGTAGTCAATGACAGGACAGCACACTTGTAGGCGAAGCAGGGAGGGAGTGTGTAATCCAACTGTTTCTATCAGTGTAGTAGTCGTGTTTTTCTGATTTGATTTGATTTTTTCAGGAAACAATAATGTACATGACACTGAATCAAGGATTTGTATACATCTATGCAATGCAACATGGAAGGCAGACAACATAAGGTCTTTGAAAAGAGCTTTTTAGACCAAATAGTATCCCATCTTGCTGATCAACACTATGCAAGAGCTATGCTTTACCTCCAATGAAATTACCAGTTAATAAACACCAAATACTAAAGGGGGAAAACAGAATGAGTTGTTTTTTTTATGGCAAGGTTGATCATTAACTATTGGCTATTGTGTTCTGTTCTCTTCATTCTTCTCTAATCATGCACAGAGATCCTAGATTTATTATTATCAATCACATATCTAGACCTATGCAGTGAGCATGAGCTTATTAGGCATCACTGTTCAAAAGGTAGCTGTGTGCTGCAAACATAGCTCCATCCATACTCCAAGGGCAGAAAAGGTGTAGCCTTCTATATAATGATCATCATTTGAATTATAAGCTACTCAGTAGTTTGTATACTCAGATGTATGTGGCATGACAATGAAGAAACTAGTGTGATTGTCATCATTACAACACGCTCCAGAAGGAAAAATAAAACACTATTTGTGCTCCTCTAAATACTGTATTTAGATTTGGCTTCACTCCTAGTAAGAAGTCCCTGTTTGGATGTACTGTATGGCATGTGGCAGCGATCCATTTAGTTTTTTTACTTTATTTGGGGACTGTACAATGGTCCGAATTATCATTATTCCGAAACCCCAATAGATGTCCCACTGGACTGTTATCAGCTGGTTATCCCAAAAATGAATGCCCATTGCACCGATGGCCCATTGCTCCTTTGGAATAGTGGGATGTTGACCTAATGGGCCTTCGGTCCAATGGAAAGTATTTCAAACTATTGGGTTTTGGAATAATTGGCTGTCAGACCAATGCTATGGCACCCTTTATTTTTATATGTGTTAATGTCCAGTTCACTGCTCTGCTATTCTAACCTGTCTGCAAACCACATTTCCCCTGTGGCACAGTGATGTTTGATTTACTGAATGAATCTACTTTCATGAAATTTCATAGCTTAACTGCAACTTCAAAATGTATAAATGTTGGCTAAGCAAACATAACAACATCCTCCATGGCATCTTAAAAGAAGCAACACACTTCCAGCAAATGCAAATTAATGGAAACTGCTGTCACTAAAATTTACTGTCCAAATCATTATGTATGTAACACTCTTTATTCCTGAATGAAATGACCTGGCCACTGGTACAATGAAGCAAGCTTGTGAGAAGGCAAAGAGAGCCTACAGCACATGAGCAAAGGGCAATAACATTGTTCCTGCCTAAACACAGATAGACAGACACAACCACAGACACACAAAAACAGAGAGATTCTTCCCAAGCAGCAGACACACCGCGATGGAGTCACTCAATGCATCAGAATAAACAGGCTTGAAGAACACAATCATCTTTCTTTTTGGAACACAGACAAAAAATAATCATCTTGAGGAAATATACTTATGTGCAGATGGCTAATACTGCTTGTTTGATTCTATGTACTATGCCTCAAAATGTTGCCCATGCATCATGGACAGAAAGCTTACATAATTCAAGGTTGACTCAGTGAAGAGCAACATTTCTAGGTTGTTCCGGTCAAATATGACCCTGACATGTTAAATATAGTATGCCTAAACAATAATAAAGATGATAAATAGAAGATATCATATGAAACGGATGAAGAGTTTCGTGTGTCAGCTGCAGAGCTGTAGGGATTCATTCCTACATCACTAGCCTTCCCCCTGATGATGCCATCAATTAAAAGGGACATGAAACTCAAACACACTATGCTCAACCTAACATGATGGATCAGTCCAACCATGGGTGGGCACGGATGCACACATGCACCCACCCAAATAAATATGCAATTCACATGTGAACGATTGGTAAAATAGCAATATGAGCAGATACACAGCAGAGTCATACGGCACTATGCATTTATGTGTGTGTGTGTGTGTGTGTGTGTGAATGTGTTTCAGAGTACGCCATACAAAGAGAATTTATACAAGTGAGCCAGCTGGGCACATAAGCCCTCCTGCACAATAAATCCAAATAATCCTTTACGATGGGAAGTGGGAAAAAGGGGGGTGGGGGGGACACACCAACATATACACACAGACACAAACTCACAAAAGGTATACATGGTTCAATTAGCCTCGCCATTGTGCATCTGTGGTAGACATTCAGTGTCTGTGCCCGTTTCCCAAGAATAACATGCAAGTCACCGGAATGTATGCACTCAAAATAGCAGGCCAGCTTATGACATTTGAACCTCCCAAACACACACACGCTTCACAGCGGATGAAGCAGTGTAGGACAAGGACATAAAGGGGGATTACCCTGAATTACAACAGAAAGGGGTACAGCATATTAAACAAAAATGTCATCGTACCTTCCATCATGGTTGCAGATTTGCATTCCTCTATCTCCAAGGATCCTGAAATGAAAGCAGGAGGTGTGGGGGGGAGAAGAGAAGAAGCCCCCGGTTACCAGAAAGATACAGTAGAATTGATGGGCAGCAGAGCAGCCGTGTGCGTGTGGCTAACGCCCTGGCTAACTGTGAGCCTCCGACACCCCCAGACGTCGCCTGTCAACTAGCCAAAGAGGGAGAGAGATACAGAGAGAGATAGAAAGAGAGAGAGAGAGAGAGAGAGAGAGAGAGGGAGAGAGAGAAGAGAGAGGAGGGGTAGGGGCCTGGCTGGGCTAGCTGCCGATCAGAGCTGGGGCTTAAGCCATGGATGCTTCTACTGCTGCTCCTGCTCCTGCTCCTGCTGCTGCTACTGCGGCTCTAACATACACATTCAGCCGAGGATGCTGAGAGGTGGGGGAAAAGCTAACTGGAGGAAAATAAATAAATAAATAAATGAGGCAGGGTAGAGAGAGGGAGAGAGGCAGAGAGACTGAGAGGGTGGGAGGGAGTTTGTGTGTGTGTATGTGTGTGTGCATGTGTGTTTGGCAGGGGGTGGGGGGGTGGTAGTGTGGAGAAGGGGGCGGAGGCAGTTTGCTGAGGTCATAGATGGGCTCAGCCAATCCCTGCAGCTGTTTGTCGAGTCACATGGCTTACAGCTTGAATCTCCTGACACCATAGCCCAAGAGAACACTACATTAGTAACCTCTCTTGCTTAACAAATAATGGTTCGCATACACTAAATACACACACACACACACACACACACACACACACACATTTAGACATACAAATATAGGCACAGACAAAGCCGACAGACATGCACAAGTACATACACAGGACACATAACTGCACAAAATACACGTGCACACACACAAACATGCACCCCTCCCCTTCACCCTACCTTATGTCAGTGCAGTGTGCCGAGCCTGCCCAGTGGTGAATGACAATTATTTGTTCACGGAGAGAATAACGTGCAGGTGTGAGCCAAGTGACAACCCATGTTTAGCACAGACACAGACTCTATTACAACTGCACAAAATGTGTGCCTTCTCACGCAGTGACTATTCCTGTAGTAGCTGCTCGTGTGTGCCTGCCTCTGGATCCCGCCCTCTTTAGAATAACAGTGTGGTTTCACTCTGCCCTTTCTTTCTCTCCTCCTCTCGCCGTTCCCTCCCACCTTCCCCTCACTGTGCCGACCTGTGTTTCACTGTGCTGTCTATCTCTATCTCTGCCTCAGTGCTTTCCCACTGCACTGGGGACGAGGATCAATCGCTGTGACGTCATGGCAACGCAGGCTACAAATGCAACCCACAAGCGGGAAGGGCTGATGACAGACTGGCCCCAGGAGAGGGGTACGTGCTTGTGTGTGTGTACTGATTCATTTTCTATGAGAAGGTGGAGAGAAAAAGAGGGGGGGTGGGGTATGTGTACATACCAAAGAGCAGATGAGACTTACAATTAGGCAAATCTGGAAAACAACAACAAGAAAAGAAACAGTAAAGTGACATTTGGCCAAGAACCAGTAATGAATATTTCTACTCTATCATTGTACTAATCATTAGCTGTAGTAATTGCAGTGTCCTGTTTTGTGTATCTGTAATATTATGTAATTACTAGTATGTATTTTATCTGGAAAGCAATAAGGTACATATGACAACAAAGAAAATACGACTGTAAGAAAAATTAACATAAAAATGTAAAAAGCAAAATGGGTAAAAATGTAATTAATAAAAGGAAACCAACAAACAGAATGATGACAATGATGACTAGTGGTGCACAGTTTGTCCATACACTACTTAAGTAAATGCTATCAATCACAGACCTGTGTTTGCTAAGGAATCCTCACTGGCTTTTTAGAGGGTCCATGAAAGAACCCCACAATTACTGAATGTCCTTGGGGTCTCCCTGCACTGGAAATCTAACATTGAACACAGAAATAAGACACACACAGAATAAATTGATACTATAGTCCTTTGAACCACAGGCTGAGAGTCATTTTTCCTGTCGTGTTTCTGAATATTACTCAGTGAGTCTGATTAAAATTGGCAAGCAATCTGTAAGAAAACTTTCTGAGTGAACTGAACATAAGTACTGTTTCATAATGATGTTTAAAAACAATTTAGAGTGCATTTCTTCAGATTCATTTCTTCCCTATCCAGATTGTGCATGACTGATAGATTGTGTATTACTAGAAAATTTGTGTAATCATTTTTGTATCAGTTCACACAAAAAATAATAAGTTATACGTAATTGGAAAATAAACAAAATATTCAGTCTTAGAGGCTGACAGAGATAAAGGTGTATGGGTATTGTATACACTTTACATTTGTATTAACACATATGGATGTTTACTGTCAACACTGGTTGTTTGTGCATTTTCATTTTCTCCAGAGTAACAGAGTACCTCTCTCCCCCACTTCTTTCTTCTGTCATGCTTTAACGAGAGCCAGCCATGTGCCTCTACATGCCCGATGTATCCTCCTAAATCATGCTTAAGCCCATGTGATGTTAGCCCCCCTCCACCCCAAATGTCTTTCTCTTGATCATATATCACTACCTCTTCCCTTTTCAATTGCTGACTTTCCCCTTTTCCCTGTTTTCATCCTGTTATTTTTGTCAAGCTGTCTTCATGTGGCCCACTCTGTCACTTGCCTCCTCCCCCCTTTCATCCCTCTGTCTCTCCCTGCCCGGTTCCTCTGTCTCAACACCCAGCAGATGCTCCCAAGGAGAGGTGCCCACCCTCCAATCCTGCCCCTAGCTTTAACTCCCTTAGCCCTCATCTTTCATTCTCTCACTTACTCCAGAGCTGCATTTACTCACTTCCCTGGCCTCTCTCCTTTTTGATTGTTTCTGTTCCCTCCCCTTCTTTTGGCTTCTGTTCTACTTAATGCTTACTCTTCATATCTTTTTCCCATCACTTTTTCTCTCCTTTCATTTTCTTATACATAACACCTCTTGTCTCATACCCTCTTGACAAACAGCAAATTCTCCTGTACTGCCATCTAGTGTTCATTTACACTCAGGCAGGATACCTAAGATTGCATGGGTGTTGTGGCTTCACTAGTGAGGAGCTGTGGATATTTGCTCATACAGTGTACTGTAATACCATCTAAATACTGTACTGGGCACGTCTGTGCTGACAAAGCTGATATGTGACTGATTACTTGTGCAAATAAAAAAGGTATGCACTGTGATTATGTAGCTGACTCATGCTACCACGACAGCTAGTGGAGGAGTGTAGAATAAAGGGAGAGGAAGGGAGGGGGATTTGCTAAATAAAGCCTAATGCCCTTTAAGCTATGTTTTGGAGCGGCAGGAGTGGAGCGGTATGAATAAACACATACAGTTCTGCCTTTTACTATGGAGAAGCACATAACGTCACAACCACCAAAGTGAGCATTTGCACAATTTATCAGGGAGGGGTGCCATTTATGTAATTTTGCACACTTTTTAACCACAATAATATTGTCCAAAATTCAATCCTACCTAAACATATTGCACAACAACTCGCAAAATTGTCACACTATTTTGTCTGTGTGCTATATACCGCTATGTAAAACCACCTTAACAAAGGCTATAAACACATCTAAGTTTGACAAAAAGTTGGACTAACTCCTGTATGAATGTCATCATGAGACTTTAATTTTACATGATTTTTTAAATAAATAATTTGATCTAATTTATTACATTTTTATTGTGTGAAGAAAAATCTGAATAATGTAAAACCCTGTCTAGTTTTGTTGACTGAAGTAAACTTTTCACAGTAAGACCTTTACAATCTACCAGAGTTCAGATGCAGAGGACAAGAAGTTTTATTTGCTGTAAGAATGGAAACTTCAAACTGAGCCAAAAATGAATGAAGGTTTATAAAACTGGTAATTGTGAGTGATATTTTTAGAGAATACTGTGGTGAAATGGATGAAAATATAGTGAAAAAGAAAATAAATTAACAGGCCCTCTGACATTTGTAAAGTATGTGTTGAAAGTCTTAAAGGAGGTAGCGAAAAGTAAAATGCCTGAAATAATCAAACCTATCTGTTGAGAACATATTCAGATCTGAACTTTTCTTGTAATGAGGTTATATTGATGGTTTTGGATATAGTTAAAGAGTGTAGACCCAGATGTAAAAAGACAGTTCAGTCATAGATGAAACATCTGTAGACCGTATGTTTCAGTTCACAGTTAACACTTTACAACCCTACATTTAGACAGCCCAATAAATTCTACACTGTATACTATTGGTTATGTCTAGGTTAGTATGTTGCTAACATTACTGACTTCATAACTCACAAACAGATAATCACTAGCGGTCAGTAGGCCGGTCAGGCCATTATAACTAAAAATACACTAAAAAACAGCTTTAGTATTCCTCAGTATGTCACTTTACTTTTGACTGCTATAGCTTTAAATTTTGTTTTTGCTGATGCTGTCCTTGTGAACTTCAGTATGTCATGTGATGGACATGTCATGTAACACTATAATCCAGTGAAATACAAACAGGAGCTTAAAAAAATACAAATTAAGGGCAACATCTTTGTCTTTTGTCACAGTGAAAATTTACATCAATTTAACTTTACAATGTTAATAGCAGAGTCAGTCATTCTGGATAAAGGCTGCTGATATTTAAACTATACATCCAAACAAATAACACCCTCCCTGCATGCTCTTTCATAAGCTCAGCCCCAGTGTGGATTGATATATTTCATAAGTTCCCCAGCCCTCCCCCACCATTCAATGTGTGCTGGAAACAGAAGACTATCATGTCTGCATACAAAGAGCTGCTCTGATGACTTCCCCCTGTCCTGTGCATGAGCATGAACTCTTCCTGCTGGCTGGAATAGAGTCTTTTAGCTCAGTCCGAGCTGCTTTGTTTGTTTCTTTTACAGAGGCAATGCTGTGTATAAACGGGGGGGGTCAGCGCACCGACAGAACGGATAACTAGCAGACGATGAGATAGTTGCTGAATTTAACAAAAAGTGTACAGAACAATCTTTCTGCAGAATCACTGACTCTACCTTAAAATCAACATGGTGACCTGGGCTATGATCCTATTGACTACAGTACATTACATAGCAGGCCAGCAGATCTGACAGGCAGACAACAATCTGCCAGATCTGACAAAATATAGTAGACAGCAAAGAAGAGCAAGAGAAAGTAGTGGAGCATGCAGCTCTAGGAAAATTAACTGTGTGTGATGATAAATGCATATTCTTGTCGTTATCTATCTTGCTTTCTGGATGCCCTGCTTCCCCCCTCACTACTGTACTCTCTTTTAATTACAGCATCAGACTTTCTGTTGCTGATGCACCTTCTGAAAGGACACACTACACAGTGCACACGCACATACACACAAATATACATGAGCATGCAAACACACACATCCACATATAGCAATAAAATAAAAATAAGGTCAACAAAAAAAATGAAGGTGAATGATCACAAGTAATCACACTTACAGTATAAGTTAATACACTCACAACGCATTTCAACACAGAAATCAGATGATCTAGAATATACCCTCTGAGCATATAAACACAAGGAAAAAGAAAAAGACAAGTGACTTATAGCCCTCATTTTCAGGAATATTGACAATCTGCATTCTCACTGCTCAGCGGATATAGTCCTGTCGAACAAAGAAATGTGTTTCACTTACTGTACCTGCAATGATGCGAAACCAGCCGGTACACAGCTCCTCAGCCATTTACAGTTGTCTCCATGGACCTCTTACCCCGGCCAGACAGAGAGATGAGAAGGGAAAAGAATGAACCGAGGACAAAGATGGTCTGCTGGAAAAGAGAGGAAGGACACACGGTTGAGGACTAACCAAGGACTCTGTCTGTCTGAACTGCTGAGAGGGCACACACACTGATGCATACCAGCACATACATTAACAACTGCAACTGCACTGGCAAAGGCATACCTACCAGTATACACCAGCACGACCTGTGGAGAATAGTAATGTGGCACAGCAGGCATTTGGTCCAGAGTAATCAGTCACTGAAGGTCAACATGTATACGCAGATAAACATGCATATTGTGAATAGTTTTCCTTAATCATGTACAAATTCTGGAGTACTAACGCAAGACAAGTATTTTAGACTGTATGTAAGTAATAGATTTCACATACTGTTTTTCTGCATGTTTCATGTGAATGAGCCAGCTATACATCATGTGTGTATTACTTTATACTGACTTAATGTTCTTTTGAATTCAGGTTCTTGTTACAACTCTATCAACTCTTCCTGCATGTGAAAAAGAGCCATTTTTGCAATTTTCAGGAGTAAAATCCAATTCCAGTTAACCTATACTACTTCAGGTATGAAATCATGGTGAAATATGCACGAAGACAACAACAATCACAAGTCAATTTGTATTTTTTTGGCTCTGCTGAAGACACAGTAGTGTCAAAATGTTAATCTGTTTGCACTATTAAAGTAGTAAATCAGTGTGTTCCAGTGTTTTCACCTCTCAAGTTTTCTATCCTGGACCTAAACACCTGATTCAGCTGCACATCACTGGCAGAACACTTCTTAAATATTTGGGCTGATACAAACTAAGTCTAATTGTTTGATTTTTTTTTCTTCTGAATGTTAGAAATTAGATTAAAAAAACCAGGAGCTAAAAAATGTAATTTGGCAAATGCAATCACTGTTAATTTATTTCTCAATGAAAGTCTAAAAATGACACATGCTGTCGACGCCATCTGCTGTTCACTTTAACACAGTGCTCATCCCCTCACAAATAGTTACCCTTTGAAAAAATAAGCAGTTTGGCAATGGCATCTATCAAAAAGACACACACATTCACACAGTTAAAAAGGAATCCAGGTAAAAATTGTCATCTTTTTATGATCGATACAGTACCTGCACAATCACATTCAGACTGGTTCACTGAAATCCTAACCCCAGTATTAGAGACAGTCCCTGGTGGTACAAATAAGCAATCACAATTTAGCTTTAAAAATATAAGCTTGATACCTGCAATGACATTTACTGTCACATTTAAGCAAAGTACTAGAGAGTCCTGGGTTCTTATCTCAGTAAAACACTCTCTCCTGAGAGTGGCACCGTACCCTTTGCATTTAGACAGGCAGCAGTTATTATTCAGAAATAAACTATGGGCAAGGATGTTCTTATTATGGCACATTTTATATACCACACAGATGGCAGAAACCTGTGTAAAGTAAGCTTTCGAAAGCAACAGATGCAACAAAAAAACTCAATTTTTCTATCCCAAACTCATTACCTATGTTGTTGTGCTGTCTTCCATTCTTTACCATGCAATAAAATGATCCCAAAAAAACATAATTGAACAACTCATTCACACCTTCATTTTCTCCTGTCTGGACTACTGCAATTCACTATTCACATGTCATAATGATGCAACAGTGTCCCAGCAGTAGACTCATCGTAGAGAACATATCACTCCTCTCCTGGCAGAATTACACTGGTTCCCGTTTTAGAATCCAATTCAAAATTTTACTAATAACCTTCAAATCCTACATGGTCTGGCTCCACTGTGCATTTCTGAACTTCTCACACCTTATTACGTACCAACATCCCTCATATCTGAAAATCAGATGTTCTTACACATTCCAAGGTCCAGACTTAAGACCAAATGAGACCACACTTTTACTGTTGTTGCCCCGATGCTGTGGAACAAACTACCCCTCATCAAGTATGCTGAGTCGGTGCCTCGTTTTAAAAAACTTCTTGTACAGTCAGGCATTTTTATAATACATTCACAAAGTCACAAACATGCCATCATACATCAGCACTTTATTAAATTGGTCTCATGTTAACTACTCAACACGTTCAAGTGATTATTTAATGTTCAATGTTACCCGGACTAACACTGAATTTGGTCAAACTTTCAGTTCCTCTGCTGCATCTTCCTGGAATACTTTACAACAGACACTCAAACTCAACACAATTACCACAGACCAATTTAAAAATATGATCTCCAGCTACTCTGCTTTTGAATGTAACTGTTTTTAACGTTTGTTTTTGTTGTCGCTTGTTTCTTTGTTCTTCTGTGCTCTTGACATCATTGAAAATTAGCCCTCAATGATCCTCTCGAGATTTAAATAAAGGTTAAATAAAAATAATATTGTATAATTGCTGCTCTATTTATGCTTGATTGTTGTTTTATTGTGTTTTGTATATGTTATACTTTTAATATTGCATTGTGTGAAGCACTTTATAAATTCAGTTTTGAAATGTGCTATAGAAATAAAGTTGTTTATTATTATTCTTTATATTTGTCTCTATCTATCCCCGCAACTTTACATCCACCCACTCACATACACCCTCCATCCGCCTCCCTCTGACCTATTTTCTCTCCACCTTTGCTGCAGCCTTTCACCTGTGGGGGGCAGTCTTGCCCTGATCTGCCAATTTTTCAGTGACGTCTCTAGACGTCTGTTTGCAAGTCCAAAACGTTTTTTTACCATCAGCAAAAACCACAAGACAAATTAAAATGGGTCATCACTCTGTAACTGTATGAACATGGTTGAGAGGGGAAAGCTGCACTTAGCAGCACACTGCAGTTATCATCTGGCAAGTAAAGAACCACTGGGAGTGGAGGATGAGCTATGGTGATGCCAGTTCAGGTCCCTGCTTTGCTTATCATTTATCAAATGTGTTCTAGTTCCATCTCCAACTCCCCCAAAATAGCAACCTTGCACAAATTGTGCTCACTTTGCACTAGTAACAGCTAGTGCTGAACTATTGTGATGATCGAGACAATCAACAAAGAATACATGAAATTGCAAAATATGATTATTAGTCAAATAAAAATATCAAACATTTACAGCTACAAACATACAAATGTGAGGATTTGTTGCTTTTCTCAGTTGCATCTCATGGTTAATAGTAACTATCTTTGGGATTTTTGACTCTTGGTCCGACAAAATAAGAAATCTGGCATCAATTTAGGCTGCAGGGATGTAAGATGTATTTAAAGATAATTATTTAACGTACCGAATGATTAATCAACAGTCAAAAACACAATTACAGCGCCAGTGGGAAAACCACTAAACAACAGGGTGAATAACACTGCATTGCATCACAATAAAAAAAAGTTGTGCCTCCATGCAGGACTTCGATCAACACTTTAATTTCAAGAAGCCCCAAGATTTATAAAAGAAGAATCTTTAACCAAATCCAATCCCTTGAGCTACAGGAGTATAGAAAGCCCAGTGGCACATGACTAAACACTGATGAGAACTAAGCCAATGTGAAGAGAGAAGGCCACCATTTCTCTTAACATCTAGCATCAAGTTCACTGACAGCAGACACTAACATCGCTCAACTAGCAGTGATTTGTTCATTTTATTTGATCACCTTTCATTAAAATAATGACTTTGATGGCACATAAATGGCCTGAAATTAACATGAATACATTGCATTTATGATGAATCATCATTATGTTTAACCAGGTTTAAGAGGTATGTCAAAATAGATATATTACACTATTCTTGGGGATTGGGATAAAACCTTATTTCGGGAGGGTTTTTGGTTTTTTAACTAAAAAATTAAAGTCTTGGCTAATAAACTTCATAGGTCAACCTCCTAGTGATTTCATTTTTTCTTAAATCTTGAATTTCGTCAAGTCTGTCAGGCACACAAACGGTCAAAGTATTACAATATCAAACATGAAAGAAATGTGTAGCGATTTTTGTTGGAATACAAGATTATTTAATCAGCTGTATGATTAAAAGGTTTTTTTATTTTTATTCAAGTAATACATACCATTGTTTCTGTAATGTAATTTCTCTTTGTCATAAACTACATGTTGTTACTTTGAATTGTATAAGACAGGTTTTCTTGATGCCATATTGTTTTAAATGTCAACCACAGGTGCCCGTACATGTGACCCCCCTCTAACTTATATCACCATATACTTATGTTTCTATATGGAGTTCTCTGTACTTAGCTGGGGATATATCAACACAGCACAACATTTTTTTTTTTTTCAAATATGATTCCTCTGAGTGAACGTCATGTCTATACTGGGACTTCCCTGGGCTCATGTTGCAACTGTCACGTCTCATGTCCCAAGGCCTCGTGCCATTTCCTGCACACTGCTGAAGCAACATCCCAGCAAACCTCCGCCCCGCTCCATCTCCCTCCACCCCCAAAGTGCCCTGATGAGGGATGATGATTAGGCAGCAGTCATTAAATGTACACAGACAAACACCCACCCACCGATTAGGCAGCAGTGAGTGCAGTCAAACCAAAACAACATTCCACTCAGCGACAGGGGAAGGCATGCGGGGCGATAAGGCGTGGTGATGGCAGGGTGCCATGTCGAGTGCCTACGTGCCATCCAGCCACTCATGATGCTCTCTGTCTGTTAGTGTTGCCAGCCAGACACACTGTTCTGTCATTACCCAACTTGCTGCCCTGCCCAAGGGGGTAGACGCACACATACACACTACATCGAGCAGCAAGGTTTTCTGTGTAATTAGCACCCACTTTCTAATTACTTGATGATGCTGAGGAGATTGTCAACTCATTGGTGGATTTGGTTTGTTTAGTCTGATGCCACTGGGGGCATTATTTCGATTCACAGCTTGATTTTCTTATAGGGAGACATGGGAGTGAGCTCGGAAGTAAGAGACAAATAAGCCATGGTTTCTTTCAAATGACAGATGATGTCATCAACCAATCAGCAGTCTGTTAATTAGCTATTTAGCAAAAATTGTGTTTAATATATTATACCAGTTAAAAGTTGGGATACACTTTCTCATTTAAATCAATGGGAACGTACAAACTTTGGACTGGTACTGTAGTTCGCCAATCTGGAGGACATTGTGTCAGATTACCTAAATCAATATGACTGTCTCAACTTGAAACTTGAAACATAAACTAACACTTTTGAATGACTACATTTGCCACTGCCTTGCCGCATTGTAACACCAGTTTATAAAACAGTGACAGCCAGGACTTTTCTCTGACCCACAACTTCACCCAGAGTTAACCCATTGTAACAAGCCCCCTCTGAAACCCCAGTCCTCCCCTGTAGCCTCAGAACAAGGGATGGAAAAGATGAGCTCATCACTCTGATTCTGTGCCGGTCTGGTCTGTGGTCTCCCCAACGGTCTCCAGGACGTCAACACCGGTCCAATATGTCCTTCTTACTCACACCAATTACCATTTCCACACAGGGCCCAAGCCTAAATAAACAGAGCCCAAACTTGCTATACAATCAGCTTATATCTATAAACAGTGGAGCAGTTTAAATTAGCCCACTCCCAAGTGTACTGGTCTTTGCTTGGACAGCCAAGCTGAGATGACAGAATGGAGCCAGATGAACTCACTGCAGGGATTTTCAAATGAGTATTTTAAAGACAAACAGGAATAGCAAAGGCATGAGTTTTATACTCCCTAAAAGCTTCTAAATATTAACTCCATTTACAAATTAACTGCAAAATGACCCTCATTAAGAAGACATTGACAACTGAAAGGCTCCTCTACCTTGAGCTAAGATGGGAACAGGAAATTTCACAATGTTTTGTCTGACAACTCACAAAGAAAAGTCATAACGCCCATAGCTGAATTAGATTTGGAAAAAAGGAAGAACTTGCCTACGCTTGCTCATTGCTCACTCCAGTTTGGCTGGACACCCACGAGAGTGTTGCTAATATAGGTTATGTGTGTGTGTGTGTGTGTGTGTGTGTGTGTGTGTGTGTGTGTGTGTGTGTGTGTGTGTGTGTGCTATGACGTGCTGATAGGAGCCTGGACAGGCCTCCCAATGACGCATTTAATACTGTGCCCATAATTCATGATGCATCTTAAAATAGGAGTGTAGATTTTTAAGATCTGCAGTATCTGACAGCGCTTCAAAGTAGTGAGGACACTTGAACCTGCCTTTGACATAATGCAGGAGGTCATGAGACAGACTCAAAGGCTTGATGTAAGAGATACGTTTATCATGGCATAGTGAGGTTCACAAACTTTCATGGTAGGTGTGTATGTAGGGCACTCCCACACACATGCACGCAATATTTAAGCTGATACATCAAAGGCCTTTCCACCATGCCAGAGTCCTCCTTGCCAGAATGCCGCAGCAGATAATATGCACGTCAAAATACACATACACACACACACACATATATATATATATATATGTATATAAATACACAATTCCATGCACATACACATACATACAAGAGCACATCTACCCAGAAGGCACAGCATGCCTTGCTCTTTCTTACTCATCGCTGACTTGTTTCACACCAACTCCTGAGCGTCAAAGAAAAAAGCATATGTTCTCCTCTTTCTAACTCACAGCCTAGATTCTCACACACACACACACACACACACACACACACACACACACACACACACACACACACACACACACACACACACACACACACACACACACACACACACACACACACACACACACACACAGCAACATCAATAATGCTCACAGACTGACTAATGAACTACACAGCATTCTAAATGTAACATTTTACCCTAGAAAATACATTCTGTTTTAACCATACCTATCTCAAAGTGAATATTAAAAACCCAAAAACACTGAAAGCAATCATACCAAAAACATTAATATGCATTAACTGACATGAGGCCTCAAGTTACCCATATACTAAATGAAAAACAATGAGTGAAGAGGATGAAGGACTGAGGAGATAATAACTAGCATAGGTTACCAGAGCAGTGTGAATTCTTGTCTAAGAAAGCATTTTATGATCTTGAATACAATTACAACAATTCACATATATATTTATATTTATCTTTTATGGCACACACTAGACATTTAAAGATGATTTACAGGGCAACTGATGGGGTTGTTGGCTGTATATTTGGGGTTTTCCCAATCACACAGACAGGCCTGACTGACTGATACTCAGAGGAAATACTTGGCTCCTCTGCACCAGCATATAAGGCTTCCCCCAAGAACAATCTGTGGCAAACACAGCACGAATGACTCACCCCCTCTCAGACAGAAACAACAACACTTTCTGTATTCAACCATGCACGTCATCTGAGGATAGATTCTGATTTATTTATTTATTTCCATTTGCTCAAATATTCCAGATTCAGGGCACAGAGAGATAACACGCAGAAACTATCACAACCAACGCCTCGTTTAAAGTCACTGACAAATGATGGTTTTGTTTATGGCAGAGATTTTTTATGTTCTTCTAAACATGCACCACTTTTCTTTGGATGTAAATGATCCATTTGTTAAAATGAAAATTAAATGAATTAGGCTACCTTTCTAATATATTCATTTATTTAACTTCTAATGAAACTGTTTTAATTTCACATCATGAATGACTTTTACTAGGCAAATCTGGGAAAGCAGACTTCCAAAGGACCAAAGATTCATATTCTGCTCTAAGACTTAGGTCTAAACAGGACTGTGCTGACTCCAACTGAGTGGCATGCTTCTTTCCTACCACACTTAGGCAAAATAACAGCTCAATGTTTTTTCCCCTCAATATTAGTCATAGAAGTAAATGTTAAATGTACTGCAAAAACAAAAGCTAAGAGAGGAATACTTTCTTGGTATTGCATTAAAACTTTTGGAGCACCTGAGGCTCTGCTACTTTATTTGGAAAAATTTTAAATCATTTTCCCCAAAGCGTCCACTGAGCTGTAATATAATATAGTAGTGTTTTCATGGGCAGAGCCATGAGAATCTATTGCCTGATGATACTGCATTTGATGGTTTTCACAGCTCAACACAGTACACAGAGGCCAGAAAATTTCCAAGGAGAAATTCCAAGGCAAAGTCCACCTAAAACTGTAACCTCATCCCTCACTCCTTGCACTCAAGCTTGGCAACTCTTTCTCTCCCCCACATCTTTTCCCACATATCGATAATCTCCACTTCAACTCTCTCACGTGCAGCAGGCCTCTGGAATGTTACTCCAATAAGGGTCCCCCACGCACATAGCTATGTCTAATAGATGCACTGACACATAGAAATCTGCCAAATGTCCTCTATCACTATCTTCATTTCTAAAGACTGATTTCAATTTGTTTGAATAATTGTGAAGCTGTATCAGTTATTCTAAGAGTATCTGACTTAATAACTGTTATCAACACAGATGCAGCCAAAAATGTGATACCAAGGAGCAGACTTGTGAACTGAATCCAAAATGCCAAGAACCAAACACAACATCCTGGATTTTACCTGCGCTTTGGAACGAACATTAGGAGGGTCTTCAGATTGACTATTATGGCTGTTATGTTTTATGGTGTGACTAAGGTCGGGTTAGGTTAAGGCACAAAAACCACTTGGTTAAGATCAGGGAGAGATAATGCTTTGAGTTAAAATGATCACTTCAAACAAGGTTTCTACTCTCTTAAAGCCTCAGACTGCAGTAAGCAGGTTGTGGCAAGACCACCACGGGTATGTGGTGGTCTGGCCACCAAAGGAAAGAGAGCCAGACTCAGAAGTCAGGTGTGTTCACATGTGAGTCATCACCTGCGACAACACCTGCTCAATTTAACTTAAAAAAAATTAACAAACCAAAATATTTAGCAAATTGACAGGAGGCAGATATGGCCACATGTTCACGGTGTACAGTCTGGCCACCGATATTTTGATTCAACCCTCCCCAGGCATCAATACCACAGCTCTTACAAAACATACTCAATGTAATTAATTAAACTGATTTTTTAATTTCTCAAACAAATTGTAATTATTTTTCAGTTGTGCCAGACCCTTTGTTGCAGTGAGTTTGGCCAATCAATCTGATTGAATCAACTTGAATACACTGATGCAAAAACATAATTACTCAACAGTTGCAAAGGACAAAAGCCAATCACTTTCATTCCCCCCTTGTCCTCTCTCTATGGTGTACTCAACCTTCAAATGTTACAGTCCTCTCATATATTGGATAGCCACATTTTGATGACGACGATAAGCATCTAGAAGCTGTTTCCATTGTGTTTTTAATATTGTCAGGGACTCCATGATTTCAAGGATCCCAGGTGACCAATGTCAGGATCCAACTGTGTCAACACTACAGCAGCTTTCATCTCCACAAACAATCCATATATATGTTCGCCATCAGTATCCATCAACCAGTAAATACATTTCTAGTCTTGATATTTCTTGAGAAACAGTACCACTTGGCAAGTGCAAAATAGTCACTACAGGAATAATGGGCCCATAACTATAGTTGGAAAATAGTATTCTAACATATAATTTTCACTTCAAAATAAGTCTGGCAGGACACTATTAGCAAAAGTGAAAGTTAAAATGTAAAATGAAAGCATGAATGTTGAATATGTCATCCATGTCAATTAGCTGAACAGCTCTTACTTATGAATTCAGATAAAGTGGCAGCAGTGATTTGGGGTTTATCACATGTTTTCAATTCTATCACTCAGACATGACTGATAACGATCCCAGTTTGCAAAATCATGCCAGTTTCCTGTTATATTTCCAGGATGTAAGTAAGACTGTTCAGCACAGGGTTTCCATGGTTGCGGGAACGTCACAAAACTCAAAAGAAATACACAGGCCAGCTCTGGGGAAAGTACATCATTTACTGTAAGTGAATTTCTGGCAAATGATTTCATTCACCATCATAAATTTCTAGCTATGATGATGTCATTTAGCACAAAAGACTGGACTCACTTTCAGTTTCAATTTCAATGTTCAGATGTGCTCAAATTGCAAAAGCTGGCAAACAGTAAGTGAGTCAGTTTTTAGCCCTAAAATGAACCCATGAAATATGTCCTGTGTGTTCCTCAAATCACAGTTGTGATGCTGTTTTATGCCTGGACTGGCCTGATTGAAAAGCATCATGTATCCACAGTCCTGATCATATGGTTTCCTATAACCAGAATCAATCACCTTTAACGCTAACTACATGCCAAGCTTGTGAATTACAAGTTTGTAGATGGGAAAAGAAAAAAAGGACATGAAAGCTAGGTATTTACTATATCCCGTTATTTAAGCCACAAGTAAGTTTAAACAGATCTTTAATTCGTTCATTCAATTATTTATTTAGATATAGAAAGGATAAACAAAGAGGTGGACTACAATAATATGATTTTGTACAGTGTGAAATTTTAACTTGTTGTTTTTTGTTTGTTTGTTGTTGTTAGTTTCTTTATTCTCTTGTGTTGTTTTGAAAGGTTTTTTTAGGTTGATATGATTGTTAGATTTCTTAAAATTGTTTTTAAAAAAACGACTAGAAAGACTAGAAAAGTTTCTTATTTCATCCTAAACCCTTTTGAACATTGAATGGTTATTAGTATGTTTATCTTAACAAACATTTGCTTGCAGTTCCCTTTTTTTGTTTTATATCGTCAACTAGTTTTTAATTTGTTATTTTAACATGTTTAAATAAATAAAATAAAATAAACAAGTGCAGAGTTTCCCCATCAAATTCATTTGACGCAAAGCATGATATGGCACTTAAAATATAACGGGTTGAAAATGATACACTGTCTACTTCAGTTTATAGTTTTTTATTTTGTTTAGCGCCAGTCTGCATCCATTTAAGTTAATTATACTAATAATTAAAACTGATGTTTACATTTGAGTCAGACAGCTGGCTAGCAGTTCATTGTTAGCCTGTTTTTCTACAACATAAACACAGCTAAAGCGTACTTACTGCTATTTGGAAGACTTTAGTAGATTCCTCAAATGTCCTTTTATCCTGGCAGAACAGATGATATATACTCTCTGCACCCCAATAAATAAATATTTAATGCTTTCCCAAATTTCTTCTCAGTCATACAAAGATGGTGACCGGAAGTGACGTGTCTACACGCACCTGTTTGACGCAAGGCTAAATTGAACGTCTTTTTCGAAATGTAGGCGCATAGTTTACAGATTAAGCTACCCATTAAGCCCACCAAAATCTAAATTCAGGTGTTTTTCATGGATAGTACGATGTATAAGGGAGATTTATTATTTAATGTATTCATTAGTCCCACGTCATGAATTTTTTTACAAAATAAAAAAGTACTTATTTCAAAGAATTAAAAACAGCAATACATGTATTCAGTAACATGTTAAATATTTAAAAATGAGGGAAAAAACCCTTGTCCTGAGCAAAATCTTAAAGGTCTGACTCCTGTAATCGTCACATTTATTTTGTATTTAGTTACGTAATGCTGTTACATGTAACAAGTTACTCCCCAACAAGTTACTCCCCCAACACTGTGGTTATGCTAACACGGCCCAAACCAAATGCAACCCCTAACCCACATCCCCACAATTACAGCCAAGAAGAAAAGAAGAAGACTGTCAACTCCTCTCTAATATTACATACATCGTGTGTGTACTATTTTACATGTTACACCCATGGTGAGGCAAAATAGCAAAATTGGGGTGTAAATAATGTGTTAATGTCTTTCAATTGTGCTAACATTATTGGATGGGCTGATTGATGCACCTGTCTCAACTCAACCAACCCTTTTTATTAATAATTCATCCAAACCCATTATACAAAATGTCCTCTGGCAACCACAATATTTGGACGTGCAGCCCAATAGCATTGCATAACAAGGAAGTCTCTTCCTGCATGCTGCTTACTCACATTTAATTTTCCGATTGTTACTTAGCGTGAGACCAAAACTTGGCCTGAGAAAATGCAAACTGTACCTGATAAGTATGATGATTGTTTTTGTTGTTGTTGTTTTTTCAGAGTATACACTTACAGGCCACTTCATTAGGCACACCTGTGCATTACATTAAACGGTGTTCCAATATTTTGCCTCCTTTATGTATGGGAAAGGAGTTGACAAAACATTAGAAACACCATTTAATGCACTCCAGTACACCACCATCACCCACTACGGCCTTGATAATAGTCATAGTAGAATTATCACCTGTCTTACAATGCCAACAAAAACTGTAAACGTATAAGCTTTATAATTGGATAAATTAGATTGCATTAATGATTAATGAAGTGGCTGATGAGTTTATATTCTGGAAAAAAACAAAAAAAACCAATCATCATGCTGATCAGGTACAGTTTACATGTGCTCATGTGATAGAGTTGGCCTCCTGTATTTGATGAATGGTGCTGGAGGCTACTGTTTTGGTCCATACGCATCACATGCATATATGTGTGCTGAGACTTTTGGCAAACTCCTTTTTCCCCCTAACAAACAGGCGTCTAGAAAACCCACAAATTATATAAATAATAATAGTCTATATATTTATATTTTATTCATTTACTCCAATTAGTTTAAAAAATGAGATCTGTCCATCATCTGGAACATCAAAAGTTAATTTTAAATTTCAATTAATCTGCTGATAATTTTCCTTATTAACCATGTTATTTAAAGAATATTAGGAAACTGTATGATTAAGTGACTAAGAAAGGAAGAAAATATTCACATTAGAGAAGCATTGTTGCTGTTGCTCAACTAATTAATCAAATACTTGACTAATCATTTCAGCTCTGATACCAAATGGTATTTATATAAACCAAACACAAACTGTGGGCTCTCTGTCTGCAGCCCTGAAACAGTAAATGTGAACTGTGACATGTTCCAATGCCCCTTTAATCTTATGCACGTTTAAGTCTACTTCTCTATTCAGTTGAAAGCAATGTGTGACTGTTAAGCACCATCAGTCTTTATCTGTGTTTGTGTAAGTGTGTGTGTGTGTGTGTGTGTGTGTGTGAGAGAGAGAGAGAGAGAGAGAGAGAGAGAGAGAGAGAGAGAGAGAGAGAGAGAGAGAGAGAGAGAGAGAGAGAGAGAGAGAGAGAGAGAGAGAGAGAGAGAAGAGAGAGAGAGAGAGAGAGAGAGAGAGTCAGAGTATATCTGCGTTGGTTCCTGCTGTACAAGACGTCGCCTACACTGTGGAGATGTTATCCCACAGAGAAATGTCTAGAGAATGTGTCTCAGTATTCAACTCTGGCACTGTTGCCACAGCAACCTGATCGACATAGAGGACTTGGTCGTCCCTGTGATACAATGTGAGAGAATAACCCTGTCAAAATCCCAATACACTGCGTCTCTTGTCTGGCTGGCCGTCTCTCTCTTGCTCTTTTTCTCTCTGTGCATGTGTGCTCATTGACGCACACACACCGTTGTCAATTTGCTGAGGGAACACTGCCTATCTACCAGATCAACTGAACTGAAAATATGTAGCTCAATAATCCTACCTAGAAAAACGGGTACATTATAATTAAATCTTCAGCATGAATCCAAAAGATTCTAATTTGTTTTGTTTCATTTATATTTTTATTTTTATTTTGGTGGAATCTTTGTTCCCAAGCAATTATTATTGTTTCTACCCAACATCTGCCACTTATACTTATTACTTTAAATTATTTCAGACAGAACTCTGACACTGTTGCTGCTGCTGTTGGATTCCTGAAGCTCATCATTTTCCTCAGCTCCAAAGGTTCCTCTCCTGTGACGACAAGGGTGTTCAGAACAGAGTCCAAAATGACCCCAACCAAAACATTTGCTCAAGTTAGTCAGAAACATAAGATCTCATCTCCTCAGCGAGGCCAAACCAGACCACTGCATATGCTCAGTTACCCTGTCAGAACAGATCAGAGCTCCTGCACTGAAAATTATGGCAGAGGAAGGCAGGCGGGAACAGCACATAATGGGAGACAGAGCAAAAACAATATTGGGCTGGCATTGAGAGCGGAAACTGTCAAAAGTGCAACCGAAGACCTTAATTCTCTCTCATTAATATTGTTGATAGCTTGTGTGAATATGTGCAAGGGGAGATTTTGCAGTTTATTTGTCTTTGTCAATTGATCTTCTTTTTTTAATCAAAAATGACAAGAAGCTTAAGATACTGAAAATAGTCCATCCGACATCTACAGTGAGGACACCACCACAGTACTGTGTGTGTATTTATGTGTGTACTGTTTTTTTGTACTGTTGGCAAGCTGGTTAAAAATAACAACACTTTTAATACAGTACATATTATATTGTTCTTTACTACTAGTAATACACCACTGATATAGCCTGAGTTGTTTTTAGGAAATATTGCAGGCAAGCACGGATGTATTGATCTTGCTGTACAATGACTTTCAAGTACAGTCTAATCTTAGCACATTATAAGACATTATAAATAAGATTATCATTTTAACAAATTTCATACAATCAATATTGCATATTATTTCAGACACTTGCCATTTAGTTACAGCTGCAAAATTTAATCTATTCATGTTTTGGCAAAGCAACTACATGCTACATTTCGTCCTTGGATGTTTTATATTTCACCTAGAGCTAGACCTATAAATCAGGCTGCTGTTAGCTTATTGCTGATATATCAGTATCTGTGTCTATGTCGGCAGATAAATAACATTAAAGAAATGCAAACTAGGTTTGAGGTAATTTAGAAACAGTGGCCCTGATGCAAAAAGCATGCAAATAGGAACAGATAAATTCCTAAGATGTACAAATAAGTGATTTAATAACATTTGTGGCATTCATCAATTTTCTTGTGCTCAAAATTTTCTCTTAAGAAAACAAACTTCATACAAAATTCATATTCTGTTTGTCATATTTCCATCATCATGGCTGCCAATTTTTTGAAAATGTGTGTAGATTTTATATAATATATTACATTCCCATATTTTGGCACTGCAACCCCTACACTTTAGTAGTTTATAGGAAACCCGTCACTCTGACATCTGACTCAGTGTCTCTCTGTAGCTCTCTGTCCAGTATCAGTTTGTGCTGAAGCTGACATTGTTACATCACCTGTAGACTTATTATTCTCCTCTAATATCTCTGTGACCGTCACATCTGTTGACTGCCTCCCATAACGGAGCGTTTATTTTACAAACGTTTTTTTTTTTGTATCTGACTTTATGTCAAAGCTTTCTTTCTTTATTTCTGTCACAGTACAGAGCTAATCGGATGACATGTTTTATTTTCGAACAGTTCTGGTCTCTTACTGTCACTCCTAAATGTGTTATGTATTTGTCATCTAATTTCTTAAAGCAGGACTTGAAGTTGTGTGGTGTTTTTACTCTTTGGTCACTTGTGAATGAAATCTGCCAACAAATGGAGCAGAACATGGAGGCTTATGTGTTAATATTATGGGCATGGATGACCCTAATGATTACATCTCATAAAGGCGGACCTTCTCATGAACAGGTGGCTTACATCAGACTGAAATGAGCAATATATGACAACTTTAGGCGGTAGGATTTTCTTATTTTCCTCTAAATACATCGTCCGCTAGAGAGCACTGACATGTTGATTTTTCAACTGTAAAATGTCCTGCTCAGTATGTATTGGTCATAACAAAAAAACAGTCTATGTCCATATTGATTGTCTATGTTATGTGTTGATTAACTATCCACCAATATATCATTATCACGTTTTTAAAACTCTGAAACATCAATATAATTATTGGCCTCTAATTTTTATTTCTAGATTGCATGTATTCAGGTATTCTGTTTATCTGGTAGCCTACTTGTAGCTCTGATACTAACTATTACTAGCTGTACTTCCTGTGTAGTCTGTGCATAGGACACCATTTTTCTGTCGTGGAATAATAACTTTGATAACTTTATTTGTATAGCACTTTTCAATATAAATATCAAAGTGCTTCAGAGCAGTCAATAAAAAACATTCAATATACATGTCATTTTCCCCGGTAAAAAGATGTGGGTTTTTTTTAGGTTTGCCTTTTCCAAGTCGAGCATCTAAGGATAGTGAATGTTGAATGCTGTACACATTGTAAACCTCCTATTTCTGTGACGTAATACTTTTAAGAACAATCATAAATGTTATTTGTGATGGTACGGTTGCCTGGTGATCAGAGAGTATTCTTTAAAAATATGACCAAGGTTCAAGCCCTGTAGCTGACCTAGGCGAAGCTGTCATTAACTATAAATGCTCTGTACAGGAGATTACTGGAAGGAATGGCATTACGCGAGAACAATGAAGTGAAAGACACATGTGTGTCATCACACAAGCTCTCACGCAAGCCAAAAAATTGTTCCCATGTGCTGCAGACCCCTATGATTTGGGAAGGCTGCGTGAGAGCAACAGATGATTTATAAAGTTTAGAGTAATGTAACCAAAGGGCTCAGTGACACAGCTGTGGAAGAACCAGAGAGAAAGGAAACAGAAATGACTGTGAAATTGGTCAAGCGGAAAATACACTTACCCAATTCCCGTTATCAGTTAGGATCTTTTTTCCTATTAAGTGAACAGTTGAGACGATAACTCACTGTAATTTTTTGTCTGTTTATGTAAGTGACTCAAAGGAAGAATTTTAACATTTCTTTTAGACATTTCTATTCAGGGTTCAGGTCTTGTACAGGAAAGCAACACCAGGGCCTTTCACTTCTCTAGATATCTGGGTATAAATTGGATTATAGTCAGTATTTTTAATTTTGTTCATTAATTTGTGGAAGCTTAAAGATGTGTTGGCGTCATACTGCTTGTGTGCATTTTACTATGTTATTTAGTATGCTGTTACTATGACGAAGAGTTTTTGCCACTATTACCAGCCACCATATCCTAATAGGGTTTGTGGCCAATGTCAGAATATTCAGCTCACTGAACAAACATCTTGTTAATCATCAGTCTTTGCTCCACCTGTTCAAGGGACTAAAGTTGATTGGAGCACAAACTGTTTTGGTACTGTCTGATAATAGACTTCATAAATGATACCCATGTGCTGCAATAAACCAAGGAGCTTAGTGAACTGGCAACACTTTCTTGAAATCAAGTTGTTGTGTGCAAACTTTAACTGTACCCATGAAAGATCATGGTAACCACCCAAACCCGAGCAGCCAATACCCACCCACCAAACACCAAATGCGGGTAAATGTTCTGCCTGACGAGCAAATCTCAGAAAGTTATATGCTTCATTGGCGGGTAAATGTTTATACCAAGATACTCATGTAATAATATATCTGGCATGATGGCTTGGAGGAAATGACTCATGTATGTCCCTGTACAGTGTAAACATGCCATGAACTGTGGTGCTCAAGATGGTCTGAGGTGAAGGAGCTCCAGCCACAGACCATATCATATCTTTAGTTTTGCAGCACTGTTTACTGTACAGGACATCAACTACTCAACATCACAGCTCTCCACTAAACTCTCACTTATTGCTGGTCTGCTTCTAGCTACTGTTAATTAAATAACTATTAATACCTTATGATCTCACTGAAATTTTTACTGAAATGAATGTGTGTGACACAAAAAGGCAATTTATTATTTTGGCCAGAAAAAAAATGCTCAGCTGGTGGGTCAGCTCCCTTGGCAGTTGCGTCACAAGGTTAATTTCGGACACAGCTCACAATTTATGTCAAATGTCTCCTAGGGAGGGAGCTCATAGTGCTCTCAGGAACCAGGTGGTGGCTTTGGAGCCCTGACCTCCACAACACCACTGCTCTTTCTAGGCTGGGCCTTATAAAGGTTTAACTTGTTTCCTCTTTCCTTTTAGATACTATCTTCCTAAATATACTGTGGCATATTTGAGACGTGGTTTACATGACTGTGTCTGTGAACACTACTGGGTGTTTTAGAAGATATCACCAGCACTATGGTTCCTACATAGACCAGTCGTAAGTGGTGACATTAATTTCCAAAATATTATCATATGTCTCCACCTGTGCTCTTACCAGTTTAGCAAGCACAATGGAGACTGGCCGAGGCTCTGCAAACAGGCTGTCCATGGTGTTTCTCTGCACTCTCAGCCACTTCATCATCTCTCCTCTAATTGGCTGTGGGGATATTAATAGCCACATCCATCACAAGAATGATTTACTTGCCTCAGTTACAAGGTTAATGCAGCCTCAGGGGACCCGAAGGGGACATCATGTTGCCTTTTCCTTGGAAGCCACTACAGACACTGCACAAACAGACACGTGTAACTGCTGATTTTTCTCTTGTGCTGATATATTTTATAAATGTATGTGTTTTTCTTTTTGCTGTGTTCACCCCTCAGCTTTGCTTGATTAAGGAAAATACAGCACAACTGGCTCATGATTTAGAAAAAAAACATTTTGTTCAAGTGAATGCATTCAAAGTCTCATTGTGAACAAATATGTTTTAAAAAAATGATCTGTCAGTGCTGTAACATAACTTGATCTTGGTCTTAATACAAATTAAAATCAATTGCCAGGCTTGTCATTTTAACAGTTTTCCTTTCCTCCGAGAGCAGCAGCAGTGGCAGTATTTGACCCAGCTGGCCCTGCAGCCAACTATAAAACCACAATGACGCAAAAGCAGGGGCCACATAATTTGCATTAAAAGAGAAGATATTTAACCCTCTGTTGTCACAATGATTGTAAGCTGTTACACTAAGCCAACACTGAACAGATTAGGTCCTAGATCTACCTTATGAACGATCTTTGAATTAGATTGTATATCATAATTGAGCTTGATTACGTGCTTAGTCTATGTCTGTGTATGTTCTAGGTACTGTATATACTGTACCTACAGTAACAGTAACTGTATCTCTGTATCTCTGTATCTCTCCTCTCTCTCACATACCATGCTGTATTTAATGCTACTTATGTTACAGTATATGAACTTTTACTCTACAGGCAGCTGTGAAACACTAATAATCAACATCTGGGAAATAAAACCAGATAATTTGACTTGTTTACTGTTATGTAACTACGATGTTAACAGCCAAGTTTGAATCTGATTTCATGATTTGGAATTAAGTTATTTAAGGGGCATAAAAACAGTTGCCATGCAATTACCTTGCTTTGTCTGAGATAACTGAACAACAGTTACACATCTGTTCAAGCAAAGATGTGTTTTGGGCTGCTGTGAAAAACCCAGCACAGTTTTACGTAGGTTAATACAATGAGGACTCTGACAGAAATCCACATTTGTCAGTGCACCATTGTGAAATAACAACGCGTGGGCTTGGGCACCTTAAATTTAATTACCTGACATCTCAATAAGACCTTCGTCTATTCAGCTTAAAGGCGTTACATCAGCTTCTCTCTCGTTCTCTGTCTCTATCTATGTTTCTCTCTCTGTCTCTCTCTTGCTTTTTCCTCTTATTCTGTCTCTCTCTTGCTTTTTCCTCTTATTCAAATTCAAACTTGACTTAAACTGTATTATCCAACAGGGGATATTCAGTTGGTCTGAGATAAATTGTACAACACTTTGAGTTTTTAACATAACTACATCCATGAAAATACCCATTATAAACATCTCAATGCCCTTTGTTGGACTTCAAATCAAATGAATCAAAATCTATTAATCTTTGTAATTAAACAGTTGGATACACATACATTTACAAATTCATCTGAACATTTAGGTTGTTATCTTCCTATGTCAGACTTCGATACTTATTTCTTCAAAACAAAAGGAAGAATGAGGTGCGATGATTAGAAGTATTGTTACAGTTTTTTTCTGTTGTACTACTTCTAAAACTACTATTAAAGGAAAAACAACTGATTCAAGAAAATTATGTTCGTAAGTTTGTATTAAAAAGAGAACAGATGTTCTCTCCACATTGGCAGAATTTTATCCCACATTATTTTAAAAGAGAGAGATTTGAGATGTCAGTGAAGAAGAGATATTTTTCCATGTGTACACACCTATACTCTGTTTCTTCTCTTTCTTTGTTCTCTGAATGTCTCTCTGTCTTTCATTCATTCACATGGTTAGGAAACAATGGGGAATTTTTGAGCCTTAAGCCAATTCCTTATTATCTCTCAAGATAAACATTTCCTTTTCTTGGCTGAAAATATCCCTGATCTAACCCTCTGTGCACACAGGGGAGAAGTTAAGTGGTGTCATTTACCTCGACTGGTGGGAAATGCTTTGCCCTGTTTTAAGCTTTATTAGATAACTCAGCCTTCCCCGTGGACCTCCATACCTTTGTTAAAGAATGACAGGGTAGGCTTCCTGTCCCATATGCCAGTCTCCTCCTTCCATCCATCTTTCTCTCATCATATTAACGCAAGTAGTTTCATCAAATAAAATATCTTGCTTTTGATAGGTTATGTCAGAGGCAAGACAAGTAGAGAGTAAGACAGCGAGTTGGAGGAAATAACAGGAGGTCTATGTATGAAAGGAAAGACCAGCACAACAAGGGAGAATAACATGACACACCCTAGTGATATAATTCACTCGTGATTCTCAGGAAAGTTGTGAGTGATACAAGGGCAGACAGCCTCAGAGCTCTTATCGTGGATCACTGTGAAATTACATATGAAGGGTCATGGCTGGAAATTACACCAGCCTCTTACGCAGAACATGTAGTGTTTTTAAGATTGGTTTTGAAAAAGTCCTTCACAATGAGAATAATAGCCATGTTTTTTGGAGAAGGAAGCTAACATAACAGGCCAGCGTCCAAAATATTGAAATTTTATCCTGTTAATAAACTATTTTGGAGTGATACAGGAAGTACATACAGGAAGATATTTTTGAAATTATATTGTTTTGTTTTAAGTACTTCTGTCCAGGTTTGAAAAATGTGGATCTTATCTCATTTTCTCTAATGCCACCAAATGTAACACCACAACACCTGTGATCACTTTGCAAAAACCCCCTGTGTTTTCAAAGACGGGAGTTGTTGCCGTAAATACAGTAAAACGACTGATTACACAATTGTTTGTTCCGTGGGACTATATAAAGTCTACAAACCCTTAAGTCAAACCAACCATTAGTGGGAAATGACGGTTTAACAGAACATTCCTGGAAATATTGCTTCACTGCCTCCTCACTATGGCCATGTACAAGGTCCCACATGTTAATTAACCCAACTTAATAATGTAGCAGTAAAACAGCCTAACAACTTTGCATCCACATCCTTTCCAGTTAATGTTAGTGGGGAGTCACCACAGGAGGTACTGCAACAAGTGAGGTTCATTGTCGAAGTTGAAACCAAAAAGCATACAGACAGTGCATATGTCCACTGAGGTTGTTCAATCCGCTGAAAATGTTACTTTAATTTTTAAAAAGTTTTAAAATAATTTTTAAACTGGATCAGGATCAGCATCATAATGCACAGAGGCAGATAATTAGACTGATAGGCAAATGATTAATTTGTTTTTTTATGAGCCAAAATGTGAAGTACAACCATCATGAAGAGGGATAAGCGCTGCATGTTTTTAGACAGTCTCTTCTGGAAGACATTTAAGGTTTTACTCGATTGTTCACATTGGAAGAGCTAGAGGTAGTTGTATTAAGTGTTTTCAGAAATGGTGGTAAAAAGCACCCCCACCTAAGCACCTTATACCAACTGTTTGACTCTGATGGAGTATACCCATTAACCCCATTGGCTGAGATCATTCCTTCAGACAGACAAACCTTTCCCAGTTTGTCTGTCTTGATTGGCTCACCATTTTTGTCATTTCTGTCATTTGTGTCCTTCAAGAACTGAAGTTAAAATAACATTTTAAAAAACACCTTTCCAGTTCCTAATTTTTTAACCTGTGTTAGACATTAAAACCATAAATGGCAGGCATCAATGAAGAAGTGAAGAGGCTCATCTACCAGTTATGCTAGGAAGAGGCTTTGCAATTCATCTATAGCATTTGTGTGCATTTGAATGTGTGCAGACACAAGTTTGTGTGTTTTTCACTGTGTGTATTTTTGTGTGTGAGAGGGCCTAATGGCACATCAGGACAGTCCTGTCAGATTATGTGGGGGCCGCGGTGCTGAGTCTGTGTCACACTGTGTTCCCGTCTCAGCACATTAGAGCCAAACTTCTGTGATGATGCAGCAAACGCAATGACATAAAAAAATCCCTGAAGAGTAACGTAGTATAGATGTAACATACATTTCTTATTCTAATTTCAATTTGGATTCACTCTCCAAAATTGTCCTGGGGTTTGAGAGTTTCTCACAGAACAGAGGGCCAGGCCACTGACTTTTTTAGTGGCTAATAATAAAACCAATTAGATTATAGTTGGGTATCTGTGGGAAATTTCAAAACAGAACCACAAATAATAAATAAATATTCTGTTCTGCCTTTGTCATATAAGGTTCAACTCAACCTGAGCTCAACGAGCTGAAGTGATTAGTTGATAATAATCTACAACAATTTTGAGTGATTGTCATTTATCAAAAATGTTAAACATTTGCTGATAGCAGCTCCTCTTATGTAAGGATTAATGGCTTTTCACTTTCTTATCATTGTAAATTCAATATCTTTAGGATTTAGACTGTTGGTCAGGCAAAACAAGCAATTGAAAGATATTATCTTGATATCTGGGACCATGGGCATGTTTTACACTTTTCTGACATTTTAGATTAATTAATAAAAATAGCTGGAAGATTAATTGATACTGAAAACAGTTACTCATGCAGCCTTACATCTATGCACTTATCATGACCCTCTTGTTTGCATGTTTGATATAACTATTAAACAATTATTTGCATTGCTCCTTGGCAGTCTAAAATCATGTTGAGGTTAGATATTTGCTTCGATACTGTAAATTGGTTCACAGCTCTTTGGTCAGATCAGGTGTCAGGAGCAGCACAGGCCTCTAGGGGCTGTTAGTACGGATTTTAGACTCTATTGTCGACATCATTTTAAATATTGAAGGTTCTTTTTTCAGCACAGGACCCAGGTGCTCAGTTAATACAGTTTCTTATTGGGACGCAGCCTAATGAAACATGACAAACAAGTGGGAAACCACCAGAAGCATGACTGTGACCCAATTTGTCGTTCACACCCATAGTTGAGAAAACTAGGCTATGAGGGGAAAAAAACAGAACAAACAGATGGAATGTATTCATGCTTTGCTTTTAATCACTTCATAGAAAAAGTATTTCAGATTTATTTTTGAACACAATATACAATATAATACCATACATTGTGTGAAACATTTAATAACCCACCTGCAACAACTGGTGGACTTGAACATATTATTGACAATAAAAAAAGACCCATCTTTCATGCAGATAGTGCTAAATCTGGCTAACCATTTGGACACAACTAGGACCAAAAAAAGCTTGAACATAGATAAACAATGTTAATACTGACAAATTTGAATTTCAAAACTGCTAACAAGTTTGGTCAGAAAGAGTTCACACATTAGCACAATCAGTTACATAAGATCATGTTTTGTTGTTAATTCAGAACGATTCACGTCAGTGCCGGGCGTATTGTAGCATGCTACCAATACCGTCCCCGTGTTATCTACTTTTACATTAAGTGCGATAAGTGTAAAAGGAGACGATTGCTTTGTGTATGTCAGTCGAACCTGTATCTGGCCTTGTATATCAGCAATCTGCATTCAAATGCCGGATTTAGAAGCTTAGGTTGTAACAAGCCGCTCAGAGAAAATAAGCTATTTGTGTATTTTGATACCAAGCATTGACTAAGCTTCTGTGTTCCTTAGCTAGCTTGTATGCATCCTATATCCAAGCCTACGCAGTTTAACATGTCCTCTATGCCGCCTCTGGGTTACCAAATTGCTATTGCTGTTCTCAGATGAAAACATTGTACCTCCAAAACCTAAATTGGTCCAGTTTTGTTTGATTAAAAAAAAAAAAGAAGAAATAAAGATCTTTGTAGATCTGAGACAAATTCTGTTATTGTTTAATAAATGGAACTACATACAATTAACAAAGTTATGCTTTTCAGCAATACCAAAAGCATCCATGATATTACTTCATATTTCAAAGTGAATCACCCAAAAATTTGGTTGATAATATTAATATAACGTTTTTCATTTTCTTAACAATTTTAACTTTTAAAAGTAAAAAGGCTATTTTGGAGTTGCAAGTTTCTCATGTGACAACAACAACAACATGTCTCTTTAGCTGCTGCTCTGCTGGGCACTCAAAACATTGTGCGAATATATACTTAGATATATTTATATATATTTATATATATAAAAACAATATATAATACATATATAAAAAGACTCTAATCCAGAGTCTTCTACACATTAGACACCACCACTTCCAGGTAATGCAAGTGCATATAAATTAAAATAGATTTTACACTGAACCAGTATTTCTTATTTACAGGCTTAAAGTAAAGAATAAATACACACTGTTATAAACAGCAAAAAGGACCAACTTGAGCTCCTAGCGACAAACGGTAGAGACAAAGATGTGGAGTGATGGGGGTAAGGCCTGATGACAAAGTCAACACATTCACACATTCATCATACAGAAACACATACTCGCACACACATACAAAACCCTCCATACATACTGCACACAAACGATTGCCACTTAAGCATGCTGGAGTGAAATTAGATGAAGTACCGTTGACTGTATCAGTAAACCAATATGAACATGGAGAGACATGATAATAGATTTAAGTAGAACATCCAGAAAAAGAGGCAGAAATGTGAGGTCTGCAAACCATTTTCCCCTACATATTACTGAAATATGCAAAAAAGATATTTTCTGGTTTGCTTTAAAACGAGAGTCTAATTATTCCTCTTTTTTTGAGAAGGGTACAGTCTGCCATGCTGAATCCAGCATTTCCATCTGTGCCAAATCCTAATAACCCGACTGTCCTGGAAACCTGATACAGTGGAAGGGGGAGGGGAAGAAATTCAATTGACGTCAATGAGCAGAAGCAGCACTTGAGGGATTTTTTATCGTGAGGAAGAAATAGCCGGCCTGATTGTTTTGGGGTCGTGTCCGTGGAGCCTACGGGGGTTTGTAAACCATGCGAATAGTGGCACTGATGAGGGTCTGAGAGAACCTTTCAGACAGGCAGCTGTAAGAGCACCTTTAATCATCTGGTCTGGGCCTGATTGCAGAGGGGCAGGGGGGCGTTATATCAGACTGGTCTGGGGTCAGGGCCTGTTCCAACTAACAGGATTATTAAGACTGCAGCATACCTGTGGACTAAAAATAGATATACTGCTGTTGTGTTTTTTGTCCTTTTCCGACTTCATTCCTTTAATATAGATCTAAGATGCTTCTTATTTGTTTTCAGACCTGCTTGTATTACTGCTGATTTTATCTGACGGTAGGTTTTAAGTTATGAGGGTTTCAAGAGGGCTAACTTCCATTTCACACCACATGAAAACATGATCTAAAAGTAAATGGAACAAAATGTTATAGAACAAATCAAAATTGTACATTAAATTGAGCTGGAATATGATCCTATAGTTGCAAATCTGAGTTTTTATCTCAACACATTAAACACATTTGTATCAAAAGTCCAGTTTTGGTGTGAAAAGGCAGGAAGCCCAAATGTTCTGCAGACCATTGAGAGAAAAGGAGAGGAAAAGATATGCTGAAGAAATTGTGTATGAAAATAGGAGAAACGTATTTCAGTGTGATTGTGACATTCATTGACTGACATAGAAAGCAATAAGGTGAACATGTAACATGAGCCATGAATGAATATAGGTGTTAACATTTCTTTGTGTAAAGAAAAACAAATGTGACTATGTGCGTATAATGTGGGTGTTTGTCCAAGAGTTGTTTGTCGACGTTTGTTTGGATTTCTCTATTGCCCAATACATGGAAGACTGTTCTCTTTTAACTTACAAAAAAGATTTTGCTCTCTCAGATATGAAAAAAAAAACATTTCACAGACATACTAGAGTGTTCAATAAATAAAAAACTATATAAAGACATTAGTAAAAAAGGCACACAAAAGTCCTTTGACAAATGGTACAGGAAAAAAGTAAACACTTTCTCTTGCTATACAAACGTGTCTCCATCAGTAGATCTTACTCTATGCTACTTCTAGATCATGTCATATCTGTAAAAAAGTCTTAAGGTACAAAACTTCTCTCAGTAGTGTCAATGTCCATTTAATGCCAGTCCAGAAAAGAAAAGTTACCATTTCCCAAACTGGCCAAAATCCTTCAAGTTCCACCCTCAGTCTCGCCTGTCCATCAAGACTAAAATGTCTGCAGTAATTATTTCCTGAGAACTCTGAAGCCGCTTCACTGAAACTGTCCATCCGTGTCTGGCTTCAAACACCCAAGTGCAAGACGCCCCTGTGCGGGCCAAAACTAAGCCCTTGCTTCTGTGGGCTTGTTAAAAAGCACAGCTGCTAGAGGATCTCCCCTCTTTTTCAAAAAACTTTCAAATCACCATGTGAGCCTGACGATGGAAGCCCTATGTGTCTGTGGGTGTTGCCTCATGTGTCACGATCTCTATTGCCGTCGTTGGCTCGGTCAGGCCACCTTCGTCTTGCTCCTGACCGTCCAAATAGTCCAGGGGAGGAGAACGAGAATCTCCAAGACTATCCTCCTCCTCCTCTAACTCTTCCTCTTCTTCCTCCTCCTCCCCTTCACCATCTTTCTCTATTCCATCCAAGTCCTCCTCCTCCAAGGTCAGCTCAAACTGAAATTTCTCCCCGCCTCCCTGCCCTCCAGTGCCTCCGCAGTGTCCATGTGTACACTGGTCGTAGAAGGGTGGGGAAGGGCTCTGGGGTATCATGCTCTGGTACCAGTTCCTGTTGTCTTCCAGCGTGTCCAGAATGTCCTGGGCGTCAGGGTGGACCAGATCAGCCCAAGTCTCCCACAGAGGGTGCACAATATAGTCGATGAAACCCACCTGGAAGAGAATGAGACAAGCGATAGTTAGAAATGAGTTTCTTTTAAAGTTATGATGCACATACATACATTTGTACATCCATCTTTGCTTGTGCGTAATGCGGTTTCTACTCTATGTACTGTATTGCGTACCTGGCTCTTTTCCACCGAGGCTGTGTGTTTATCACACATAGGGCTGATCTCCATCCCCCTCTCCCTCTCTCTGTCTCCCTGGTGGAAGAACTCCTCCATTATCCGATCAGTCCACTGACGATACAGCTCCAGGGACTTAGTGGGGTTACTCAGGTCAGCACAGTGCACCATGTTACGCAGCACCTAGAAGTGATTCAGAATTGCAGTTAACCAACAATGATACAAAAATCCAGGTGAAAACATTTGTAATTTGTAAATTTGCAAGTCTGCTCTTGCAGAACAGACAAAAGGCTAATTCTATCATGTTCTGTTATATAGAGGAGGCTGGCCTGCACAACAGTCTCATAAAGAAGAAATCCTAGAAAGGCCATTAGAGGGACAGTATGGAGGGAGCACTTACAGGCACAAAGAAGATGGATGGAGTGTGAAAAGGAGTGACAGTAGGAGCAGAGGTCAGCTATGTAGGAGCTAATGACCATTGGCTGAGTAACCTCCAATAATGCTGGCTATTGATTAGAGCTATTAAAAGCAGGTGAAAGACAGATGGGGGGCTGAGAGTATGTCCGGTCCAAACTGACATATAATGTCAATACTCAATATAATGTACAGTTTTTTGCATGATTATTACTCTTTGTTTAGAAGTGAATACGTTGTTTTGGACAACAAACACTTACTTGTATTCTGTCTGTGTAATTGTCCAGCAGCAGCACTCCAGAGCTCGTCACCTTCTTGGTCTCCACCATCGTCTTCAGATCAGCCAACAGACTCATGTGTTTCGACATGTCAGTGGCCAAAACCTAAAGAAAGAAAGAGAGAAAAAAATCCCATCCTCAGCATCATAACAATATAAACAGATTATCATTTATATCAAGAGGGTTGTAGAAGAGAAAAGAATATGAATCTCAATATTTTACCATGTCAATGACCATCTTGCGTAGGGACTGTCGCTGCTTCTTAGTGAGGTTCTGGAAGATATCACAATTGTCTTCCTGAAGTAGTTTGAAACCCACAGCCAAGTGATGGTTCTCCAGTACAGATTCATCATTGTACATCAGGGCCAGCTCAGAGTCTGGACAGAGGTGAAAAGAGGTTGTTATTACAACTGCTGCTATTAGGCTGTTGAATACAACAGTTTTATTTTACTAAAGAAATCAACTGAATACCCGCCCTTATTCATGTGTAGAGTGACATTTTGACTTACTGGTATTGATTAGGAATTGGTTTGATACTCCAGGGTGGTCAACATCATGGATAGCTGCAGCAAAGATGGCTGCAAGGATCTCAAGATCTGTGAAGACCGCCTGTAAAAGAGCAACATGGAAGAAGGAGAGAGGAAAGAAAAAACATTTAACAATTCATGAAGATAAAAAAATGGCATCAAAAATAACAAAACCATTAATCCATGTCAACTAACTATTGATTACCAGATCATTGTGTGAACATGAAAACATTTAATCTTTAACCTTAATGTGTTTCTGTCACATTCTGCCTCTAAGCAAAAGAGCTGACAAAATCTTACAAAAGGGGGATGGAAGGACTAATGTTGGAAGGAAGAAAGAAGTTCTGTCAGTAAACTTTAATTTGTCTGAGCAGGCTGAGGAGGGGAAAAGATGATTCAATGGAAGGTTGTTGGGCTCTTCAAAGATGGTGTGCTGATCCAGGAAAGAGGCACATGGGGTGATGTAAGAACATACTTCTCTAATTTAATTTTTTCTTATTTCCGTGGATGTGCACTGGCACCCAATTCAAAGCTGTGGCCATTTTAGGAACCCCTCGGAGTTAACCAATGTGGATAAGATATTTTAACAAGACCCTAACTCTTTCTGTCGAAAATACTTCTTATGACTTACATCGAGGGCTGGAGTTGAGAGGAGAATGTGTGTGGACTGGGCTACGTCAGCAGCATGCAGGCTGTTATGGTAGGCCACATCTGAATGGTAGTGATCTTCCAGTGTCATCATGTAGGCCACAAACGTATCCACAGGGATTTTGAATGTCTTCAACAGGTCTCGCTCCTTGAAAAAATATCACATCATAGTTAGGAATTAGTGTACATAGCTTTAGTAGCAATGATTGAAAAGCAAAAAGTATGTAATGGACATGATGGCATGGAGAGTGCTGATAATAGTAGGACACTTCATACCTGAAAGATGGCATACATGATGCAGGTGAGAGGTCGGTTGTTGGAGTACTCTGACACCGTGAAGATGTTCAGGCCCCACTTGTTGAGGTCCTCCAGCTCCTTGGACAGCAGCTCCTCCTTATCGGTCTTGACGCCGAAGCGTGAGATGCTGCTGCTGGAGAGCGAGGGCCCGTGGGAGACCTTCTTGACCCCGCTGATCTGTGTCATCAGCTGCTGCTTCTGCTGCTTCTTCTTCTCTCGCGTCTTGGATGTCGGTGACGGGATCTCCACCTCATTCTGTTTGTCTGAGGTAGGGGAAGATTTGATGTATTTAGAAATAAGTCTTTGCATGGAATACCTCATATTGAAGAGAACCCAGGTGCACTAAAAAACACCTGCAGCAATTTGGCTCCTGAGGGATTTAGTAATTCACCTATTCATTCATCATCTGTCTGTCCATTCATTTGTTCATTCATGTTCCCCGTCTTCCACCTACAGTCTCTCTCTGAGCTCCTACTGTTCATTCGTATCCACCCCCCCCCCCCCCCCCCCCCCCACCCCCGCTCTATCAGCAGGTGGCTCACATCTCATTTCTTGTTCTTTTCACTCTCATAGGTCAGTCCATTGACAGACTAAGAGCTGGGGTTTCTGTGCAGTTAAGGCAGCTCCGTAAAGCCAGTCATTGAATATGCTGCAGCATCTTTTGCAGCTTTAACAAATCACTCGGTAAACGGGGGGAATTTAATGTTTGATCGTCTATTCAACTACATTTAGTTTGGCCACAAATAGATGGAGTGAGAAAATCCAAAATAAATGCAGAAAACGTGCTAGGCGTTCATGTAATATTACTTTGAAAAATGATAAATTAGAAAAATACATCAGTCTTCACACTTTGCCTAAAAAAAAGCAGGGAAAACATGCCAAGTTTCCTGTAATATTTTAGAAACAGTGCAACCAGGCACTTGTATTTACTGCAATCACAAGAAGAATTGAATGAAATCCTGCAGGGACTCACTATCGGCAGGTATGTGAGCTGTGCACTCATCTATCAAGCCTCGATTCAGCTCATCGTTGGCCTATCAGCCTTCCCCTGTTGAGGGTTATTCAATTACCAGCTGTAATTCAAATAATCACTTTCACTCTCATGCTCTCCCTCTCACACTGTTTCCTCTGCCTTTCTCTCTGTCTCTCTCTCTCTCCTCAGTCCTCCAGTGGTAATTGAGAATGGGCAATTAAGCACTCTCAGACATGTGCTGCGTGGGAAACAAGGGGAAGAGCAATATATTGCGCTCTAATTTATTACAAGCCATCAGTATCACCACTGCTGTGTGGTGTTTATGTGTGGCCTGTGCATGTGTGTGTGTGTGTGTGTGTGTGTGTGTGGGAGAGAGAGAGAAACAAGTTCACAGTGTCATTTTTATCAAACATTTCTACATCTTAAAGTACTAGTGTACAGTAAACGCTGACATGAAAACTGATGGTTTTTAGCACAGTTTCACGATCCTGGTCTGATTAAGTCTCTCTGTCGCAGTTTGGCCTGCTCTGTGTTACCCAGTCACATGGATAGACCCTCCTCTATTTTAGACATGGATTTACAAATTAAGCAAATTAAGTAAATATCTTCTGTATCCTGATCTATTCTGTCTCTTCTCTTCTTCCTTCTCTTTCCCTGTCCTCTGTCATCTCCCACGTTTATTTCAATTTCATCGGATTTCTTTTCATCCTCCTCCATATGCTCTCCTACAAGATACGCAGATGCAGTGGAGAAAGGGGAGGCTTATTTAGGGGACTTTTTTTCCCCTCACAGTTTATTCCCTAAACTAGGTGTGTTCTGCTGCTGGCCGATCAAAGGGAATTATGACAGAATTATGTTGGGAGGACAGCTGCAGCGGGGGAAAGGCACACGTGAATGGCCAGCAGGCAGTCAGCCAATAATCCTCATTGGAAAGTCAGAAATCTCAGTCTGCATGAGTTCGCCATGAGAAAATCTGTGATCTTTATTTATCCAGGGAATTATACAGATTCCATGAACACAGTTGTTCTGTTTTACCAAAAGTGTGCCTCACCATCAGCCATAAATGTTAAAAACCACATAGTTCACAATAAACTGATGGGGATTTGACAAGAATGACCTCTGTAGAATCAGACATATGGCAGGAAAACGTAATTTCTCATAGCCTTGAATGAATGCCTCCATAAAAATAATGTAAAGCAGAAAAAGGTGGATAACTGATGTGATACTAATCTTAATGGATGGAAGGATTAAACAGTCCTACTGGTCATCTGAGGCCAAACCAGACCAGCTGTGCTGCGGGCTACAGTCATTTCCCCCTTTTTCAGTAATGTTTACCTGTTTTTCTTTGATCCTACTACTAACAGTGTAACCCTAATTTTTTTTTTTTTTTTTGCAAAGATCAGATCTATGTCTGGATTCTTGGAGCAGCAAGCGTGGGGATGAGGGAAGGAGAGCTTTTGGGACAACAAGGTGTCCCTGCTGACAAAGATGTATTAAGATAGGGATGAGTCACGCTCATCTATCTGCCAGCAAAGGGGGTTCCTCTGTACCTCGACTTTCCCCCTTCTCTTCAGTCAGCTACCTCCCTCATTTGCGTCTGCTTCACCCCTCCTCTCGCTCTCTATGATCCAGCAGTGACAGATCTGCCAACAACACTACACCGGATCAGGATGCCAATCGATCGGAAGCACAGTGTCTATAAATAATCTTAACTACCTCTACATGCATTCTGTCTGGCTTGTATTATCCTTTTTGTTTGTCAATCTATATTATATTTCACTCATTTACTTGACTATCACTGAGCTTTTTGCGTCTGTCCTCTAGCTATCAACATTCCTCTGTTTAAATCTCAAAATTGACCAAAAGCCAACTTTTAATCCATCAAATGAAAATTGGTTGTCGCACTGCTGCTCACGTGTTATTTTTCTGCAATGAATGTGGATGACAAACCACAAAAGCATCGTCTCTACAGATGATATAAATTCATACATATTTAGCTATCACTATTCTCAGATCTTGAAAGTGCAACCCACACCGACAGCATCAAGTTCCAATTAACTTTCTCAGGTTCTGTCTAACAAGCTGTCTTGTCATTCAAACAGCACATTTCATAAATAAGCCAACCACCTTAATAACTTGATATTTAAAAAAATACTTACAAAACAGAAATATACATTTTTCACTTAAATTGTAAAGGCCATTTCGAGCCTGGTGTCATAAACCTCTAGACAAAGCTTAATGGCGCAGTGTTTTTAATGGTACGCCCCCACAGAAAAGCCTGCCAGAGCAACTTGCACAGCTTAGCATCACGCAAAAATCAAACCTCCACACAAATAATGCGGCAAATAATCAAAGATTTGGGTATTTGTGTGAGCAACTAAATATTTGTGGTTATTTCTGTTTTTGGTCGTGATTACAGTGTGTGATGGCTAAGGTGGATTATAAACCAATTTTGTGAATTTGTAAATGTGATTTTGAGTGCATGAACATGAAACTTTATTTACCAAGGAAGGTGTTGGAGATGAATTCGGAAACCTGATTCCCCGACCGACTCATCTCAGATAGGTGCGTCAACTCCCGATTCAACATTCTCTTAAACTGCAAGAGAGAAAGAGGAGGGGGAGAGAGAGAAAAATGTTGTCAGTTTCCACTGGGGGAAAGCCTGGGAGAAATTATGGTACAGGATTCCATGGAAAATACAGCAGTACTCAGTTTTAATTCAGCAGCTCAACTATATTATTTAATTAGTGTACAAATAGTGGGGGGACACATATCTTATTCCCCCTATTTACCCTTTAATTTATTAGGGTGCGGATCATTATTTGTATTACCATTGGGGAGGCTATCACATTTTAATTCCCCTCAATTCACCCTCTGCAACCAATTTACAATTTTATTACACTGAATCACATTTTTGGGGCCTGTTTGCCTGCTTTTACTTGCGTCAATGTAAAAGAATTCAATGATGTCAAGAGGAAAATCTGCACACTGCTTAGGACATTCGTTTTCGTGCCAACAATTTAGCAATTTTCATGTAGTTTTTATATTTTAAATAGTTTTAAACAGATGAAACAGTTAAAGGAGACATATGCATTGGACAGTACACAGGGACCCAGGCACTGCAGTAGCAGCTGTTTATGACAGACTGATGCGTGCGCGTGAACCCACATACACACTAACACACATACAAACACACAGCTCTGCAGAGGGTTCAAGATGGAGCCTGAACCACAAAACACCATTCTTTCAGTCCTCCCCAAAAAATATCATTTGGTGCAATTAGGCTAGAATGATGTCCTGAAAAGCTCCACAAGATCAACTGATATTATGAAAATGCTGAATTAGTTCAGATTTAGGCCTTAATGCAACAGCAACGCAGGACAGTGAGGTACAATGAAATGAGTGCGGTATCCCGACAAGCTACGTAGATAAGCGCCACACACCTTAATGTAACCCCAAGACACCGACAGCAGGTAATTGGCTTCAGGCATTTTGGACCCCGTTTTCTCGTTCCTACACAAAGCCAGAACTGTAATCCAATAGAAAAAAAATAGAGGCAGTCGAATAGGACTCTTTCAGCGGCAAAAAGAACAAAAAATCCTCTCTTCTCTCTTCTTGTGTTTCTCTTCTCAGCAACTAAGAGAGCAGCTCGATGATGGGCTCATTCTCCCTCTTAGCAGCAGAAAAGGGCTTGCTCTGAGTCTCCATGCCGGGGGAGAAAGACGAATGGTTGGATGGATGTGGCAGAAAAGTAAGGGCTGTAGCAAGGCTAAGCGAGGAGGAGATCCAGCAGGCTTGGTGGATCGGCTAGAGCAGCAGCAGCTGGAGCAGAGAGCTGGGGACTCTCAGTGTACTGATGAATAATGGAGAAGAAGCGAGGAAGGGAGGAGGGGAAAAAAACAGCGATGGAGACAGGAGGAGGAGGAGGAGGAGGGATTGAGGCAGCGATGTTCATCTGACTGGAGGGGGGGTTCCTCCACTGGATTTGTCTTGCTTCGCTGCTCTCACTGTTATAGCGCTCACTCCCCCTCCTCCCCGCCTCTCTTTCTCTCTCTCTCTCTCTCTGTTTCTCTCTTTATCGTTCCCTCCCTCTTCTGTCTCTTTTTCCCCTGCTGTAGTCTGCCAGCCCCAGCAACACACTCTATTCAGAACACATGATTTGACAGAAAATGGGGAGAAGGGGGGAGCCTTAATTACAGCTTGGTATTGGTGTAGATATGATTTTATGAAGGTGTGTTTGAGTGATTGACATAATGTTCAGACTTTGATTCCAGCTGTAACTTTCCCTCTTCTTCTCTTTTTTTTCCCAGCTGTGTGACCACTGCAATTAATTCCCATTCTCTGCAATTCCCAGCCCCTGTAATTCCACCTTTAAGCCATTTTTATTAAGTCAGCCATTGTGAAGGAATGCCATCGAGCCGCACAGCAATGCCTCTCCTCTACAGTAAAACAATGAGGGTTGAATAAATGATGGGGCACGTTTTGAGGAATGTGAATGCACAGCTCTGTATTTTTATCGCCATTATCTCTATTATCATCCGCTCCTCTCCCTCCCTCTTTTGAGTCTTCTGTTGTCTCCTGACATCCCCAAGTGCGGCGGCCATTGTGGAGAACTCATAAGCCTGTTCATTATCTGCATCCCATAATAATATTAGATGCTGTCAGGGTGTCTGTGAAAGGCTATTTTTAACAGCCTGCACCGAGAGACAACCAGAGAGTGGGGAAGACGGATGGAAAAAAGAAAAGAAAAGAGAGGAAGAAGGAGAGATGGTAGATAATTGCATCCTTCCCCAATTTAGGTGACATCAGCCCATGGTTTTCTCTCTGCTTGTGAAAGTGAAAGCTTGTGAAGTGTGTGTATGCCAATTACCAGAACACACCAACGCCATGGCAACAGCATCAGGCAATCGGTGCAAGACTGTTTTCAGAGGACAGAAGAGTAAATGAGGAGAAAAGAGAGGAGAGGCTTCCCCTTTTCCTTCCCAGGCAAACATGTGGTATAGCTGCTGAGCTGTCACGAGGACACACCACACACATCGCCTCTGCTCACATCCACTGATGCACAGACTGAAAATCCCTCCCCTCCTCCACCCGCCCTCCGCTCCGTTTCTCCCTCACTCTCCACCACTTACATGTCAATTTCTCTCCCGGCTGCCACTTGCCAACACAGTCATCAATCTCTCGGTCTGTCTGCCTCACTGGCAGAATCAATGGGTTGTCCTTGGAGCAGGTGTTGATACTGCTGCAGTGTACAAGGCTAGGGCCACCTGACTGGATACTGTTACATCAGTACCACTGGCCAATTTTGAAGCGCGTTGGTGCTTCTGTGAAATTCGTCATAACTCATGTTTGTGAAACCCTCAAGGATGGTGGCAAAGCTTTGATGGGAAACCTCTCTGCTAATGAGAACATATCCATAGTTCTATTCACTTCATAGTCAATCCATGGGAAACTGATAAACAAAGTTCCCAGAGAATCTCTCGGTCCGATGTGCGTGTGTTTGCGTGTATACAAGTTCGGAAAGATGAGTGGGAGATCAAAGCTTCCCCGGGAGGATTCCGGATTATCCTCCCACTGAGGGAAAGAACCAGAAGCAGCGAGGTAGGACGCAAAAGAAGAGGGAAAAAGAAAAGAAAAGGAGAGGAGGCAGCTCTTTATATAATAGCTCAATGCATAATATATAAAGATCCCAGAAATAACAGCAGGGGATGTCTTTCTGCAATGTGCTGAAGAACGATGCTTCCCCAGAGGCTGAAAGAAATGCCTCAGAACACATACTGTACATGCACAGCAGCAGTCTACAAATGCAATTATCTGCAGTTAAGCACAGTTGACGCTGACATGTCGCATGCATGTTGTACACACTCATACCCATGTGTTTCTGTATGAGCATGTTATTGCCTCTGTGTATTGGATTGTATTGTTCGTTCAGGCGCAGAAGGGAATCCTCTTTACCTCCTACTGACACCATGACACTGGAGGATGATTAGCTCCTAGAGGTCTGTGGGTATCTGTGTCTCACGTTCTCTCATACCTACATACTGTATATTCTATTATTTTATCCATTCACCTCTTACCATGCTCAGACATCTTTCTTTCTTTGTCATTCAAAGTTTCTGTCCTATTCTCTTTTCCCTCCATTTCTCTCTCCCCTCAGCTTTTCCACATCCTCCCTCTCTTACTCCATTTTCAATTTTCTTTTGTTTCAATCATGTCATTTTCTCTCTTTTAGCTCTGTGTCTCCTAACCTTTTATTCTCATATTCCCCATCCCTCTCCCACTCTCTTTCTCTCTGCTTGCAGGGGGTTGGGTTGATTCAGCAGAGAGCTGCTTCGACAGAAGCAGAGATGGTGAATGGAGCCAGTGGCATTTCATTGTGAGGGGGGTGAGGTGGGGGGGATACATAACACCGCGCTTCTACATTCAGACGTGATCCCATCGGACAGCTCACTGCGGAGGGCAGTCAGGCAGACAGGTAGGCAGGAAGGAAGATACAGAATCTCCCTCTGACACGAGACTGAGCTCATGCACTCTCAACAACATGCTTCCATTATCTGACCAAGCACTACACATTATACATAGTTTTATTTTTTCAATAAGGATTATTGTGGCTGGCAATGTTTGATCTGATAATCAGATTATATGACAACTTGTAAACAGACTTTTATTTTATTTTATTTTTTTTTTTTTTACATGATTCTAATTCAGTTTTACATTTATTTATTTTTAAATGACCCAATATTAAACAGGGGTATATTCCATTTTTTTGCTACTCTTGGAAGGTTTTGTTTCCTTAAAATGTCTAACATTAGTACTGCTCCTCTCTTCAAAATGTCTTATTTTAAATAATCAGCAATATTAATTTGATGCTTTTCAGATTGAAGTTGAGCCTTTAAGCCACTAGTGGGTGCACTCTGCCCAATTTACTGTAGACAAAGCTGCTCAGTATCCAGGGAGAGTATTGACTTGCAGTCACATATCTCCCAACCTGATTTAAACTTTAGAAACTCCTTCTGTCCAACATATAAAATCAAGATAACTAAATTATCAGTAAATCTCCCAACCTATAATTCTTAATTTACTCTTGTCACCACTGAAGTTACTGTCATGACACTTTTTACCTTAACATTTTTTATCAACAACTTCTAAAAGTGAATCATAACTTATGTATTCTCTTTTATGTCAGTCTCATCAGTTTATCATTGTAATCTCATGTTTACAGTATGCAACATTAATGGAAAAATGGATCATACAATCATTTATTTTTTTACCAGTAAATCTGCAGTAGTGGTTAAAAGAAAGGGGAGTTAAACCACAAACTTGACGTAAGAAGGCAACATCAGTACTGAAGCAAAGACTGGTAATGACATAACTCTATAAAGTTCAGGAAACCTGCCCACGTATGAACCGTGCGTAAGTTGGGTTAAGGTACAGACAACTAAGAAACAGCCTGACTACCTCTCACTTCTTCACTTCCTCTGACTCACTCACACTAGCATGTGTCTGTATGAAAAAGAGTGTATTCATGTGTCTTTGAATCTATCCGGTTAGATGTGTTGAAAATGAGCGGCCAGCTATAAACTAGGAGTTTGAAAACAGGAGGAGAGATTAAAGTAAGTAATTCCTCAACTGAGTGAATCATCCCCATCACTCCCAGCTGTTCAAGGCCTCGGTAGAGGCAGATGTGGTCCGCAACCCCATTTTTGGCTGGAGTAGAATAGTTAACAGGTAACTGTGCGCACTTCAGCTCTAGTTGCTCTGAAAGCAAATGTAAAATACCACACGAGCAGAATTACACCTAAGAAAAAAGTAATGCTTGAATTACCAAAACCTCAAATGAATGCTTATATCATCAATCAACAGCAATATTTTATCACGTTAACAAAAGTTATGCCATATCACTTAGGAGGATAATTTCTATCTACAAATTCTCAGAGAGATTTACTTTCCTCCCATCAGCCCCTGTTAGAATAAAGCAGTCACTGAACAGCATAACCACATGGCAGGTATTTTCTCCTCAGATGACCCAAGTGTTCAGCCTCAGTTAGAAAAAGACTGTCTCCAGGCTTTGGTGCTATGCTTAGAAACACCACTTATCACTTGCCTGGCCCTCAGGTGACTTAAATTCATCGTCAATTTGCTTATTATCTCAACATCACCAGACTCTTGTAGAAACCGCAGAAAGAGAGGCACTCAAGCTAATTTTTACTAAGATGCTTTTTGCCCCAATTGCCTGTTTTCAAGCAACATCTACACAGTTCCACTGAGTACCTTCTGCCACCTATACATTACAATAAGCAAATAATAACTTGGGAGGGAATTGGTTTGATGTTTGCAGGAGAGGACAAAAAAGCATCTACATTTAATAATCTCCAAAAGGCCTACTTTTTTTTTAATCTCAACACTCTTGGCAACAACTTGAAGTATCTGTGATCAGCCACAAATCTGTGAATTTGTGTTGTTTTGCATAACATTAAAAGATGCACAAAGGTTCTAGAAAGCCAAATGCATGCACCCCTGCCTCCTTATGCATGAACCTCTGAAAATATGCACAAGTAAGTTTTAAGAAATAGACAAATAATTGACCAAATAAAAAAAAGACTTTGCTTCAACATTAAGATATAAACCGTAGTATTGTGGAATATGCAGCTACACTATTTACACAAAACATTTGTTTCAAATTGAAGGCAAACTCAAAGCAACCATTCAGCATCCACTGCTGCGAGATATTTGAAGCCCCTCATAAGATGACCACTTTAAAAAACACCAAGGATCAAAAGACAAAAATGATCTAGTGAAACTATGTTTTATAATCAAGCAGTCCACAAAAGTTCAGCACACATGTCCACGCAAGTCAGAGAAATCCCACACTCATCCATAAAATAAAATATATATAATAAAATATCCCTCCAAAAACAGCAAAGGAGATTATAAACTTGTGTAATAGCAGAAAATAAATTAATAAATAAATAAATACAAGAAAACTCACCTTTCTCCAACCATTTAGTTTCCCTAATTTCTTCTCTTTCTTGTCAAAGCAGCAGGCTCCCATGTTGCTGTGTGTAGAGTGCAGAGCAGAGCAGTGCTGTCGTCCGTTAAAGTGTCTGTCTCAGTCTGACTACAGCTTGAGTAAAAGAACCAAGCCTCAGCTCTCTGACGCTGGGAAACGCCACAGCTCTAGTGACTCACTTAGGGCTGCAAGGTCTGACTAGGCTTTACCTCACACCCTGTGTATGTGGAACAGTGACCGAGTCTGTATGTGTGAGACAGACCTCTGCCTCATCCACACTCCCTCATGGGGGTAGTCCCGCCTCTAACCTCTAGCTTTTCTTTCTTGCTGTTTGCTACTCCTGTAGCGGGCACTCACAGCCACATGGTTTACACTGTCAATATCGCACTGATCATTCAGATGACTGCAACACTTCCTGTTTTGAGGAACACAATGGATTTCACGAGCCTCACCTATGAAGGTTAGCCGGGTCGTGCTTAGCAATTTTTTCTATCCCTGACAGTTCAAATCTATTCAGGTGAAAGTTTGATGGCTAGACATTGACTTTCAGTCAGTCCTTCAGCTTACAAAACTTTGGACTCCAGAATCCAGAGAAAACTCTACTACTTAGTGTAAAAGTATTTAGCTGGCCCGTAATGAACAGTCAAAGAACCCAAAGATATTCAATTTGAAATGTTATCAGACAAGTGCAAAAAAAAAAAGAAGTCACAATTATTAAGCTGATGGCAGCGAATGATTATCAATTTTGTCAAATAAAAGAATCAAAATTCAATATAAATATAAAAACTGAATATAAATAGTTTCTCAATTTACTCATTGATTACTTGACTTATTGTTTCAGCCCTTGATGAAGGTCTGCATCCTTGACATAGAAAATATTTCCAACTCAGTACAGATCTCCACCCATCTATATCAGAATACATAACAGAGGACAGTTACAAATTGCAGGTCGTCAACAGTAACAGGTCCCTGCACTTCAATTTAGAGGTACAGTATAGCAGCAGCTACTCGCATTTCACATCCTTTGTTCTCGGGTTTCATACAGCTTGGATAACAGTTTTTCCATGCTAAATACAAGAGGTAGTTATAGATTAGCATGTTCTTGTTATAAAACCAGGTCATGTGTAACACCTCACATGACAAAGAAGAAGCAGTTGTGTAATGTTTTTGTTTACAGTAAAAAACAAGGCCAGAATTATAACTGATTGGACTTCAATTGGATTGTGCTATTAATATGGCCCCACAGCTACATATAGCACACACACACACACACACACTCACACACACACACACACGCACGCACGCACGCACGCACGCACGCACGCACGCACGCACGCACGCACGCACGCACGCACGCACGCACGCACACACACACACACACACACACACACACACACACACACACACACACACACACACACACACACACACACACATACAAAGTGCATCCATACAAAATAGACAGGTTTGATGAAGGATTCCTGATCAGTATCTTATCCACAGGTGGTTACCTCACCCACTAGCCAAAGTGACATCAATCAGAAAGGGTCATATACACAATAAACCCATTGTTTGTTTGTTTTTTTTTTTGTTTTTTTTTGTTTACATATTTCTTAAAAGTTTGAGATATTATGTTAGCTAAAAAGCAAAATCTATCTGCTACAGTGAAGCTACTGTCAGCTTCCACATTTTTTTGCATTGTGTTACAGTGTGATCATCTCTGCGTCATCAGGATGATGCAGTGTTTTCTGGGAATATCTGAATAAAATGGCCCCTTCGTTGTGCCATAGTTAGGATGTTTTGGTATTTCTCAAAGCAGTAGGCTCCTGAAATCAATCACCAGCTGCAGAATTTATCTTGGCTCAGTTCTGCCAAACCCTCTGAGATTGCAAAAGTGCTAAAATTAAAATTGTAAGCGAGTTAAGACTAATCCTATCCACAAGTCCACAAATGAGGGATGATATAAACCAGCAGGTTTACCGTCTTTCTGAATATAGCGAAGAGTGTTTATGACTTAATTTTCTGTTAAAGAAATCCTGGTCTTATTCTGCTGTAATCAACACATTGACACAGTGTCCTTTCTCTGCTTACACACTGAGGTTATATCAACAGTTTCTTAGCATCTTCTGCGTTCTTTTGTCATGTAGGCTACATGACAAAAGATTGGTTAAATTTATATTTGTTTAAATGGTTAATAGTATTTATTCTGCAATTCAGCAGTCCTCATGTGACTTAACTGACTGTGTTGGTGGTATACGCAGATGAGTACAATGAGATGAATGAACTCTACCGTTAACCATGCAAATGGGCATGATGGGATGTCTATTGTCGTCTGGAGAGAGAGGGAGAGAGCGTGGGGGATCAGGAAGGAGACAGGAAGAGAGAGTCACTCTGCCCAGGGGTCCGTATGGATTCCCCCCACCGTACACACACACACACACACACACACACACACACACACACACACACACACACACACACACACACACATACACACACACACACACACACACACAAATGTTCTCTCTCTTCCTCTCTAGTTTATTGTGTTTGACCCACTGCAGGATCCCTTGCATCCTGTTGTCCAGTTTTATGAGAAATAACAAGCTTTTCCTCTTGGCTAACTTGATAAACCGTTTTCAGTCTCTCTAACACACAGCTACCACTCAGCCCATACAGCAAGCAAGCAAGCAACAACGGAACCCAAAACAATTGATTAGTATTGAGGACTGGGGCCAATCAGTAGGGTGCAGTCTGTAAGTTGTCACCCTTTACAACAAAGATGGCTGAACATCAAGAGTCACACATGTTACAGAACTAAAGGTACTGATATAGCACACAGATGTAATAAGAGTAGGATACTGCGCAGGGAGGAAAAAAAATCCCTGTGACCCAAAAAGCATTATACACCATCGACAACCATTATGACAGAGACATCTAGAATTCAGAAGCACCGTATCTAATGGGTGCAGCGAAATATTGCTTGGTTCCGTGCTTCCTGGTTCTTTATATAAGAACCAGGAACCTTGGTGCACATCACAGATAGTCAGTGACACAGAAGAAATAGAATAACCAGTGGACAGTGAAAAGTTGGAAAGACAGGAAAGATAAAAAGCCACAGACACCAGACCATCTTATTGCAAATTTACATTTGAAGCAAATAATCCTGAGATTAAGATTTGTTTTAATTGAATAAAAACTCTATGGGCAGAAACTGTTTCTGCTTGAGCAGGTCTAAAATTGTCAAAGTTGCAGTGTTACACACACCTTCTACACCTTTTCTTTTTACATTAAAAATCAGTGTTGTACTAAATAAGACTGGTCCATTCTATAAAAAGAAATGACAGGACACATTTTTATGTATAAACAACCAGCCCCTGGCCCTTTAGGCCCAGTCACCAAATTATAACTACTATTGCTACTTATAATGGCAGTGATAATGATTATTCATACTCAATTTAACCCATTAATGCAAATATTTTCCTAAAAGTCACAGACAAATAGTGCTCTACATCATGCACTAGGGGGATTACTTATATAAAGAACCAGGAACTGAAGCTGGGTGCACATCACATAGCCTACATTCAATGGTGCAGAAGACGCAGAATAACCAGTGGACAGTGAAAAACTAGTTTGCCAGAAAAAGATGAAAAGAGGGCCACAGCAGGTCAAAAGACAAAACCACTTCCTTATGTCAGACAATAATTTGTGCAAAGACAGAGAAAAAAAATAGAGAAGACATCAGCTGATGAGTAACATCCAGTCATATCCATACAAGTGTACAGGGCAGCCTTTGTAAACAGCACTCATTCCAATAGTGCCTGCTGCTGCAGGCCCCTGTACCACCTCAACCTCCTCCTTACATGCTCCAGCTTTTAATATTGTTGACTTTGCTAAGGTCATGATAAGTTCATGTACGCTTACAGCTAGAGTATCTCTGGATTCTGTATACTGTAGTTCATGTGTTTATAATGGGATTAGTTCTCTCTAGCAGAGTCCTTTGCAGGTCCGATTTGAGGACTCCCTCAAAGAGGAGACCCATTTCTGTGTAAACACTTGCAGTGATAAATGGTTCAACATTTTCATAATTTTGAAAAATAAAAACACAAGAGGGCCTGTCCTACCTTGTTGGAAGCCATGTCACTGACAGAGCGGTAGGTCTGGATCGTCTCCAGCTGGTCCAGACACCAGTCCAACTCCTCCATCGTCTCCATGGCCAGCTTCTGGTACGCCTCATCTGTCAACAAGCAGCCGGCACATAGAGACACACAGTCAGAACAGAGGGCACACATGCAGCCCGTGCGCTGCCCCGCCACTCCCAGGCAACATCCATCCATAGGTCCTATTCGGGGCGCCTGCTTCTGCTGTTGCTGAGGAGGGGGAATTGTGAGAGGTGGAACCAGGCTGCAGCGCTCCTTCATCATGAGGAGGAGTAGCTGTGGCGAGTTGGTAAGGCTCGCAGCTGTCAGCAGAGTGGAGTAGAGTGGTGGAAAGCAAGGACGTGAACTCCTTCTGTCACATACTCAACTTTTCTCTCTGAGCATATGTGCCCCCTCCTCCCCCTCAGCTCATTTACATAAAGTCAACCACCCCCCCCCCCCCCCTCACTTACTGAACAGGAAACCAGATATCAACCCCCCCCCCCAAACCACCACTTGCCACACACAAATATACACTTTGCACCACCTCACAGGAAACAGAGCGACACCTTTAAACCAACAGAATTTGCAAGAACACGTACCATATTACAATTTGTTATAGCGCTGATTAAGTGGCTGACTTCAATTTCATTGCCCAATATTATTGATCATCACTATTTAATTAGCCTGATCAACTCTGCTTATTGACATTGGCTAAATAACAGGATCCAACAGATACCATCAATGTCTTTATTTAACCAGTTGCTTAGAAACAAACATGGTAATGGGCCTTTGGGGCCGCACATGACAAGGGTGCAGGTTTTAATAAATCTCCACACAGAGATGAGAATTTCTCATTTTGGTCTTGTACAAAAACAATTACTGCTGCTGTATAGAAACATGTGGTCGACTGGTCGTTGATTTGCAGTGTAAACGAAGTAGGCTGTGGGCTCGACCACAGTGCAGTCAAAAATATAGCCCAAAGACAAAATAACAGGAACTGACTGCTTGCGTTCATTTTTACCAGAACTGAATAATATTTCTGTAACATTTAGCAACAGCCAGGATGTGCATGCTAATGTGTGAAAGTCTTTTTTGTGTGTGCAGATTTTCTGTCTGTTGTTTAAAAATAAGTTTGATCATTTTAGAGCCATGTTTAAATAAAGTGCAGGCCTATAATAATAATAATAATGTATTATATTAGTTGTTGAATACTAGTTCAAATAATTTACAACTAGGATACAGCAGTTGTTTAGCACCTTTGTTTATGCTACAAAAATACAGCATAAAATGCATCTATTCAATCTTACTGTAAATCAAATTAAAGGAATGTGACAAAATGTTTGACATCATGTGCTACAGTTATAAATAAAACGAGAATTCAAGATTGTTTTTAAATCACGGAAAGGGAGAAGAAATCAAAATGCTGACATCAGCATGCTCACAATGACTACTAATATGCAGGTATTTAATCATAGACCAAAGTAATGGACAAATAGAAATTTTAGCCAGATGAGGTTTACCAAAGTGAATATAAATTATTTCTGAAGGAACTGTGAATGTCTGTACATTTTTTGTGCCAGATGAGGAGACATTACAGGAAAAGTTAGGATCATCAAAGTCAGTGGGAATCATCTTCTGGGTAACATGAATGACTGTACAGAATTAAATGGAAATCCTCTCCATCATAGTTGTTTAGATATAGGTGTTGTCAACTATTTCCATACAGGTGTTACCAACTATTTCCTAACATCATAATTACACACAACAATAATCCAATAGGCTATTAGTCAAGTTAAACATTTAGGCATCAGTGATTGGTCATTTGACACACATTTACAGCTCATTGATGTCTCTGTCTGGCTGATGATTCCTGGACTGAATGTGCAGCCGCTCTATTCCACCTACAGTCAGTCTGGTTAAGTTCTGCCCCAAAAAGTTGCTAGTCACTGGCTACTTATTTGATTTTTTTTTTTTAAAGAAAGAAATGAAAGAAATGGGGCTTCAAATGTGTCAAACAAAGTGGCAGACATACATTGCCATTAATGTTTTGCTAGCATGGCTAAAATAAATAGCTAAAAAGTTGTTTGTTTGTTGTTCAAAATGTTCAATATGCCTAATGTATCTGTAGGGAAGATTTATGCTTCCATGGTCTTTCATGCTCCACTCAGCATGATTATCAGTATTATTCCTCTTTAATTATTTTAGTGATGGACTTTATCCTTTAAAACTAAAATTAAACTGAATGCTTATGACTTGACTTTTTTTTATTTTTAAGAGAGACAGAGTGTGTTGTAACCACCACTGAAACACTCTAGCGTGAGCTAAGAGTCAGCCCTGTTCCTGTGGTGTAGCTGTGTTTTTTAGACTTCAGCTTTATGTCAAGGTTGGAGGGAGACTGTGTTGGAAAGCAGAAGGAGTGTGTGATGAAGTAGCCAGTGGGCTTGGGCTAACACACACACACAAACAAACGCACGCACACTTGTCTGCTGCCCCTGTATTGTGTATACTCCAGGTCTCCTAGCTGCGGAGCACAACATGGCAGCAGGGTGCGCACCGCGGCGACCTTAGCGTGGCCACGTAGAATGCATCCCCAGCTCTGATCTCCTCGCCATCAAAGACATGAGCCTGTTTGCTCTCCCAAACATGAGAGGCACCTGGCACTCTGCCCACAGCCTTCCCTCACTCTGATGAGGCCAGTAAAAGAAAGAGAGGGAGTGTGTGTGTGTGTGTGTGTGTGTGTGTGTGTGTGTGTGTGTGTGTGTGTGTGTGTGTGTGTGTGTGTGTGTGTGTGTGTGTGTAACTCCACAAGCGACTGTTGTTGAAACGGCAAAATGTTTCATCACAGTATTCCCGAACACTTCTGAGGTGGTTTGTGTCTTCGAAGAGCACTGAAAAGGAAATTTTCCCTGTAGCACTTTTGTAGTTCGAACTTTTAAACTCATCTCAAACAAGAAACCTGCTAGTGGTCTTGGCTATGGATAGGTTAATGGTCTTATTGTTGTTCTAGTCAGATGAAACAACATTATTTTCAGTCTGTGTAGTGACGGTTGGAATTAATTGTAAAACACTTAATGCCATAGTAAATATGATTATTATTTTATTGAAATATGTACTAAAATGTTATATGTGAAGTCCAGCATTCCAGTGAAAGTCACGTTTATTTTTATTTTTAGCTTCGGCAATGTTAATGAAGCTCTCCCAGTTGAAAAGTCAAGATGATCAACTGCATTAAAAAACATCTGGTTCTTTGTTAAAAAGGTTCAAGTACAAACAGTGTGCAAAAAGCCTGAGACGATAAGTCTACAACAACTTCATCCAATTACAAGCTTAAATGTCTGTAGAGTGCGCTGCTAATGAAGAACTCTAGCTTAAGATAACGCCTTGAAGAAACTTGATAATACGTTCATTCCAATTATGCATGTCAGTGTTAGATGAGTTTAACAACTATGGTAAGGTGTTTTGTTCCATTTCACACCTCAGGCCAAAATCTTTGCTGCATTACCGACTGCTAAGGCTGATGGCTAGTTGCCACACCACTATCTACAATGGGGGACCCAAACATTCCTGTAAGCCATCGCTAGCACTGGAGAGTTAGTGTAGGCCTACAGCTTGGTGAAACTAAAATTGGGAGTGAACAGAAGAAGATTCACGACTGTGGAATAAGATATAGCTGTATCTCATTAAGTGCTAACATCTGCACTTATACAGATGTGTGTATGTGTGGGCGGGTGTGCGTGCGTGTGTGTGGTAGAATGGCGGTGAAGGTTTCAGCTCTTAACCACTTTCTTGACTTTGATTTAAAAAATACAGAGAAATGGGTACAGAGCCTTAAAATGTGGTTGAGTGAGTCAGGACCCAGAACTGGTCATTAGGCCAACTTCTTGTGGGTCCCCACATACTAAATCCATCCTCCAGGTAGGTGCCAGATCCATGTAACTATAACGCTTGTATAACAGTTTTACTCTGATCCTTGCCCCATTAGCAAGCAAAAACAATACCGATCTTTACTCCAGTGCGGGACCCAGTTTACCACTGGTCATATGAAAAACTGAAATTTATGTCCCAATCATTTAACACTGATCCTCAGTTATGTCACAGTACAATTAGCGGCATTCTAATCTACTGCCAAGTGCTTTTAATAGCTCACTTCAAAGAAAAATAAGATGTAAATGAACTGAAAGTAAACCGACAGATCAGTCAACTAAAACCATCATAAAGACGTAAACTTGTTGTTCCACTGCGTCATAATTAACCCATAATGATGCTGTGATCTGCCATAACCCGATGACACTGTGACAATACGGTAAATGTCTTTATCTCCTCAACTTAAAAGCAGCTTTTAATTAACTTAAGGCAACACGCTAATGTACTCCATTTGAATCTGGATTCCAATAATAGTTAAATATAAGCGTGGTCAAAGGATGAGACCTGATAGAGTGGTACAAACAAGATTACTGAACAACAGAAATGCTTGTAAAAGGAGATTAAAAACAAGCTTTCCTTGCAAAAAATAAACCAATTAAAGCCTACAATAAAGGATTTCTGCCATGCCTTTTATGACTTTTTTATTATTTTTTTACTTAGTTAATTTAAGTAGGTTTTCAAAAAAAAATAAAACCCAAACATATCATTATTTTTTAATAACTTACAAGTTTGTTTTCCACAGGCAGATTGCTTTTTGCTTTGCTTTTCTGCTATTATTGATAGCTTTTGTGACACTTGCTGAAAATAAAAAATGTTGTTTCTGCTTATGAAAACAAAGAGTATTTGGGAATCACATTCACAAAATCCCTAATGATTCCCAACGAATACGAAGTAGTCTGCACTATGTGCTGCATGGCCTTAAATGGATCACGGGAAAAAGCATTCAAAAGCTTTGTACACACACACACACACACACACACACACACACACACACACACACACACACACACACACACACACACACACATACACTGCGATGTAAGAGGGGATTTCCACCGCCTCCACCCCGACACAAGGACCTTTCTGATCAGCAGTCAGACCGACAGTGACTGTCCCACAGGGGCAGACAGGAAAACACACACAGAAACACATGCGCAATCCAGTCAGACATTGTACACATATATCAACTGTAATTTCTCATCACTTTGCTCAAACACAAACATACGAACATGTACTTTCCAACTGAGGGAGACAGAGCCAAAAGGTTGCAGAGGCAGGGAGGGTTAGGGGGGGACATAAGGTCAGGTTCACTCTCTTTTTCAATTAAATGTTAAGTTCACTTCAGTTCAGTTAGCTTCATTGGCATGACAGGAGGGGTATTTCCTACACTGACTAACACCATTAACAGCAAAAGATAAAACAGGCCAAAAACAAACACACTGAGAACACTTTAAAATGATTTGTTAAAAACGTCAGTAATAAAACTGAAAAAAACTGTCCAGAGTGTTTCAGTCAATACATTTACGTGCAACATTCAGAATAACAGGAATACATTGTAATATACATATGTAATAAGATCCAAAACAAGAACACAAACTAAGGCCTCCAAAATCAGTGGAATGAACTGTTCTGGCATCATTATACAGGTGTTCCTCTCATCATGCCTCTCCACAATTCATTGATTGTTTTTCCTCATTGCCTCTCAGATTATTCCAAGATAACAATTTTTTCTGTTAGGGTTCTGTTTAGAGCGATCACATTTTCCTAATTTTCCTCACATTTATTATTAAATTGCCAAAATTTCACTGTTGCTCTCTCTTTTTCTTGCATTGTCTCTTCTTCCTCTCCCAAAAGTCTGTCGATATATTGACACCAGACTTTATGGGGAGATTTTTTGTCTTCTTTGAAGCAGGTGCACACACGCCCAATGCTTAATATGTATAAAGCATATCGGGTCATTTTAGGATACGTTTTTCCCACTGGACATCAGACCAGAGGAGCTGAGGCTATGTGTGTTTGAATATGTGTTTGTGTGTGAGTATGAAACAGCTGCATCTGTCATCCTCTCATGGGGATAGAGTCAGTTTCCTGTGATGTGATGGTAGATGCAACAGAGTTGAGGGGTTGCAGTGTATCAGCTGCCAAAATCTATATGGCATTGTGGTAGTTTAATCACCAGGTGATCCACCAGAAGATGACCTACGGGCACTGACTCATACATGGGTTGAGTGTTCTGCTGCCCTCTCATACTAATTTATTTTTTGATTTACTGACTAAGAATTCATCATGTAAACATGAAGGTTTTAAAGAGTGACGTACCATTTCCAGTGAACCAACGTAAACAGACCACACACACATAAAAAGAAACCAAACTTTGACGTAGGCCGATCGGCAGCATTGCCAGGTTCCTGAATGAGACAAAGAGAGAGAGAGCCATTCTTTAGTGGCATCTCTAGCTTTACAAGAAACAGAGAACAAGCTGATTTTAAACCCTACGTGCAATTATGCAACACTTCCTAACAAAGACCAGAGATGGTATGGTTAGGCAGTGGTCTGTTGTAGCGCCGCTCCTCCACTTCTTACGAGCCAAATTATGACTTTGCATGCACAGTGTTGCAAAATCCATCATTGACAAGAATTATGGAAAAAAAGGGAAGAAGGGTGGTGGTAAGGATGTGGTTTACGAGCATGTTATGTAGCCCTACAGTTCTTTTTGATTGAAACATAGAACAAGCTGGGTTCTGAGAAGTGACAAAATGACATCATGAGTCTGTGTTTTATTAAGAGTTATTTATCTGATTTACAGGGAAGTTGAATACAAATAATAACTCAGTACACAGCATTAAGATTTTGTTGACCTGCGGTTGTGAATAATAAACGATGAAAGGAAATAATGATGGGTAATTCTGATGCAATGGAGTAATATATACATGGTTCACCACTTATAATTTGGCAGCAAAGCTTCAATAGACCCAAGATTGGTAAATGTATCACTCTGGGAGGCATTATCAGTAAAACACACTGGTGTCTTTTTCATGTGGTGACGACCCCCCCCCCGAAACAGCTCTGTGACATATTGTGGATGCTGACTCACAGATTAAGAATGCTCATGTGTAATAGCCTCTAGTAATAGGCTGTGTTTTCATACTTGTCTCTGTTGTCTCGAAGCTACAAGTTTGTATATTTGCTGTCTGTCATTGATGCATGAGAGAAGAGAAACAATGCTTTTTTTTTGGTGAGAGAAGCCACTGGTTCTGGAAGAGTTTCCCCCATTCTGTATTCCGATCTCTTCAATTTGTGATCATAGAAACTTAGGACTGTCCTGGATAATGTAATGATCCTATAGGTTTATATTATGACCACTGGTATAGATTATTTCACCTTATTTTTCAAATGCTAAAAATACCCATGAGCTTCGCCTGCCATTGCTATGAAGAAGAAGCCTTGGGCGCAAATCAGAGTGCAATGAATTTAAAACTCTTTGTCACTGAACTTTTAAACTATAGACATCATGGCTGAATTCACTTTTAAATTAAATAACAATTAAACAATTAAAAGTGCACTGATTCACTATGTAGATTGTAAAAAACAATTTTCTTAACACTGTAATCTTAACTTCTGCCTCGTGTTAGAGGTGCTCATGAGTGAATTTTAATCTTGTCTGTGTCTTGCTAAAAGGCACCTTGAGAGTTGTAGTTAACATTTACCTCCAAATTTGTATGGACATAGTATTGTATCTTCAACTTTTTACAAAAGAACCTGATATTTTCTCATGCAGTTATTCATCTGTTCAAGTGTCCAAACTGAGAGTAATTTAATGTTGTCAATGGGAAAAAAGAATGGGATTTTTATTTCCAGAACGAGGTGTCCAAAATAGCTTCTCCCACTTTATTAACAATTCTATTGATTAGTCTATTTGACTGACTTTCAAAATTTGTGTTTGCAACTTTTTATGCTGCCATCTTAGCCTAGCCTTTTACCTAAAGATGCATCCAACAGGTAAAAGGAAAACTTTTTCTCATGTTTGTGCATTAAGTAAGGAGCTAGAACTCAGCATGAAGACTGTAAAATTGGCATAGCTACCCTTGTTCTGTCCAAAGCTCAAATATGCCTAACAGCATTTCTAAAGGTCACTAACATGTTGTATCTCATTTATTTAATCTTGACACAGACAAAATAAAGTAAAAATGATGATGAAAAAAATGAATAATTTTACATTTCTGCATGTGTATGGATTAAACAGATGAGCAAGCCACAAGTTCATTGGTGAGTGTTAAAGGAATACAATTGTTCCTCATCAATCTTGACAAAGTGCATTCCCAAAAATGTCAAAGTACTTCTTTATATAGAAGTTAAATAAATAAATAAAAAATCTGAAGATGAAAATGAATCGAAAATTTGGGAGACAAAAACTGTGTTTTTGAGCACACACGGCAGTGTGCACAAATGTTTGCTAGGCTATTTGCATTTGAGCCTGTGGTTTTGGTCTTGTAAAATGTTTTGTTTTTGTTAAACTTTGTTTCTGTTGTTCCTTCAGGGGACACACAGTACATTGCACTTTAAAAAACATGTAAATTCACATCCATGTGACTTCTAGTCTGACTTGGGATCTGCTTGTGTTTATACTGTAATAGTCACTTCTGACCGCAAAACCTCTGTGTGTGTGTGCGTGTGTGTGTATGTGTTAAACCCCCTAATGGTTCTTCTCCAACTCTCTGCTCGGACACAGTGTACCGTCCTCCCCATAACATACACATGTAGACATTCCTGTCTGATTTACTATAGAACACAGTGGGAAAGCAACAGGGAAAGCTATAAATCTGAGTAACACGCTACAACTCCCAAAGGGTGGACAGCGATACCAGAAACCCTGCAGGATCCTTGGAATAACAGTGAAAAAGTGTTGCTGAGTTAATCCAACTGTCTAAATCCAGGTGGAATGAGAAAACTCAATGCCCTGAGGTCGTGGTAATTTTATTTAAATTGGTGTTTCATGTTGGTGAGACAGTGCAGGAGTTCATAAGGCTATACCTTCCTAAGCCTCATTTAGATAAGACGTATTTCTCTTCAGAGAGAGAGGGGTTGTTACAGTAAGTCTGCAAGTGTTCATCAGTAATTTTAATGCTACCTGGGGTGATGTTTTTCGCCCAGTTTCAATTTCTACTTACAAACACTGTGTTTGACTGTTTTGGCATGCTTGTTGGTCCTGCATTGATTTCAATATCAAACACCTTGTATTTTATACTTATGCTTTAATTCATTCTCTACAAAAAAGCATTACAGGTTATTTAATGAAATTAACTTAACAATTTAACTTCTGTGTGATTATTTGTGGAAACTCATGTGACATAATACAAACAGACTTTCTGCTGTTCGGTAATGGCTAAAATGCCATCGAGAACATAATTCTCAAATATTTTACTGCCACAATGATACTCCCCTGGCAATGTTAATCTCTGCCAAATAGGGCTGAAAGACAAAAAGGCCTGTTGTGCCTAATTGTAACCATGATCAGCTTGTCTTGTGAAATTTAAGAAATTCTATCTCATATATCCAATTATTTGTGGATATCTTTGCAAGACACACATGATTCACACGTGTATGTTATTCACACAAGGGGAGATACAGGGTGATTTACGCATGTGGGAGGTGAGTGAACTGAACTGACATCACAGGCCTGTGAGTTCACTGAGGCCTACAGCATCTGCCTCAGAGTCTCACATACAGTATTTGCTGCTATCTGACTGGTCATCATGTTCTGGTGTAAAAATCTTGTGTTTTGTTTCTACATCACTCTCTCTCACTCTCTGATAAAACACACAGACGTAAAAGGAGGCTGTTTGTGTGTCCTATCAGCAAGTCTTGGAGAACCCATGACTATAACACTGTCCTGTCCTTGAGCTGCACACTCCCTCACTTTCTCCATCTGTTTTGACTCCTGGTCACATAAACTCAAACATATTCTTTTGCTTCTTCTTACCACTGTGTCCCACTCTTTTACTCTCAGCCTCTTTACAAACTCAAACACATACATTTGTACACACACAAACACAAACACACAGCAACAGAGTAGGCTTTGTCCATGTTACCTGAGCTGAACTCCCACATTGGGAGCAACAGAAATGACCAGGCTGAATGGGCCTCATTGTTACACCGTCCGGCATTTGCTCCTCTGATTGATTAGCATGGATCGGAGGGGCCATGAACCCCATTAAGCCAAACTTCTGCCACTGTTGATGCTTTTTGATGTTTAGGGAAAAAAAAAAAAAAAAAAATATATATATATATATATATATATATATATATATATATATATATATATATATATATATATATATATATATATATATATATATTATTGTAAGTATTGTCCAGAGTAAAAATTACAAAGGTTTACTGTTGGTACAGAAGTGCATCTGATGTCAAGAGTGATCAGAGATTTCTAAAATCATCAGAACAACCAGCATGGGTCAGCATGCAGCAGTTGCTGCTGAACAAAGCTCAGTTTTTATGAAGTTTGGTATTTTAAACAAAAAAAGTAATTTGGTCAATTTTGATGCCATACTGCATATACTTTTTAAGAATTTTTAACCAATGCTCCTTGACTAGAGTAATTTAAAGGATTAGTTCACCCAAAGCATAACAAAACAAAACAAAACAACACGCAGGTAATTTGGTTTTAAGATGTCTACTTCTGAGATCCATGCTTCAATCCTGATACAATGGGGGTGAATGTTATTTAATTTGAGATAATCAAAGCAGTGACCAAACCAGACCAACAGTGAAGTCTAAGAATTGAGTAATGCATCTTATTCATAGAAAGAGACGTTGCTGTTGATGCATTTGAAGGCACATTTTGAATGCTTTGAGCCCCACTGATAAAATCCCATCTTGTAATCCCTTTTGTATTGATGCAGCGCCAACTTTCTCTGCAGGTGCATTCAGTTTTGTCATTTAAAGCTAGAACTTATGAAAGACACAGCTGCTTCAATGAACTTTTCTAACCCAGGGTTCAAATCACTTTTAGAGCTTCTATTTCATATAATGAGGAAGTAAACAGCTTCAGTGGGCTGATATGTAACTTGACAGGCTGGGTTCGTGTGTCATGCGTTTTCTCTTTCTTGGCTTTGATATCTGAATAACATCTTATTGGGGCCAAGTAAGAAATCATTTTGGTCCCAACGCTTTCCAGCTGTCGTTGAACATTTTTCAAAGATAACACGACCATCTTATTAACATCTTGACCATATTTAGTGAGTAGGTCATGAAATGGGGCCAAGCTAGGCTGGTCCAGGTGGGGACAGAGCAAACTTGAGGAGCAGGGCGAGGAAAGGCACCGGGGGTTCTATGACGAAGGGGTTTGCGTGCAAGGAAGGATCAATGTCTCCAGTCACATATGAAGACCAGCTGAGACAAACCTCAAATGACCTCAAACAGCATGCCTTCATATGATGGGTAAGCATACTGTGTGTGTGTGAGTCCAAATCAGTGTCTGTGTCCATGTGTGTTTGTGTGTGCGTCCCAGACCACATAAGGGCATTGCAAAATCAAATTGAGCCAATAAAGACTATTGGCACTGGCGAGCATGCGAAACAAGATTGATTGTGTTTGTCCATGCTGACTAAATGAAACTTCCTGATTAAATCAAGATTAAATAGAAGAGCCCCCCCCCCCCCCCCCCCCCCAAATAAGCATGTGGCATTCATGGCCTAACATTGGTTACAGAAAAAACAAAGATATCAGGATCCTACCTCTGCTAAAATATCATCCACGTTACTGCATAGTAATTATAACCAAACTATGATTCGTGCATTTTGCTTCTTTTTTGAAGTATGTTCGAGGTATGTTATCGTTGAGCTGATTTTGAAAAGGCGGCTTTCTGTCCTGTTCCACAAAGAGGGTGCGGTACTGGTGATTTTTTTTTTTTTTGTGGGGGGGGGGGGGGTCCGAATGCTTCCCAAATACCCAAACAAAAGGGCCTGTCTGTGAAGCAGAGAGTGTTTGAATCCATCTGTGCCGAGCTGAACAGGCCTGCTGGCAAGGGAATACTTCAGGGGAAGGGCAGCCGTCTACTTTATGACTGTGCTGACGTCAATGGCATAATTCAAATACTTGCAGAGTGCATGCTTCCAGCTTTCTGAACCTGCTCTCTCTCTCTGTGGCAGGCCGCAGCTAAAACCCGACGTGGAATTGGACTCCAGTAAAACAAAAAAACAAAACAACAACTGGAATGGAGTCCTGTCAAGCTGAAATAGCACAAAACCACATGGTAGTAATTTGTGAGGCCTTCAGTCATCACAATGGCGGGTGACAGATTGACACATCTTTAGAAATGCTTGGTGCATTTGCTTGCAGAATAAAGACCTTGAAAGCTTGTCTAACTGATTCAAGGGAAAAAAGCTCCCATTAACAAGAAGTGTATACTGTATACACGTTTATACATTTTCTGAGTGAAAAAGGAAGAGGGAAGCCAAACTGAAATCAAATTAAACCACTTTCTATGAAGAGCTATTCTCTTTTACTTGAAAAGGGAACTGACACTGATTGTGTGAAGTGACGTGTGTGTTGATAGCTTTACAGTATAAACACTTTTCAGTGACTCCCTAAGTAAAAATGTACTGTAGCTTTACACAATTTAGACCTTGCACATTAGTTGATTAATAGATTAACTTTTAAAAATGGACTAATATGCAGGTTTCTGTTAATCGTAAAACCACAAAAATGAACATTTGCAATTTTTTTCTGTTTTATATCATTGTAAATTTAGTTGATTTGGATTTTGTTCTTGGTTGGACAAAACTTGCAATTGTATTTTTCACTTTTTTGACATATATAAACGAACCTGAAAGTAGAAAATAATTGAAAGATGAAGATGCAAACAAGCAAAAGTAAATATTACCCATACATAACAACAATATGAATATTTTATGGCTTTGGGGTTTGGATCTCAACATTTCTAGAGACACTTCTGCTCAGTAAGCAATTAGAAGAGGAAGAGGAGTTTGCACTTGATAACCGATGTGGATGGATTGTTTTCCCGAGTTTAGATGACATCATCACTTACATCGTGGGATAACTGAGGATGACATAATTGGCTAGAACCATGGATGACTGCAGACAGACTGACAAACAGTCCAAAATCGGGTTTACTTTCACAAGGGTGAGAAAAATGGTAGTGTACCGAAAGAAAAACTGTTGCGAAAATGTATTTTTTTGTAGGTAGCTAGCTAGCAAATCAAACACAATGAGGTGTAAAATAAGACAGCTCAACTACCCCAAAAATACACCTACATCATCCAGATCCTGGTTAACTTAGTAATCATAATGCTCACTCATATATTTTGGGGCAGACATCAGGTTTTATGCGGTGCACATTCTTCAACAACTGCAGTTTTTCTCTGACAAGAAGCTTAACTTGTTAGCTTGCAGCGCAAGTACAAACAAAGGCAGGAAGTTGAATGTAAACAATAACTGTTCCAAAATCTGGTTTATATAAAAGTCTTGACCAGAACTGATATATGTGGTCTTTGGATTTCTTGTAGGCTTAGAGCTGAGTCGATGTTATCTCATTTCAAATGAGCTATAACAACCTTAAAGAAGCATAGTATCCATCTTATTTCTAATTGAGTATTTATATTTCACTCAGTGTCTTGAGCTTATGTCTGTATAATCATCATCTGAGCAAGTACACAACTGATAGGAAACCACTTCAACTGATAACACCATAATGACTCAAACCAACCATTGCATCAGGTCTCTATAGAAGCATATGCACATATGCACACACACACACACACACACACACACACACACACACACACACACACACACACACACACACACACACACACACACACACACACACACACACACACACACACACACACACACACACACACACACACACACACACACACACAGTCAGGTTTCCATCATTTCAGAGGACATAACACAGATTTACAATCATTTCCTGGAGACTTATCCTACTTAAACCATAACCACCACATACCTAACCTCAATAGAACCTTAATCTTAACCTCAACTAACACTACCTTTAAATCAAGTCTTCACCCTGAAATTAATAATTTATGTTAAGGGGACTTGCTTTTTGTCCCCATAAGGTGCAATACCTGTGTGTCCACCACGCAGGTTTGGCACCTTAGGGGTATTTACATAGACTAACATTTGTTTCCTGGAGATTTACCCTTACCCTAATCATACTGTAACTACTACTTGCCCTAACCATAACCTTGACCCTAACTTTAACCACTGGCCATAAAATCAGCTTTTTCCCAATTTGGGACACGTTTTTTGTCCCTAATTGGACAAGCCGTCTCCAATTAACTGGTCCTAAGTCTAAAATTTGTCCTCAAAAGAAGCCTGTGACAGACCACACACACACACTAACACACACTCAAGTAAGCGGGTATTTTCCCAAAACTCAGCTCTGGAGCTCCCTTGGCTGGGGGCCGCAGGAGTCCTTGCCAACGTGTATAGAGAGCTTTGAGTAGGGTAAATACTTGGCACTGTAGATTGTTTGTGACACTGGAGACTTATAAAAAAGGGCCAGGCTTGTCATTTCTGGCCACACTTCAACACTGTGATCACTATCAATTAAACCATGAACTCATCATGACCACAATAGAAGCATATGTCTGGCTTCTGAAAAATTCTTTGGAAATAAACAGACAGCGTCACTTCTTGAAAATACATTTTTCCTTTTTGTAAAGCAAGTAGATTGGATGATGTCAAGATGTCAATCACTCAGTGTGAAACCCTCCGGCACCTGACAGACATGTGAGAGCAGTGCAGAGAGTAGGCACATGCATATCCCAAAGGGAGCTTCAGCACCTGCCTGTTTGGCCTCCTACAGAGTAAGTGCCCCAATTTCTGGGGTATTTTTCAATTCCTATTATTCTCGCAACATCCAGTGTGACACAACAATATACTCAGTACCTCATCTTGTTGTGCAACTGACAGAATATTCATTTATTTATTTTTGTGTTAATAGTTTAGCACGGGGTAAAGTGACCATTGGTGACGAAACTTGTGTGCAGAACTTTCAGGGGGACTATTATTGCGGTTGCACATTTGTTGAACAGTGAGTATGGATAATGTCACATTAACACGTTTCTATAAGTTATATAAGATGGTTATAAAGTCATGAAAAAGGTATACGTCTTTATCCCACAAAAGCTACATGATAATGACGATATGATGCACTTAACAAATACAACAAAATTAAGGACGTTTTCCTTTCTACTGTAACAAGCAGCCAATGAGGTGCTTTCAAAGTTAAAGCTAAATTAATCTGAGTTTCTAGCTTCAAATTGATCTGCATTAACTATAGTCAGCAGTGACTATAGTCAGCAGATGTCAGACATTAAATTAATGTGTTATGTTTGCTCAACTGGTGAATATATGTACATAACTGAACATTAACTGTTTACTTAATGTAATTATTGATTTAGGCAAATAGTTAATCTCAAAGCACTTTTTTAAGTATCTTTGGGGGAAGGGAAGGGATGAAGGAAATGTTAGCTGGTAAAATCTTTTACAAACCTAATGCACTTTATCTATTGCTTATGTGTTGCCCTTTAGAATTGTGTCTTAAATGCATGATGTCTTCCAAGCCTCAGTATTATAATGTGATATGTGAATTATATTAAGCTAATTTGTTTGCACATAGTAATAGTATCTTAGCCGTACAATATTAGCACGTTCTTACTGCCTGTTATTACCGAAGCAATTATGCCTTCTATCGAGAGGTGGTGAGAGATGAATATGGGGGTGAGAGAGTCAGTCGTGCAGCCTGAAGAAGTGCATCTTTGTCAGCATTATTAAACCGAATGTCTGCAAGTGAGGATGTCAGTCAGACGGTTATGTTATGTAAGAGTTGGGCTGATCGGTTAACATGTGAGTAGAATTCACCGAAATACACTGCATTACTTTGCACGATTGATTAACTGTCGTGTAGCAGTGTTTGAACCAACCTCAGTCATGAGTTTGTTTTAAATACATATTTTAATATTTCTTTTAACAGTGACATAAAAAGTAGTCATTAATTATTTGAAAAAAAAACACCTTTTATGACTTTGACCCCTGCCCCTCTAACACTCTCATGCACATCCCTGGAAAGAAAACTGAAATGTGACCTGATGTTGCACAAGGCACGGCTGGCACTTTCTACATCTTATCAGAGATGACGCAAACGTTGAACCACACACACACACACACACACACACACACACACACACACACACACACACACACACACACACACACACACACACACACACACACACACACACACACACACACACACACACACACACACACACACACACACACTAGCTTGTAGCCACATGCATTATATAGGCAAACATATGGAGATACAGTATGCTTGAAGGAACCTTTTTTATTACAGGGTTAGGGTTCTGTTTTTTATTACTCATTTTCGTAGCTTTGGCTTGTTTCTTAATTTTGTCATAACATTGTGCCACGGCCACAGGTTGTCATTTGTCATTCTTGATTGGTTGCTGAGCTTCACTATAGACAAAAGAGTAGAGATAGGAACATGTGAGAGTAACTTTTCGTTGAGTCTATGAAAGAGAGTGAATGATGACCTTAATACCTGAAGTAATTCTGTTATGGTTTCTGTCTGTTCGTATTTGTAACCTAAATGAACAGAAACTAACAGCAAGATCAGTGCATGGCAGTCAACATGAGTAGAAGATACAATTTCCTTTCAAATTTTAAGTTTTTTTCCCCCCAACTTGTATGATTGTGTTTTTTAACCCATCTGACTTCTCTTTAACATGTCCTCACATTCCTAATGCTTGGAAATTAACTCAAAGAATACAATCTTATTATTACTGATAGGCCAAAAGTACAACAAACAAAATCATGGAGTATGAAATCAGAATTATTTGTACTTTTCTTTTGCCTGTACCTAATTTTTCCCAAGCAGTCCAGTACAGATTTTAAGTAGAAACCTTGTGATGACAAGCTTATGTAACACCAGGGTAAGGTCACGGCATCATAAATCTACAAGGAGAGATATAGGACAGGAGGGATATTTGCAATGTGTAAATCTAAAGCAATCAAATGCGAGAATTCACTTTTGATTGTTCATCTTTCTGATAGAAAAATATTAAACAAATACTTTTCGACAAACCAACAAACAATTTAGGCAAACATATGAAAAAAACAATTTTCATAGTCTCAAACTTCAGTAATGTACATGTAAACAAACATGCAAAATTTCATCTGATGCAACTATCCAACAAAGCTTCAAACCAGTAATGAGAGTAAGTCAATGGTCAAATAGAGTGTAGCCATGGCCCTGACATATACGAAATTTCTTTCCACCACAGTGTGATAATGAGCTGAGCTCTTATGCAACAAATTTCCAGTGTAACAACAGTTTTACACATCCCTCCCTATCGGTCTCTCTTTCTCCCATCTCTCGCTGAGCATCTGAGTAGCAGGCCACTCATCAATCACCAACTACAAAGAAAAGACAAATAACCAAATTTCTGGAAAGGAGCAAAGGACAGGAGAGTGCATCATTTACACGGCTGAATAACATGGCAGATATGTCAGCATAAAGAAAACTGATGTGTCTGGAATTAATAAATGAATCCAAATGTATTATTCTAGAACAGCAAGTATGTAAATGAATTAGATAGAATATACATTTATCCATCTAGATATGTATGCAGACGTATTTTTGTTTTTGTTTTGGAGAGGTGCCACCCCTTTGTATTTGCCAGAGCACGCTTTCCACCAAACAGCTGGACACGATCATCTTTGGATAGATTTCTCACTTTCTTTCCATATCTCTTCCCTCATTGCCTGCAGTTCTGACGTTAAAGAGGTTTGACAGAAGCGCACCTGTTTCCTCTTATGAACATTTAACGTTTATTTTCTTGAATTTGAAACAATACATAGCACTCTACCAGCTGTTTCATTATGGCTAGAAAATACAATATTCTCCCACTATATTGTAGCAACAAATGTGTAAGTAAAAATCAAATCTATCTAGGCTACACTGTATCTATGAAAACCCCAGTTTATTTATGCCACAGGAGGTAGTTTCCCCCTAGCCTTTTTGTCTCTAACATTTCCTGTTACAGGCCTAAAATAATTAATTGTATAAACAGTACCCTCTAAAATCACAGATTGTTGCTTTTACATTTCTGCTCATGAATGAGTTTCAAATATAGTCAGCTTCAGAGGGGTTGATGGATGTATATTTGTTTTATTTTTTCACTTTCGACAGAGCCAGTCTAGCTCTATCTCCCTGTCCCCCAATCTTTATGCTATGCTAGTCAATAAAAGCATGATATATCCCCTTTAATACAGGCTGTTATACATCCAGGGTGTGTCTTGAGATCAACGCCTACGTGTCCAAAAGGGATTGAAACACATATTATTTCACAGGAGAACAAACACACCTTCGGCAGGTATTAGTTAATTCTGGTACAATTTAAAAACACCTGACAAAGGATAAACCACTTTCATAACGTTCACATGAAGAGATATTCCAGCCACAGTTCCATTTATGGGTATTTCAATCATGAATTGGGAGACAAAGAAGATAGAGACAACCGCATGTGAGAACAAGTCAAAGTAACATGCTATAGAGCCTTGGCCACAACCCTTCAGTCAACTTAGATATTACGTAGACATTTGTGACTGGGATCTCTATAGCCTCGTCTCCACAACAAGTAAAAACAAGTTTCTTTAATCTCCACTGACAGACTGGTGATATGGACTAAGCTGTGAGTAAGTCGACTGATAATGCGGTGACATTACACTGTTACGCATTTTGCAGGCAAACGCTTAAAGTAGCCTGTATGATACAGAAGGCCCGGCAGAAAATATTATTGATGACGTCACCTTGTCTCCAAGACTTAGATCATATAAACAACTGGCAGTTCTGAGCAGAGCAAGAAATCAGGCGGTTTGAAGGAGGGCCGTGATATTCCTCACCTCCTCTCTGAGAGCAAACATACAGCTACCCACATCTGTCACAAAATGTACGCACACACACACACTGATGGCAGTCTCTCACTAACATACAGTAACTACACAGGTACACTCACAACTTCACCTGATGATGCAAGGTGCCGTTTGGGCAAACAAAGAGTCAGAAAACACGCACTTGTGGACCTGAACACACAGTAAGACGTGCATTTGTCAAAGTAGCCAGGGTTGTATACACATTACATTTCAATGTAGCGAGTCAGTGTTACTGGCAGCGAGGAGCCAAATTAGAAAGAAAGAGAGAGGACACTTTGATGGCTGTTGTGGTTTAATACTGGGCCGAGGTTCCCGCTCTTCTTCTGAACTCTAGTCATGTTTCCAGCACGCTGGTACATAGTAGTGATGATGATAATAAAGTTTGGACAGGCAGTGTGGCTGCCAGGAAGGATCACGATGGATGGAAGAGCGGCCAACTCTCTTATCTTTTCTTTCTCAGGCATGTGCCACCTGCCAGTGCCTATAAGTTGACTGGTCAAGACATAATAAATTATTCTTACAACTAATTTTTGATCTGCTGCTGTTATGGTTAAAGTTTGAACAATCTTAAAAGAAAATAAAAAATGAACCATAACTCTAGCAAGTTATACGTTTTGTAACTGTGGTAGAAAATTCTTCCACCAGATTTCATTCTGGAGAAAAGGTGCAGACTCACTCGGTCAAGCTGAGGAGTAAACTCTGACCCTGACTGCTGAACAATAAATCAAGAGTTATTCCACCATGCTCTGGCTATAGCCTTGCCTAGATGACAAGAAGAAGGTTTATGGATAATGAAAAGTGAGCTGAATATCAAGACAAATAAGTTTGTGTCACAGAAACTGAGCCGCGATCAGTTTGCAGGAAAATCTTTCTCCAGGATTATTCATATGGAAGACGCCACAACATAAAACCTTCATTACAAGTCAGAGGAATGGAAAACTTGTGTTATTGAAAAATAGAACAGTGTTTGAGTGGTGAGTGTGGTCTAAGCATGTACCACATCCCAGTTTGGCATGATGAACTCATGAATTTATCTCAAGGTCAAGTGGTGGGAACTTGTGAGGGAGGAATATCATGTCCCTCGGATACAGACAGAAGAAAAGCTTCAGTTTCGTTTAACTGAAAATGAAACATAGTTTAAAAGCAGCACTCACAAAACCTACAATTCATCTGAGTAACCTGGCTTTATTGAAACCACAGCTTCTTATTTTTTAATACTATTTTTTTTAGAATAATGTATAAAGACAAGTTAGTTTCAGTCCAAGACAGTTGGAATTCTTCTAAAATCTACTATCTACTATTAAATCTGTGTAATAATAATAAAAACGAAGGAAAACAACATTACAATGGCACCTTTAGTTTATCATCTCTTAACTGAAGGACCTTTGATCATTTCAAATCTTACAGTGTATAAGCAATGTGTAAGGCAATGGACATTTGGCAACTCTTCATCTGGCAAAAGTAAAAATGTATCTACTGAATTCAACATTTGCTGACAAGACAGTGATTTTTTACTTAACCATAAATAAATAAGACAAGCTGCAGTAGCTTTCAGACAACCTGAAACTTGGATTTTATGAATTGTCTGGATTTCCTGAAGCCTTTGGCTCCTCTGAGTTCACAGGGAATAATGTGCAGAAAGGGCTGCAATCCAGATTGAAAGTAATAAAAGCAAAATATGTACAGTTACTTCTGCTGCGATCCCATTAATCATGCTCTTCACAGCGCTGTGCCACAGTGCACAGAGGAGTTATCTGAGGACACAGCTATGAGTGGATCATTGTGCTGAATCAAAACTTCTCATCCGTGAGGGGAACATGCCAAACACAATATGTCTATTTGAGTCCAAACACACATTATGGCTAAAGTGTGAGAATCACAGATGAGCACTCAATGGAGAGCTGAAGAGGATAATAAATAACCCCGGGTCAAGCGACTCTAAAACAACCACGATCCTCATAATGAGTTTGACATTGTTCCCTTCCTAAATGAGAAGCAGTGTTCACTATGTAGAAGCAGGTAAAAGCTGACACCTTCCATTTAATTAAATGATAATGAGCCATACACTAAAATATGACAGTTTGTTGGAGTACTCCAACTCCTAATCACTGTTGCTGGATTCTGGGCCATGAAGACAAGGTACATAATATGTATAAGCTGTACAAGCTGCATTTTGTTTATTTTTATATACATTACAGATTACACATTGATGACAAAACCTTAAGTATAAAACATTTCTTCTCACTTTCTGCTATCAGTATGATCTAGATAGATTTGGTTTCATTTTTTAAGACATCCAAAATAACGTGCACTTTTGTGGTGCTGACAGCATTTTTTTATATTTTATAAATACATTTTAACACCAACCTGTCCTGATTACTCTGGACAATCCACAGCACATTCTGTCAACAGTTTTATTTAGGGACTATTCCTTCAGAAAAAAGCTGTCTCAATGAGAACTGTCTATCTGAGTAATCCAGATTTTCTGGTGTCACTGGGACAAAAGATATTTTGCTTTTGAACTTTTCAAATGTAATTTTTCATGTGCTACACACAAAAATGTTCACCAGCTTGTAACGGTTTGGCATGGCAGCAAAAATCTTAATAAGTGGCAATTTGGGTTTTTTTGTATTTAACCTTTATCTATTCAACAATCACACCAAACACAATGAAACAGGATCTGAAGCTTAAACTTTTTACCTCTCTAATATAGCATAATTCTTACACAATCAATAAAATCCATGCTGGATTAAAAGGGAAAATATGTTGCGGTTCTGACTGTGATCCAGTGCAAAACATAACATGGGTGAAATTGTATTTGCCAAAGATTAACCCTCCCAGTTTCTTTCTCAAGTCCAACCACAACAAAACTGTGTTTCTGCTTAAAAATATGTGCTGCCAAGTGCAGAAAGTTTTAAGTGCAACATTGTGCTGGTTTGCACTTTCAGTCAGGGAGGGAAAATGAACACACACAGCTAGATCAGCTAGATAGCCTCATTATGTAATTATATTACCTTTTATATTACCTTTTAAATACATACACATATATACACACACGCAAGCACACACAGGTCACTTAGCAGACAGACAATAGCAGGCAGCTTTGTGAAGCTCTGCTGGTTGAGAAGAAGCATTAGCATTAGTGTTACTGGTGAAGATCTACATAAACACACATTCAGTGTACGTGCAGACATTAAGAACTGGTTCATGAGTACAATATACACATTACAGTGTAGAGCAAACACTGGATGTCTGTCCTTTTCTCAGAGAGAGACTGAAGATAAACAGTCTTATCTGTTATCATCAAGAACAGTGATTTCTCTAACGATATACTGCACAAAAGCAGTTTCTACGTGACCAGCAGAATAGCTTACACACCCAAACAAGATACACCACTTCATACTTAAGTTGTTTAAATTGTGGCTCGGAAGTGTTCACACAGGTATGAAATAGAAATAGTGACTGTTAGAACAGCATCTGGCACATTTTGTACTGTACTGCATGTACCTATTTGTATTTGCCTATGTCCCTCTGACAATGTGTCATAAGACTCAAACCTGGCAGCCTAATTGTATGACTTTCTTCGTTCCAGGGGATTATACTGTTGACTTCTCATCCAAATGTTAATAAACTCATCTGTCAGGTAAATTGTTCTGTAAACACTGGAGATGTTGAGAACATTTTTGAGAACACTTAATGTGCTGCTTGTTAACCCTCATCCTACCAACATATTTAACATACAAGGTGTAATGAATGGGGTCCCTGGGGATTAAGATAGCTGACTAACATAGCCAAATTATATAAAAACGTATTTCTTCTCAAAACATTATTAGTTATGTAATTAACATAATCTAAAAGACACTTTTTTTATTAGCAGAAGAAGAATTTCTCTTCTTTTTTCATTATTTATTCGAAATACAAAATTCTCAAATACAACTGCTCATATTTAAGCCTGAATGAATCTGAAATATGTGAGTGGACCATGTGAACAACCTACAGAACAACCTTAGCAACAACAGCTACAGAGCAGACTGCTGTTTGTCGGCATGTGCGAATAATCTGATGTCAACATGAGGAAGTAGAGGAGTATTTTATACTAATTCACCTCAAGTTTTGGAACTCATGTTAAACCATGTTTAACATAGACATTGTAATCAAAACAGTATAAAATAACAGAAAAATCACAAAATCTTTCAACTTTACATATTTAAATTAAAAAATAATCTAACAGTTGGGTGATCCAATTTCAGTTTGGTTTGTTTCACTGCAAATTGATATTAATCATTAGATTTAATCAGAAAAACAGATCTCCATGGAGAATGGCTATGGTGACCCTGGTTTAAGGCCAGTCTGTGAAACCAGCCAGCAAGGTCATGGATGAGTTGTGAATGGAGTAATGACAGTGTTTTCATGCTGGGATTTGTGACGCAGGTCAGGCCCTGTCTGCTCTTTGTCTCTCTGTCAAGCCAAAGGAACTCATTTGTCCATGGAGAAAGATGGATGAACTGTTGTAGATACAAGAGCCTGTGGGGGGTGTCTAAACACCTGGGAGATAGTGTGTGTGTGTGAGTATGTGCGTTTCTGTGTGTGTGTGTGTGTGCGTGTGTGTGCGTGTGTGTGTGCGCGCATGTGTGTGTGTGAGGAAGTCACTGTCGTCCCACTGGCCTGTTTCCTAATTAGTGTCACAATCCTGCCCAGCATGGACTTCCTTCCAGTGACAGCAAGATGTCTGTGTGACCTATACACACACACACACACACACATTTCATCCATGCACATCTAATGGGGTACCCTTACATTGCAGGGGTTCCTAACACATGCATTTACAAGTTCTGTTCTGGCGTCAGACACGCACACGCACACGCACACACACACACACACACACACACACACACACACACACACACACACACACACACAATGCACCTGCTAACTTTGACGCATTTCTGGACACAAATCTGCCCTCTGGAAGAATAAATCATCATCCTGTTGCCTCTCATTTCATTGTCCCAGGTCACAGGAACACCCTGGGGTGTCGGCACTCAAACTGCAAACTGAAGGAGGTGTTGGGGTGTTGGAGCTTTAGGAAATTTTAGGTTGAAGAACATCTTGTACAAACCTGCCTAGAACACATGGAATTAAGGGGGAATTGGGCCTTGAGCTCACTAATGGTCAAAAGTTGTGGCCTGTCTTTTCTCCCTTCACCCAGGGACAGACCTTCAGATTATTGAAAACTAAAGTATAGCAACCCCCCAACATAACATAAAACTCCAATTGAATGACTGAGTAAATATAGAAAACTGACTAGAGATTCATTGTAAGGAAACCCTCAAAATCATGCAAAAACACAGACTGAATTCTTGTTTGTTAATGTCCAAAAACAGAAAAGGGCATCCATAAAAGAAGAAAAAACTAAAAAACATCTTGCCTTGACAATTGTAATTACAATTTGTGTAAAAAAGTAGAGAAACAAATGCATAATTTGTTTCACATTACATCATGTGACTTTAAAAAAAAAAGAGGACAACTGGCAGCTGCTGGATCTAAAGACTTAAGATTTGAATCTGTTCTTACTACATACAGTATCTATAATCTTTGCACTGTATGTTTTTATATGCTGACTCAACAGCATCTAACCCAGACTGACACAGATGTACTCCAACTCAGCCCAATAGATGCCATGTCCAAATCACATTCATGATTGCCTTAAAAGTCATAATTTGATTCCAATTTCGATAAAATAATTGAAAAAGGATGCTGCATCATTAGTACATGAATAGTAGCAGCTATAAATGGAATTTGACCTGTTTTTTAAACATAAGGAAGGCTGAACTTCATATGCTCTTGCTACAGCTTCATTCATTGTCCTACTGTTAGACAACAGCAGTTACCTGTATACTGCTGGAGATATACCACTACTGCCAGGAACATTCATAAAAAGTGCCAATAGTCTGTCATCTTAGTTTCCAATAAACAATTGCAGCTGTCACCTATGTAGTACAGCTCACAAGACCATGTCAAAATCCTATTGGCTGTGCAGTAGTACACACACACACACACACACACACACACACACACACACACACACACACACACACACACACACACACACACACACACACACACACACACACACACACACACACACACACACACACAAGCTATTTGTCCCATATTTTTCCACCAGGATGTGTAACAAAATACCTCTGAGATGTCACGTTACAATAAGAAAAGAACAACTCATGGACTTCTTTTTATCTTTCCCCCTATCTGATAACAGCATTCACACAATCCAATGCACATGCTGCCAGCATAGGCCTCCACCATGACCTTTCACATAGTCAGTCAGGCATGGACAAACAAAACATAGTGCCTGGCAATACACATTTACACGTTGCTTATTTACCTCGCAAAGAGCAGTTGCAGTAAATCAGAGGGGGAATTATTCCACAGATATCTCAATCTTTCCTGTCAGCTGTCTAAACAGTTCCCGTAAGAGAAACCCAAAACCTCTTGCCATCACATAAGTTGTTTCTCTAAGGGTTCACCTCCTTAACCCTGCCCAGCAACCGGACAACTCTGCCTGGATACCTGAAGCAGTTTGAGGATTAGAAATTAGAAATGTTTAAAATCCAGTTATTAAGTAGTTTAGTTGTTCCTAATAAATAATTAATCCTAATAATTTGGCCTTAAAACCTACATACATGATGCAGGAGATGGTTGCAGCACTCTTGTATAACGTCATATTTTGAGGTCTGCACAGTAGCCAGTCTGCTCTGTCTGTCTACTGGGAGCCCCACTGAGGCAATTAAAGCAGCCAGGAGCGGGAAGTAGTAAAGAGGACAGGTAACACTAGACATCCAGGGCCAAAAATACTGAGAACTATTAGCTACCAACATGGAGGGAAACGGGGCCAAGAATATGGATTTCTCAATACTTGGACACCTGGAGAAATGGGAGGAGAGAGAAAAGAGAGAGGGAGAGAAAGGGGGGTTATGGCGGTAGAGCAAGCTTCGACCGGAACAGAGCAAGGAGTTGGAGGAAAAAGGAGGGAGTTGCTGCCATAGCAACCATTCATTTTGTGGACGTGCTGAGCAGAGTGTGAGGTGAGAGAGAGAATGATAGGTTGGCAGATACTGTATCTGTGACATTTAGACATGCCAGCCCTGCCATCATATCCCTTACTGAATTAATGCCATATTAAGACCACGAGGCCGGCACTGATCCAGCATTACCTCACCAACCAACGATGGTTTGTAGCCCCAAGGAAATGTAGGTGTTATGGTTTCTGATTTGACACACCGGAGCACGAGCGACAGTAATAGTAAATTCTTGTCAATTCTAAACTAGAAAATGTACTCAGTAAACAGCTTTTAGATGATAGATTTGCGTTAGCCAAATACGACTCCCACAGCGACTTTATATTTTTAACTGATAGATGCTAAAGCCAACTTCCAGCAAAGCAACATGATTTGTTGTACATTAAATGCTTACAAGCAACACATTTATAGGGCGTTCTAAGACTCAAGACTGACACTACAAAAGGTAGCCCTGCTGACTCAAATTTTTTTTAACATGCATTGATCTTGAGCAGCAATCAATCAAATCTTGACTAACTGTCTAAATGACATAGACTAGATAGTTAAGACTTTATCTTAACCAACAATAACATCAGCTGAAACCAGTAAACTGTCCTGGTGATGTATGCATCATGTGTGGATTCATGCACTCTTGTGTTAGTGAGATGGAAACGCTGGTCACCCTGGCAGTTATTCATCTGTATTTGGAGTTGGGGGGCTGCGTCAGTGAGAAGACCCAGACAGGTGCATCGCTGTGGAGGAGTTATTGCTACTAGAGCTGGGTGTGTCACATGACAACCTATTATGAGATCCTGGTAAATAAATGCCTGCATACACGTAGCTTCTCTGTGTTTGTGTGTGTGTGTGTGTGTGTGTGTGTGTGTGTGTGTGTGTGTGTGTGTGTGTGTGTGTGTGTGTGTGTGTGTGTGTGTGTGTGTGTGTGTGTGTGTGTGTGTGTGTGTAGTAATCTGCACAGAGAAAAGCTGTAGTATTGCTTAAGGCTATGGAATGTGATGCACATATTTCCTGCAGTACACCGTCATGATGGGGAGGGACATAAGAGGCCATGTGCGTATGTTTTGACAAACAACAAAAACCACTGACTGACAGCACGTAGTCACTTAAGATAGAATGCTGTCTGGGTGGATCAATTCTGAAGTAATCTACTAATTGAAAACCTATGACTTTCAGTATTACAGTTAACTTAATACAGTTAAGTTAAAAAAAGTGTTCATAGAGCACAACAAAACAACTGCTACCATGTCAAATGTGTATCATGGCTCCCTGAGAGTTAATGCTTCTCCTTTAAAAATGGTGTGAGACTGGGGCTCGAGTGATGATGAAAGCTACAGCGCCTTCACTTTCCAGATGTAGCTTTTTGTGTATTTTGTAATGTATTTGTGTGTAATTGTTAACAGACAGTGGTAGTTTGTATTACAGTAAAATTGGTTTTACCTTTATGTCTAATTAGCCTACACATACATGTTTCCCCAAAACAGAACACTGTAACACATTAAAATTCACACTCATCGATACCAAACATAGTTATAATTGGCAAGTAAAAATCCAAAAGCATCTCCGCGTTTAGGTGAAACATTGGACAACCAGATCATTTGGTGTTGTAGAACATCCTAATTGCATTTTACTGGTCACACATTTATAGGCATTTGCATGTTGAATAGCAACATATTCCACCAGTATGGTTACTACAAGAATGGTTGATGTTTAAAGGAAACACAGGTTTATTAGTAAAACTAGCATAATCAGCACCATATCAAGTGTTGTATTTAGCAGATGATCCATCTGCTCCATCGGGTGTTGAATTTCGTGGGTCATCTAGATAAGTAACAATTTTCAAACATGTGGCTGCATTAGTCACTAATTGCTGTTCAGTAGGTGTGTGTGTGGATATTCAGGTGAATGTCAGCAAAAGTAAACACACAAAATGTGCACTTATGCCAGCTTTATATTGTGCCATGAGAGGTTTTGGTCTTCTGTATCTCTCTTGGAAATGTTTTCTTTCTCAGTTTTTTTCCCACAGCTCCTCGTCTCTAGCCCTCTTTCCTGTTTTCGCTGTATTATCCAGCATCTTCACTTGCTTATTCTTCCTCTCTTTTCAAGACAACCCTTATCTCTCCTACCCTCTCACCTCATCACTCCACATCTCCTCCTTTCATCCCTCCTCCTGTTCTGCCTCTCTTGTCCTCCTTGCGTACATTCCTGCACGGACCAGCTCACTGTTTGGTGCAGGGAGCGCAGGGTTGTCTGTGGCCTGAACTAAATAACACTCATAAAGAGATTGATGAAACACACTTCATTCATTGACCTTTGGTCTGTTCTCCGAAACCCTGCTGGCACAGACAGGAGCTTAGATGAAACAAATCTTATACATGTTTCCATGCGATGATAAAATAATGCAGTAAAGATTATTTTCTTACTCTTAACTGTGGCCCAGAACAACAAACAGAAAGTGTGGATTTTTTCATTTGATGTTATGTAGAAGGGATTGAGCAAAAGGGGATGAAACATTCTTATACCTTAAAAGTTGAGGGTAAATGTTGGTTTGGTGCACATCTAAAGGCAAAATCAATTAGACTTGGCTTGCAGCTTGTGAAATATTAAACTGTTTATGTTTTATTTTCTGATCCGGTTTTTGACTGATCACAAAAGCCAGAGCTCACAAGTTTATTTGAATAAAAGATGGATAAAAGATGCATAATCTGAACACCAACCATTCTAGTGATCCCTTTTCTAGTAGACTCAACTCTAACCTTGAGGGCATATTGTAGTTCAAAATATAATTGTGAAACCAAAGCTGAAAACCTTAAATGATTTTCAAGACTGTGTTAATTAGTAGTATTCTTGTTATAGTCTTGTACAGGAAAAAAGTTGCAAAGCATTGATTGCTAAATATAGCAGTGGCACTATTTTTATCCATTATTGTGTTTTTAAACCAAGCTTTTACCTAAGACCCAGCTAGCTAACTAACAATTTCCTGGTTGGACTGAGGCGCAGAAAAACATGCTGGAAAGATCAATCATTGCATAAGCCTTTTGCCTATATGTGTCATACACATACCAGACACAGCATATACAACAAATGTATGTGCAGTGTTTTTTTACCCTATTGCATAACAGTTCCACATTGTCCAAACACCTTTCACCTATACAATTATTGCAAACTTATTGTTTAGTGTTGACTAAACACCAGCTCCTAGCTTTGAAATAACACGTATGGCTTTTTTTCGGGAAAATGTCATGAGGGCCTTCTGGCCTCATACGAAAACACATACACAATGGAAAGGCACAATGGGATTTAAAAAGCCAACTCGTTGACACCTTTCCATACTACTGGGCAGCCGAACACATGCGTACACACTCAGTGTGTATGTGAACAAGGTCGGAAGAGTTCAAGAGCCCTTTGACTCGCATATATCCTGTATGACAGCATTTCATCACAGAGGACAGCTGGACCAGGAAGTCAGGTCATACCTTCGTGAGGTTCTCACAGCTAAATACCATAGACATTGGACATAATATTTCCTGGCTCTGTTGTGACACCATGACACAAAGCATCTGCTTTGGGTCAGTGGTTTTTCTGTTACTGTGTGTGTGGAAATTTTCAGCACATGTGCAAGCAGACCTCACTAACCTGTTTGTGATTGTGACGCAGTGATCGCTTTGTAAAAACAATAAGTCTCCTTTATAGTCGTCATTATTCTACTCAATAACCAAAGTGTTGACAGACACCTAAATCTGAGGAACAAATGGCAATAAAGTCTAGAACATGCATGCTGTCAAGTCTCTTACTAAACTGTTATTAGCTTAGATTAATTTGCAGTCAGTACGTTACAGGTTATAGGCGATATCATACAGAAAGCTATATGTAAAAATCTACTTAAAATATATGTATTTGATTTCATTCTGAGACAGTGCCTAATCATTTAATCCTACTAAAGGAGTGCTCTATGACATAATTTATCCCTAGTCTTATCTAATCTACAATATCTGTACTATCTGCACCACAGTAGCTTTCCTACTCAGTATAATAGATTGTACAGTGTGGTGGGAAAAGCATGGCCACTTTGAAGCATGACATTATCGCTTAAATATGTTTGGATATATACGACAGAAAACACTACAGTGTGAACTATGTGCTTTAATGCTGTGACAGTGAAACACTAGAACATGTGGTGCTAGCAAACATACAGTTAAGAGCACACACAAGAATTGGTCCAGGTTGCATAACAAGTCCTCAATACACACAACCTTTGTTCAATTAATCACACATACACACATACACGTTGAGTTGGTGGCATTTAGGAGCTGCAATGCAGTTTCTCATCCAATTTTTTTTAGATTCAGATCTCGTTAATCTATTGCTATTTTATCACGGAGTACCACCAACAAATACAACAGATTTTTTATTTTGTGTGAGGCAAAGATAAACCATAGCCATCTACTATTAATCAGTAAAATCCATAATGGTGTATATATTTTGCAGTTAAAGAAATCAAGTCATGAATCATACATTATCCGACTAATTTAAGTTTCTTTACTTTTTTAATAGACCCCAAAAGTCTTTAATCCTGCTTGGCAAGTGAGATTTCAGTAATATCCACATTTGAGCAACCCCACCTGTAGCTCAGTGGGTGGAGTGAGTCTGCCATTAATGCCTGAGGATGTCAAAGTGTCCTTGAGCATTAAACTAAAGTCCTTATTGCCCCAGATGGTATGTGTATGAGAAACAAATCTAGCTGATTTGTGTCTGCTGAATGTTGCAGATTTATGAACCAAACTTTAATCGACAAGAACCAAGAGTGCTATGTGCTATAGATAAACTATTAAATGATATAATACGAAGGCCAGACTACTGAATTTTTTTATCAGTAAAGCAGCCATTTCACTCTGATCTGTCATTTTATGACGTTACATGCATTTAATTAGTTTCATGAATGGCATTTGAAAAATGCCAAATAAGCATTTTTGGCTGTATATGTCTTTATAAAGAATTAAAATAATTAATCATATGGCCAGAAACAGAGTAAAGCAGGTTCACCTGTGTGCTATGTAATGTGATTGTGCAGTACTGTAGGTATTTACCTATTATATCATTGTGTCAGCATGTGCATGTTTGTGCAGTGTGTGGGCATAGACAATAGGCCTTTGTCTCTATGCATCCTATTTTTCTCGTGTGGGCTGACACAGACATTCATACACACACACACACACACACACACACACACACACACACACACACACACACACACACACACACACACACACACACACACACACACACACACACACACACACACACCTCATCTACACACAGTTCCTCCTGACTTCCGTCAAGTTACAACAGTTTAGAGACAGCAAAACAGGAATAATCTGATCTTCTCTTCCTGCCTCACACTTCCTGCCCTCCCCCTCCTTCTTCAATAGCGAGAGAGAGAGCAAGCAAGCGAGAAAGAGAGGGAGAGAGGGGGAGAGACAGAGAGAGAGAGATATATATGAATGAAAAGGAAAAATTAAGACATATGGGTAAATAGACAGACAAAGGAAGTCGTGGCTGTAGATGTGTGTGATGGTGTATGTGTGAATAGAAGAAGTTTGCCAGGGGGACAGGGGGGTGTGGCCTGAAATCATGGGAAAACAGTGGGATCACAGGAGTTGAAGGGAGATTCTGTGGTGGGCAGGTGTTGACTGCTCACAATCAAATTACTACAGTATGTCATATGAAGCATTTACTAGTCAGTTTGACTGTTAATTTGCACTTTGTCTCTTGGCATCATTATATTAAGTTTGCTTTGCAAGTATTTATGTTACTTTTTTAATTTTTTTAATTAGGACTCATATGTCTGGGAGGGACATATACTACTAACTGTGTAGCCACTGTAAATAGTATAGTTTGTTCCTTCTTGTGCCACCTCCAGGAAAAGTGATCTTTGCACAATTGTATTCAGATAGGTGGATGTAAGAATAATGAGTCCAGTGACAAAAATCAGCTCCTGCGTGCTGTCAACACTACTGGTTTATTAAATGTATTGAATAGCCAAGTTTCGTCTAAGTTAAGCTTCATTTGTCAGACATTTATTTGAACAAACAGGCCCAAACTGCAAAAGTAGAAAACAAGACATTTTTGAAAAAACAGATGACGGAGTGGATTGTTCACTACCAGCAATAATATTTAAACTCAGTGACCTTTCCAAAAAGAATAAAGTGGCTCTTAACTCATAATCTAGCAACAACCTTGTTTGCCCTTACATAGAAAGGTCACATTACACGCTATGGAGCAGGCGCGCACACACACACACACACACACGCACACACACAAACACACACAAACACATACACACACACACACACACACACACACACTAACTCAGAGCACCTGATGAGCTGCGGTTCTGAAGGAGGAAGTGAAAACTCAGTCCATCTGCTTTGACAGGAAGTCAACAGAAGCCACATACAGGCATGCTGACGTCAATCAGAGCCACAGGAACACCTCCCCACAGTACACACACACGCACACACACACACACACACACAAATGCACAAACACACATTACTCACAGTGATGCATATGAGCCACGATAAACAGTCATTGAAATCACACACCTTATTAATCCACGTTTGCTAAATCGCACAGTAAAGTTGAAATAATATCATGCACTGAAATACTTGATCACACACATCAATGTGTTAAGTGATGGTTATAGTCATTTCACACACACACACACACACACACACCCATTATCAAGTAAGTTGTCTCCTTTACAACATTTAAATATTAAGTTGCCTTTTTCTTAATGTTTTTATTTCTCCTATCTCCCTAAATTTAGACCTCGGTTGACTATAGATTATTTGGGATGATAAATGAAAGCAGTGAAAATAACAGTACATCCACAGTAGATTTGATAGATAGATAGATAGATTTGATTAGTCTTCATAGTTGACATAGACATAGTCGACAGTATGAAGAGAAGGGGAATGGAACTTGTGTGGGTGTGCTTTTTAATAAATACAGGAAGGGATGCATGCAGTGTCTTTGAGAAGAAAACACTGATGACTTGACTGGACTGACTGAAGCTTCATTTTTACTACTTTTTCTTTGATGTCCTTTCTGGCCCATGTTGGTTTTATGTAAAATATGTTTGGTATTTGATGGTTGACTACGCCTCTGGTTCTCAGTTTCATTGTTGCTCATCTCTGACTCTCTTTACACAACATGAAAGTGACACTGTTTTCAACTATCTGTGCTGAGTGTGGGAAGATCTGTCTACTGATGTGACGTTAAAGCTTTGCTACCTTATTGTTTTCTTAAAGAATGATGAGAGTTTTTAGCACAGTTTCTTAAATTAACTAGTCAATAAAAATAGAAGCATGCATGCTATACACATTTTTATTGGTTGCGTGCACAATTCTACTTAGAAATCTGATGGCAAGGTACACCATTTTTGTTGCATTTAATTGCATTAATGCCTTACAAACACACTGATAGCCATGCAATGAAAATATAATATTCTAATGTCTAATCTGTTTGTGAGTTGCTCACAAAGAAAGTAAAGGCAGGGGTCAACCTTATATTAGAGAGTCTGTGTGTTTGTGACATAGAGTACTGAGCATATACATGGACAGTGAGAAAACTGGAAAATGGTTTGAGTTATTTCTACAAACAGTAGGATTTAATACTTTGTTTCCTTTTTAGCATATTTTAGTATGTGAGTATCCTGTCCTATACTTTAATGACCACCATTCAAGTTTACAGGAGATAAATTCTTGAAACTAAAAAAAGACAGATTCTGGGTGAAGTATCACTTTAATACACTGGTACAGTTTGCATGGGCTTAGATTTCAACTACACACAGTTTTATCAGTGAGATCTGTGCAAGTTGCCAGCAAGGTGTAGCTGTATGCTGTGAGGTGAGCTCTGATGTCACTGTGAAATGCCTGGCTGTACGTTCATGTGCTGATTGAAAAGTAAACACAGCTATAAGAATTTGAGATTAGTTAAAGATACATCGCTCTGTCATTACAAATGCACAATTTTATTCTTGAGCATTGCAGTCTAAACCAACAGACTGAACAACGGACAGAGCTGTGAGGTGAGATTTATTTTCTTTCAACATATTTGTTTTGAAAATCTATCATATATTAATTTTACATATTACAAGGCCTACATAATAATTATTAATATTTCTATTAATTTAAGTCTTGCAATGTAATTTTCTAGAAATGAGAACGAAACACTGTGTTCACACACAAACGCAAACACACACTCAGGATATGCTTAAATGCACAATTCAAATACAGTATAAGCACAACCACATTCACTTTGTTATGTATCTCTGTGTATGCGTGTATCAAATGGCCTTGGCTGAACAAGTGAGCAGACACAGATCCAACACTCACACACACACACACAAAAAAAATCCAAAAGTGTGCGTGTGTTTGCAACTAACTTTGCAAACACACACACGCAGAAGTATAGGGCAAAATCAAATATGATCAAAGCAAAAACAAAAGAGGGAGGTTTGCTGTTATCTTTGTTATCTTTGAGTGAGCTGGTTTAATAGACCATACTCTGTGTGTGTGCATGTGTGTGTGTGTGTGTGTGTGTGTGTGTGTGTGTGTGTGTGTGTTTGTGTGTGTGCGTGTGTGTCTGTGTGTGTGTGCATGCGTGTGTGTGTGTGTGTGTGTGTGCGTGGGTTATCGTGTGTGTGTGCTAGTGTGTGTGTGTGTGTGTGTGTGTGTTGCTGAACTACGAGTTCAATTGTGTTTCAACAAGTTTAATGAGCTTGATGACAAACTAGTCTGGACTACAATGTTGGGGCTGGAGACAAATGGCATAAAAAGTGAAGGTCGTCACGTACGCAAGTTCATGAGAGAAGGACGAGAAGGAGGAGGAAAGAATAATGACAACAAGGAAAATTGAAAATGGCATGGTGGCAGAAGAATGTTTGAGCCAGATATAGACCAGATAAGCTAAAAGAACGATGTGTTCTTCAAGCAGCTTTACAAAAGTCAAACACGTAGCAGGACAATCGTGTGAATTTCTTACCTGGGAGACAAACTTTGGTGATTGGAGGCTGAGTCGTTGCTGCAGGAGACCTCCTGAAAGAAGGAAGAACAGAAAAAAAAGAAATATATTACAAATAGAAAAACATGCTACAGTACATACATAATGTGATATCAAATTACAAAAAAACATTTCTCACTTGGGGAAGGGTTTATAGGTTCAGTAACTGGACTCTTTCAATATAACTTCTTTCTCTATTTTGTTGAACTCCATACACACAGAACTTACCACTTTCATATATATGTACGGAAAACTATTTAGCAAGTAATAGCAGTTGGTTAGTTTAGCTTAGCACAAAGACTGGAAACAGGGGGAAATTAGTAGCATGATAAGTTATGCTAAACTGCAGCTGGCTGGTAGATTCATATTTACCATCCATATATGAGAGTTTCTTCTCCTCTAACTTTAGTCAAGAACAAATAAGCAAACTTCCCAAAATGGTATTTTCAATGTATTTGAACCTTGTAGTAATGCAGGTGAATGCAGAAGTTGTTCCATAGTCACATGTTCCATATACCATCCAATCATATACACTACTGTATGTTCATGTCCTATCTTAACACTAGGCAGGTTCTCAATTTAGTCCTTTCTCCTTTCAACAATTGAACTCCCTCCATTTCTTTAAATATACACTTTGTTCATCATATACTTTGTCTCTCAACATGATGTGGGTTTGAGAGCTCAGGGACAGTCTGCATCAAATTTGCCGAAATGTTTTCCAAAGCATCACATTAGTCACACTATAGTCACACTGCCAAACTAAATTTTGTATTATCATCGCAATAAACGCCTGACTAAATAACAGTTTGTTGTTTCTGTGCTTTATGGTAGTATGTTTCTTGTTGAGCAGTGTGTATAGGCACATCACAACACATGTGTTGCAAACTAGTTTAGGCTATAAAGGCTAGCATTGGTGGATGTTATGTTCCTGGCCCTAAAAAAATAAACATGAAAGCAAGTCAGATTAAATCAAGTAAACTGTTAATATCTCAAAGGGACAAAAGACAGAACAGCATCTTTGGTTGTATCTGTGAGAGAGAGTGACAGCAACAGGAATGAGCAGCTGACAGGGTATTGACGAATTTCCTTTCAGCAGGCACACATTGATCATTCGACTGACCTTGTGTGTGAAATGTGTTCAATATGTGTGTCTTGTTGCATCTTTGTCCATGCCAGCATGCTTATGTATTCAGTCTCTGCTGTTGTCTATATGTGGGTGAATGTAGGTCAGACAGGCTCCAGGTATTCAATGCAGCAAACTGAGCGTTAATACATACAGCTTGTGGAAAAGGAGAAAGCTCTTAGCATCCTTAGAAAATGACACACATTCACATGAGCCCTCACAGTGAAGAGCAGAGGAAATGGTGCCCTACATACACATTTCTAGTGTATCTGCAGTCTCACCTCAATTTCGGAGGTGTGATGATGAAAGTGACTGCTACAGTAGAATTGTGTTGCTTTCATTAGACTTCTTGAAAATGTGGACTCTTTTTGTTGGCCTGTGATGATGTGAAAAGAAAACTAACTTGTAAGCAGCCTTACTTTGCAAACAACAATGATAAAAATATTGGAAGAAACTTTGTCGCTTATAGCATGCATGAAAACAAGGATTAAAACCATTTTTAAAAATCTGACAACTAGAGGCCTTTAATAACACGTTATCGCTGCACTGTTGCAATCCTTTGTAAGGTTTGAGCACAGTTTTCATTGCAGATATCAGATGAGTAAACCATGTACTAGTATTGTTCAGTCTGAGAGACATGTGTGTCCTTTTTCTTTTAGACTTACTTAGAAAATAATATGATTCAGTGACCACTGAAGTACCAGAGAATAAATGCAATGGGGACAACAAATACTTTAAATGCATACCAATGAGGCATACCATCTGTGTGTGCGTATGCGTGTGTGTGTGTGTGTGTGTGTGTGTGTGTGTGTGTGTGTGTGTGTGTGTGTGTTTGTGTGTGTGTGTGTGTGTTTCACCACAATAGAGCAATTCCTTGTGGAGCATTTTTAATTGACTGTCACACAGAAGGAAGCTACTCTTTAATTTCTCAAGAGGGAGAAGAGAAATTATGGATATAAATTTACAATTTCATTATGGTGTACCATCAAGTTACTTTCAATTAGTTATTAAATAAATCAGCGGTTTACAATGTTTTAATGTTCACATGAAAATGCTGTGCCTGTGTCTGATCAGAGCATGCGATGTGTTGTGTTTGCTGGACTACTTTAGTTGCTCAACTGTGAGTGGTGGGAAGCTGGGAGCTGAAGCGTCAGAACTCAGCCTGTTTAAAATGCAATGCTTCCACCTTGTGTTGAAATTATGGAACTGCAGACCAAGATTAACCTTTGTGTTTCTAAGAGTCAAGAAAAAGCCCAATCATTTTGGAGAATTAGGTAGGATAGTTTGATGTATTTCCTGTACAATGGCTTATAATAAAGTATAACACTGATATATTATTATCAACTGACTACTCTGAATTTTAGAGTGGACAAAAAGTTTCTCCCTAATATTGAGTGTGCAAGTTTGTAAACTGCTTCATAGATGAACTCACAAGCAGATCATTGAAGTAACTATTCACTTGAATCAGAAACACTTACTTGCTGGAGGCACACTGGACATTGGTCAGTACAGTGAAGTTATTCCTTACACTTCGAAGGCTTGCCAGAACCTAAACAAACAGAAGGAGAGACAATCATTAATTTCCTTAGGACTATATTAAGCAGTGTTTGTTTGCTTTCTTAAAAGTGCAGACACCTGTTTGTGGTTAGAGTTGAACCAAATTGTATATTAATAGTATGCTTGTTTGAACTCAGAACATTTTGATATTGATATTTGTATATCCACTAAATCAGTGTTAGGGTACTAACAGCCCCCCATGTCAAAAAATAACAAGTTTAGAGCAATGAAATATTTACCTGAGCAAAAGGCGTTACGATCAGGTCATCACCATGTCTGGAAACACACAGAAAAAAGACAGATGTGGTAAGGAAACATGTAAAGTAACAATAATGACTACCATGACCCAGTCAGCCTCATTATATATAATTAACTGACTGAGATGGACTCCAAAAAGGGAGAGGAGTATAGGAGGAAGGTTATCGGTCTAAAGCAGGAGGCCTTGGTTGTAACCTTGTATGGCATGTTCTAAAAGGAAACTTATTTTGGTGAACTGAGACAGGGAAAAATACAGAAATACTCTGCTGTGGGTTTCAAATCATTGTCATGTTATGAAAGATGATGTCATCATCAGTGGTCACTAAGGAACCACTTTACTTACTCCCACCCCCATTATGTATCTATCACCTGATTATCCACTGGGGGGCAGAGCAGGAGTGCAGGAACAGAGTAGCAGCCTGCTGTACGTCCAGTGATGTACTTTAATGGTACTATGCCAGGGGAACTATGGCCTCTATTAGTAAAAGACAAACCACAACAACTAGCATCAAAAATAAATTATATTTTGAGATATTTTTGGCCATTTATTTGTTTACATCACACAGTTTTGTCTGGTATAACGCTATTTTAACATCATATGTGATTTTTCCTAAATAGCACGATGCATCAATGTAAGAAAATATTCATATTAATGTGGTTTAAACTTTTCCTGTTAATGTAGTTATCAATCAATCAATCAATCGATGGACTGATTTTACGGCGGACTCACAGTCCATAGTCAAGAAAAATGGATAAAAGATTCAAATATGTCAGACAAAATAAGATTGTCATTCCACTAATGTAGCAAATGTATGCTTGTGTTTTGAAAAGTATACAAGGTATACAGTACAACATCTATCTGTTTAACATCTATTAAACATGTGAAACTTTGGTTTAGGGCATTTAGGGGCATTTTGCACTGAGCATAAAACTTTCAGCATTGCCAAGAAACTATATACTGTAGTCAGTTCCTATCTTTAAATCAACTGTAAAGTATGTGTATGGTATTGAAGCATTTTCACTTACTGTCAGCAGAATGAATCAAAATATTTCCCTTTATATACAATTCTTATCACACTGTGCTGACTATGCTGTGTTGACTGGGCTTTATCACACAAACAGCGTCTAGGATACAAAGTAGTGATCACAGTTCACAGAGGGGACAAGAGACTGTGTTTATGGCTCAGTGTTAGGGCTGGGCGATATGGACAAAATCAACTATCACAATATTTTTGACCAAATAGCTCGATATTGATATTGCAACAATATTGTAGAGATGACTCTTGATGCTTTCACAAAATATTTGCACTATGAAATTTTTGACAAATAATCATCAGTAATGTGTATATAATGACAAAGTGGGTAAAAGGTAAATAACAGAATGGCTAGAACAGTCTGTTAAGTTCAGAAAATTACATATTTTTACAGTAATGCAGCATTTAAAACCAGGAATAGACACACTGATGACATATCACGATATTACGATATCCTAAATCTAAGACGATATGTAGTGTCATATCACAATATCGATATAATATCAATATATTGCCCAGCTCTACTCAGTGTAACTGCAGACAGTGTCCGAACTAAGAGTCACTTGGGAGACTATAGGCTAAATGTGAGTCAATGATGTGGCAAGTAACTGAAAGAGGGAACATGGAGGGCAATTAACAGTGTTTATATATCTGCCTATGCCTAGCAGAGAGCAAGAACAACAAGATTTAAGAACAGCACGTACCCCCAAGCTGTACGACTTTTTAATAGCAAATAGGTTTATGTATGATTTTAATCATTATCCTTTATCGCATTGTGCACTTTAACATGCATTTTGCACTTTATTCTGCTACTGCTGCTCTCCCCCCACAGTAATGTTTTTCTATGTTTCTATGTTTAACTTTTACTTGGATGTTATTTATCTTATTTATTCACTTGTTTTTATCCTGGAATGCTGAGAGTGAATGTTGATATATTTGTGAGCAACAAATTCCAATCGTCTATGTCGACATGGCAATAAAGTATTGAATCTTAATGTCGCCTTGACTGAGATGTTGAAATAAATTCTCCTGAGAAAACTTGTTCTACTGAAAATGTGTTTTGAGAACATGTGGGTGACCCTAACCCTAACCCTAAATGCAAGTGTGCACATGTTAGTAAATCAAACTGTAATCTGTATCTTCTTGGAAATGTGTGTATGCCAGCTCACACTGTATGTCTTTCGGTGTGTGCCTGCCTTAAACAAGATTTTACATACTCGTTCAATGAATGCATGCCTGCTAATGTTTATTTGCACGTGTTTCAACTTACAGTTCAGAGGCAATGGAGGAGTTTCGTGACATGGACTTGGGCGACAGATCGTAGTCACTGTCAGAGCGATAGAGAAAGGACTCCCTGCGCTGGTTATGACCGGGGAAGTTGGTGTGGAGGACCAGACCAGAGCCGGGGGAGGCCTGGGGGTCCAGAGGGCTGCAGCTGGCAGATGGGCCATTCTCAACATCGAAACTAAAAACAGACAAACACATAAGATATTTAACATACTGTACCAACTTTCTGTTGTCATTGCATGAAAGCAGAGAGAAATAAAAAAAATATTTGTGGTAGGTTTTAAGATTTTTGGGATGCTCATTTGTATGGATGCTCAGTATCTGAGTTAGCAGGAAAACTCTGATAAGAAGAAATTACTTTGACTTTCCTGTTATTTCATTAAAATGTTTTTCCATGAGAGCATGCCAGTCTGACCTTTTAACAAGTCTTAAAACCACCATGAAGTCTTTCCGACTCTCCTTTTTTCTGATAACATTCTGTTTTCATTATCGAGTGCACTCTGGGGTGTTGATAAGGATTTAATGGCGGAGTACGATAAAAGGGGAAGGGGAATTCTTTCTCGAGTACTACCAACGTTCCCTTAAGAGATAAGCTGCTGTCACACACACACATAATTAGATGCACACATACACATACATTAATAGACTTGTCATGACATGGCAGGAGAGTTCAGAGTGACATGCTACAGTGCACAGTGTTCGTTCACTGAGAGGAAAGAAAGACAGGGGCTTCTATGTTCATAAGGAGGAGAAAGTGGAAGAATGGAGGAGAAGAATCTCATTAACGCATCATCAAGAAGGAGTAGCATGGGAGTAGAACATATCACCGTGAAGTTTTTTTTGGCTGTGATGGAAACAAACCCTGCACAGGACTTATTTTTCCTCACATTTTCCACTGAAGTCTGAGTTTCTGTAAGCCGCTCTCTTTTATGACTTTGATCTGCCATGATGGCCAATCTCCGCTCCTTTTGTATACTAAACACACACCAGGAGAGCGGGTGCTGGTTACAATACAAACTTTAATAAATGAAAAATACAATATTAAACTTTTATGTTTGTGGAAAGGTCACAAATATTTTTTTGGAGCTGAGTGTTCAGTTATATTGTGTATTTTTTGTATATTGACTTCTATACAACTCCTCTTCTGTTTATTGTATTGACATCTGGAATGAAAAACACATCACTTAATCTAAGCAAGAGGATTTTCCATGGGAAAGACCTACCAGGCACCTACCAGGCAGATGTAATAGCTTTAATAAACTGTCTCCAGTTGTACCAGTATTCCTTTATTAGGTTGTGATAAAGGCTACTGTAGAAGGCTTTATTTTCGTCAAATGCAATGGACTTACCACTTAATGTATATATCTTATTCCATTACACATGAATGATGTACTTTATTAATGCCTATGACAGTATGGTTTCTCACAAGCCATTTGTAGGGAATATGGGAATGGATGGGTTTTCTAGCCACTGAGAAAGTGTGATGTGAATACGCATAGTGCGTCTCTTTTATAGAAATGATGGGAATCTGGGTCTTACAAAAATAAATACACCATACTTCTAGGAAAATTTGCAGGAAGTTGGAATAACAACATCAAACTATCGATAACCTTTAATTCGACTTTGAAACTGCCAGTCCCTGCTTTGAAAACCTGAAGCTCCTCCCAGTGATGACAGAGTAAAACAGCTATTTTAGGTACATGGGGTCACACACACCAAGTAATACTTTGTATGTCAAAAGTTAAATTTTGATCAAGAGGTGATAGAGAGAAGCTAAAACTGGTATAATGTCACGTCATGTGTTTGCTGCAGAGTTCTGAGCCAGTGGAGAGTGGAAAGCTGTACAAATATGTTTCAGCTCAAACATGACTATTAAAATAAAGTATGTTTATTGACCTGGGAAAGTAAGTGCAAAGCATTTCCTATGCATCATTTTCTCCTCAAATTGTAGATTATAAACATGTTCCAATGATGCACTAAAATACTGTAAAAAAAAAAAAAAAGAAAAAAAGATCAAAGGTATCAGAAAAAGTAATGTGTATACATGCATGCACTGAATGCTTGACTGCTTTTTGTGCTACAATCACGTGCAGAGACGACTAATTCTGGAGCCAGTACAGGCGAGAATAGCCAACCGCAACACACATCACACACACACACACACACACACACACACACACACACACACACACACACACACACACACACACACACACACACACACACACACACACACACACACACACACACACACACACACACACACACACACACTTCTCACAACTGTCCAGTCTCTTTTCTCATTACCTTCAACTAGAGATAGAAAGCTTCATATTAACTTTAAGTATGAAGGTGATTTACAGTACGATGGAAATTCAAAAGGCTAATATCTTCACAGGGGCCAGGAAATGTTTCCAAGACCCATCAGTCCACAAACACTTTATATTAAGACAGAAAAGACGAACAGTCTGTATTTTATGCCAAGACCGCTCTCGAGAATTTATTTTTATTTTTTGGTTGGTTTTTTTTACTGATTGCAGTGGGAATAGACTGGCTGAACCCAATTTGTATTTTTTGACATGTATTATACCAGTTATCCCAGTCTATCAAAAGTACATGGTATATTTTTAGCTAGTTGACCAATCAGGAAGTACTGTCCTATGCTCTATTCATGTCTTCTACTTAAGCTAAACCAACACATCACGTCCTCCCTGACTACGAGTTGAGTCACATCCTCATGAGACAGTCTTTACAGTAAGAAGGTAGCCGGGGTACAGGTGTTACGACAGTGCTTTGTACTGTTATGAGAAGCCAAACAGGGAAAGGTTTTGGCTGATGGCTATTCTGTTATGTAACACACAATGAGATGTCCAAGTATAAAGAACAATGGCTTCATACTAAGGTGCTGCCTACATCAAGTCCATCATTTTATTTCAGCATGACTAGAGTTGGCAATGTCATTTGATCAGTCAGTCAGTCAGACTAAGACTTTGGTCTGAACTGAGATGTCGCAGGAAGTATTGGATGGATTTCCATGAAATTTTGTGCAGATATTCATGCTACCAAGTGGAAGAATCCCATTGACTTTGGTGATACCCTGACGTTTCCTCTAGTGCCACCGTAAGGTAATAACGTAATGAAAATTGGCACAGATATACGTGGTACCCCCAGAAGTTTATCCTGATGACTTTGGTGATACTTTTCTCAATAATTTATCAAGTAGCTACTATATCTCAAAGTCCACATCTGCACTTGATGAACTGGCACACAGCTCTCTACACATATTCACAGTTTCCGGAAGATTCATCTTAATGAAGTTTTTTGGATGGACTTCAATGACATTTGATACACACATTTATATCTCCCACTGTAGCCACTTGGGTTCATTTTTCATCTACCATTTAGCATCATAAGGTCGAAATTTTAACTTGTCAAGTACTTTGTACTTAGTTTTCAGCTGCTAGCATGGCTGTAGACTTTTATTCTAGTGTATACACAGACAACCCAGACACTTACTGTATACAATACAGGAAATAATGATCCTTTTTTAAAATGGTTTGTGGAAAGCCAATTAGCTAGTTTAGTTTATTACACCAGTAAATTAACTAGTCAAGAAAAAAGTACAATAACTTTGGAGGACTATAGTTTGATTTTCTAGAATTTGCAAACTAGAAACGTGTTAATGATCCACTCTAACTCAGTGTGATGTCTACATGAATACACATACAGTTTAGTATGGTTGAAACATACTATTCATCATGCTGCTTGTTTTGTTAGACAACAGTCCAAACTCCCAAAATATTCTAATAATAATGATATGCAAGCTGTCATTGATCAGCTGCAACATACAACATTTAGAAATTTAACAATTATCAAAAAATATTGTAAATTTTCTGTTCATTGAGAAATGTATTAATAAACAAATTGCTTTACCACTAACTATATACATTAGTATAGTAAAGTATAGTAATATATCACTTTAAATGACACATGCAGCTGCTTTTCACAAAATACTTTGCAAATGAAAAATAACCAGTAGTAGTAGTAGTAGTAATCAGTAGTTAAATTAGGTCTAATAATATAAGACCAAATAAGGACCCACAATGATCCATCAAAAAGTAACTGTGTAAACCGATTGAACTAAACCTCAAACAACAATATTTAAAATATAATTTTAACACAGACAGTCTCATGGCTCCATTGAGAGTCTGTCTGAGGGACTGATGCCAATGTTTGGTCTCCAGGTAACATTGACTTCACCCTCCTGACCAAAGTTCCATCAGACCATGGGGAAAAAAAAGCTAAAAATGTTTAACTGTTTGGTCTTTAAAGCTCATTCTTGACCTTATGTAAACTCAAAAAGGTCCACTTACTAGCTTTTTGGAACTTTCAACCACATTCAGAGAATGACCGTTTTGTTACATAATGTTTAACTGTGGTTATTAACTAAATAAAACCAAAACAGGATTATCTAACCACATTTTTTAGTAATTATTGAAAGGCAAAGTTAATGTTAGAGTTGTGTTTTTCTGGTCTTCTTAACCAGACAAAGAAAGGATATCCAAGAATTTGGCCTTCAACACAAAGACTGACCTTGGGAACAATGGCTCTTTTCTATGAAATGGGGTGTCCTGGTGGTTTAGTGGATTAGTGTATTTGTCTGGGAACCAATTTTCACTCATACCATTCACTCATTCTTTCTCTTTGCAGTTCATCTACTAAATAGCACTGACATTAGTGCTTGGATCGTGTATATTGTACAATACATGTAAACATATACAAATATAAAAAGGCTAAACTCCAGTCGTTGCTCTGTCAACCAGAAGCATGCCTTCTGTTTGACGACTGTTTCTCCAAACTGCTAAGAGATCAAGACAACCAGAGGCCAAATTATGTATTGTATGGATCCAGTTATGAGCTTACAAGGTAGAGGGAAACTAATCAGTCAAACTATACGTCAAACTTTATGTAATCTGACAATGTGTGAAAGTAAATTAAAAGAATCAAAGTGCCATCCTGGTTTCATGATGCGCAGTTGTTTTTTTCACATGATGGTAATATCATATTTGTAATTTTTCAAAGAACTGCATGGGATCACTGATTAGGAATGTCGAGGTAATTGAAGTATTTTAAGATTCTTATTATTATTTAATGTGAGACTGTTGTGTTTTTGGTGTTATGTTACATTAAAGCAATCAGGAAGTGCTCCGTCTGACTCCAAAATGATTTGACACCACATTCCATTCCCATGACCCAGCTGCATCTGTCTGACTGACTGTGTGTTCAGTCTACTGGTGACAAAACAACAGGCTACAAGTCATTTTCAGTGGAAGCTGGCGACATGAAGCTACAAACTGATGCCTGACAGATGCTCCAATGATGGGGTGAAGCATCAACCAATCATATATTTTTGTTTCACCATTTCCACTCCTCTTCTCTCTCCCCAACAATTTCTGTTACGTCAAAAAAAAAAAAAAAAGGGGGGAACAAATGAATTCTTGCCGTTAGCTAATTCCAGTGGTAGTGTGTTATTTAATTACACTAAATCATGTTTACAAGCTATTAAAAATAATCGTAAATTAATATTGTACACAAGTCCACGACAACATAAACACATCAACGAGCACTTGAGCAACTTTTCAACAGTGACTCTGCAACTATGTATCTGACCACACTTGACCGTTCTGTAGCTTTGTTGCTTGTAGTGTGAACACCCCATGAGTGACTGATGTACTAACTGAAAAACTGGTGGACTAAGTGACAGATTGAGATAATTTCCCCATCAGGGTTTCTCACACACACTACATAATTACTGCATTTAGTTCAGTCAGTTATACAGTAAACATTTACTATTTTTTTTTATTTTTACCCACTAGGGAATATTTACAGAAGCAGGGTGGTGAATGCAGATCAAAAAATAATAAATTACAGTGGCCATGTTCATGGCAGTGAAGGAACATGTCATCCGGTGTAAAGATGTGGCTCATTAATTGATTTTTAATGCTTCAGTCTTTATAATATGAATAAGTCTTCTGGATAAGAGGTCACACTTCAAAAATTTACAGCAAGATCTTGATGGGATTTGTTGACAGATTTATGTCAAATACATCACAGATTACCAGAAATATAAACATAGTTGGCCTGCTTTAGTAAACTCTCAGGACACATTTGACATTAGGGGCCAGTTTCCCTCACACAAAAAAATACAGTCCTGCAATACATTTAGTTCGTGTTTGTGTTGTTATTTTAATGTCTTCACTTGAAATTCAGGATGAGTTAGCTGCTGATGTAGTAAAACAGCCAAAGGTAACACAATCTGAAGACATTCAATCAGTTTTCCAACAATATGATATTCATTTTCCAGGGAAATGACTCAACTTCCCAGCTGTGAGACTTAAAAAGATAACTCAGTATCCTGTGTTTTGGCTCATGTGCACACTGTAGGATACTTGCATATTATTGCTCAGATCAATTCTGATAAAAATGAAAGAATCTTATGTGAAATGTGAATAACAAAACTACATTTTATAGTTAATTTAATACATTTCAGCTCTAATGTAAGTTGAAGTCCAAGTCAAGTCTCAAGACCTTCTTGCTAAGATTTACTGTAAGTCTGGCATGAGCCTCAAGTCTCAGTTCAGTTATTGGACTGTTTCAGTCATTAGTCTACTATACAGTAAGTATTCAGTAATTACTGTAGATTAAAATGATTAAGACTCAGACACCACTACTCTGAGTATGTAATTGATGTAATAGTTTATAACATGACTGAAAACATTGTAATACTGTCAACATACCCCAATCTTGTGAGGTGTTGTAATGTAGCTCCTTTGTACAGTGGAAGGGATGAGAGAAGAAAACTGAGGAATATCATTTGACTGCGAAGATTGAAAAGACACTGAAAAATATGAGATATCAGAGGGCTATCATTTTCACTGTTCAATTTATTTCTCAAATAACCAAATGAAAATGAAAATAAATAAATAAATAAACACCCAAATCGAATAAAGTACAAGGGAAGGGGACAAGGGGACAAGGGAACAACTCGGATAATACAATATTTCAAAGTGATTTAAATCAATTTCCAAAGTTTGTGATAATAATCATCCAAGTGAGCACTGATTTGGTGATTTGCGTTAGTGTTATATTCCTTTCATCATGGTTACATACACATAATTTTAAGGACAATTAAGTGTAGTCTGTTAAATGTTTAAACAACGTTTAATTGGTTGAATCTTTTATTTTCAAGTAGATTTTTTACAAAATGCAAATGTCTATATATCATAAATAGCAGTATCCTCTCACCTGAGTAAGCTTAAATTAGGACTGCAAAAAGAAATGGGCACTTGTTTGAAAAGAAAGGGAGCGTCACAGGCAGGGAGAGGGAGAGAGCATTCTTATACTTTGAATTAATATCTTCCTTCCTGTGTGTTATGGTGAGGGGAAACCAGTGACCATTTGTCTGTCGGGTTGTTCAAACAGAGGTGCCATGGTAACACCTCCTGTTTGTCCTAGTGTTAGCCAAGGTTTAAATATTATTTCTCCACCACACTTGAATGGGATTTTGCTCTGTTATTAAATGTGGAATGTTAACACTCTCTTTGCTAGAAAATTCAAAGCTATAACCATCTGGTCTACTACATGATTAGTAAAGCTTTCTGTCAAAGGGAGAAGGAGACACATTTTTCCAATAATCCTTACAAATGTCTGGGACTAAAGAAGATACGCCTGGGACAAGCAGTCAATCCTAAAAAAAAACATCTGTCCAGATTGGTAAAATGTGCCAGAGCTCTGAAATGCCCCAGAAGGATGAAGAGTTGATTGAGTGATCCCACCAGACCGAGCAAAAATAGCAGCTGAAATTTATGTTCCAAAAATCACAGCAAGATTCCTCTACATGAATCTGCTGTAAAATATCTAAAAATGGGATAATTACCAATGCTGATCTAAACATGCACCCACTAAAGCAATTCCCAACACATGTACTTGGCACACTCTAGAGGAGCAGGGATCAACTTTAACAGCCCAGGAAATCAAAATGATAGAGAACATTCATCATGTCATCACTATTACACACTGGTCTTGATGTTGAGCTCAAGTTTTTTTTCCACATCTTGTCTGAACACGCCAGCATCAAAACTGTGTTGTCACACCAGCCAAACACAGACCAGTTATTTGATTACAAAATGATTGCTGCTTTGCAGAAATGTTCAGCTTTATTGAGCAGTTTTTCACCTTCAAGACTTTGGGTGATTTACTTTCCTCAAATCCAGTTTTTATTAAAATTCTAAAAAGAATATAGAATATGTACAGAGATATGATCTACAGGACTATGCATATATATTGTACTGTATATGATCAGGCCATGTCCTGCTTTAATTATATTCCCCACAGTATATGTTTACTTTTTTTTACTTTCACTTTTTGATATAAAGATGATGGGCTACACACATACTGATGAAAATGCAGTTACACCAGGTCATCCAGGCTCCTTCTATTTAATTCACAGTGAACAGAAGGTTTGCAGTGGAGATGGCTTTGCTAGACGTGTTACTGGAAATCTGCAGATTACTGAGTCTTTCCTCGATTTCCTTTGGGTTATCTTCACTATCAACACTCTCTTCCAGCATCACAAACTTGCATGAAAAAAAAGCTGACCAATCACAGTGCTTATGGTCCCAATGTGATATCTGTGCAGCTGTGGAAGCCATGAAATTACATTTTTCACAAGACGCACGTAGCCTACATCTGGCTTGAGCAGCTGTGTGCGTATTCTCTGAAGCTGCGTCATACTTTTACACACAAAACAGACAAAACATCATGCACAAAGATCATTGTATGTAAAACTATGTTGGCTGCAGCCTATAATGTATTTCAATTTCCACTTCCCCAAAATATAAAATATCTATTGTTATAAATATTGTCAACTGTGAGAATGTTATTGAACCATGAACTCTTAGATTAGAAATCTATTATCTTGCCATAAAAACCACACTGAAGAAAACAAGAACCACCAGAAATATGCCCATAAACCACTGTTGGTCCCAATCGTTAATTTCTGAAACGGGCATTACATCTAGCTCAAACCATGCTGAGAATCAAATATGTCCTCTGGCCTTTTGTAAGCTCCTACCAAAAAAGAAGAAAACTCAGGAATCCAACTAGATACAGCACTTATTAATAGAAATTAGGCCACTAACGTAATCAGGACTTGCGCCAAGTCATTATACATGCACACTTAGGTACAAAGTGATCTAACAGATGCTCTCATTTAGAGATAATTTACAGTATAAATACACAGCCCTCATATCACATGATTTCAGGAAACACAAAGCAGAACAAGACGAAAGGCGTGATGACGGTTGCAATGATGACAGGACAGGGCTAAGGGCATGTGTGTGTGTTTGTGTCTGTCAGTGGCTGAGTGATGGGAAAGATAATACAGGCTGGTGACATATGATAGAGACAAGTATCTGAACTGAAACAGAGGAACTGAGATATACTGTTAACTTGGAGGAAGAGGGAGCGGGAGAGAGAATATGAGTGAAAATTGATGCACAGCAGTAGCAAATGTAGGAAAAAGAGAGAGACTTAGCACAGCGTTGCTTCAAAAACATTCCTGGGCTGGCAAATTGCAGTGTGGCATCCCTTTTCCATTACATTCCCTGGTCTGCACAGACTCAGGCTACTCAAGGTCACTTGCTCTACCTATTGCTCACATTGAACAGTGTGTGCTGGAATAATGACTTGTGATCTATTAAACTCTTCATATTCTGTATGTATTTTGGAGAGAAGGACATCGCTTACATCCTGATTGCTAACAATCTTTTTTTCATGATTGTTCACCTTCATCACCATCCCTTGAGTCACCATCTTCTTGATCTTTGTCATCCTGCCAGCCATTTTTATCACTTGTCATCATCTTCATCATTATCTTAATTGACATAATCACCATCGTCATTATGAAACCCACTTCACAGCAGCAGTGGCTAATTTTGACTTTGACCAGTCACGCTGAAATCAAACGCCCTGACCACACAACCGCTCCTAGCCACATTTCTCTGCGTGTCCATCTCCATAACAACACATTATACTGTAAGTAAAGTGCACTGCAAAAAAAATGAAAAAAAATACTGTCAAACCACAAACTCTACAACACAGTGCTGCACCCCGCCTGTGGGCAAGCAAACACAAAATACTGTTATTCAAAGTTCTGTGCAGGAGAGAAAAATGGGTCACCAAACTGAAGACATCTGGTTTTGAAAACTGACAGCTATTTACCATGTTATCGAATGTAAGATGAAGCTAATGGAAAGCCTCGGGATCGGTTTTGTGTAGTTTAATTATACTGTAGCTGGTGTTGGATTGTCAAGTCTCCGGCAGATACTGTATGGACATATTTTTAGTCAATTTTGGGTCATTTTGCCAACAGCTGTGACTCAAAAACTCTATTTAAGCCACATGGTTATTGGTCTAGTGAACAATTACAATTACTGCGTTACAGGAAAGGCTTTCCTTCTCCTTTGCCTAAAAAGGCACTCTATGTAGTCTACTGCAACATAGCAACATGAATTTATGTGAGTGATGAATGATTTGTTCATTTATTTACTCTGTGTCGGAACCAATATTTCCAAAAATTAACAGTTGTGAGTTTAAGCTTTAAAAAAGAGAATAATATTACTACACAGTCCCTCCTGCCAAATATATTTGCTTGAAATTGAAGCTTGTCCAAGATGATGAGACATCAACTCTGCCCTCACAATTAGGAAAAGATGAAGGTTTAAAAAAAAAGGGAGGCAGGCAACGGAGCTGTGATCCTTGTTATTGTGCGATAGGAATCCGGGTCACTGTCCAAATATTTGGTTAAGCCCATCTCTGCGGGAGATTATCTGTGCTCGCTGTACATGTGAGAAATGCTCCCTGGGACTCTCATAGGCTACTAATTTATGCACACACGGTAAATGGCACAGGACAGCTGCATATGCGTAAATTTGTTGTAGGCTATGTACAAACTAAAGCACATGCTTTCACAAACACATACAGGCAATACACAAGTGTAAGGAAGCAGTCAGCGAGTAATTATCCCTGGTGCTCACGTGGGTCTCCTGCACATCTACATGTACCTGTCTAATGAGTCAAACACAGCACAGTATACCATCTGTGCACTTCTGCTTTCTTTAGTATAGCCCAGTACTTTCCACAGGAAACCATCATTTACAGAGGTGGAACACGCTCAGCCTGAGGTGGACGTCTCCAGACCTCACTGCTTTCCAAAGATTACCCAAAAAAAGTGTAACAATAGATTTTGTAATCAGGGCTATTTGTTTTTATAAGAGTGTAACAATAAATGTATATACAGTATATGCACATACAGTACAAGTCAAAAGTTTGGACACACCTTCTCATTCAAATGAATAGGAAGGTGTGTGTAAATATTTGACTTGTACATGTATGCATATTGTTAAAATTATTTGTAAAGTCACTCTGTAAACTTTATATGCGGATACTTCATGGTGTTGCTGTAGTGTCAAGACATTCTGAGGACGTCTTTGTTTCATTCTTTGTTTTCCTTCTTGTGCTCTATTCTCTTGTATGATGTCCCCTAAACCTTTCAACACTCCAGGCCAGCAGTGTGATATGTCTCGGGCTGAGCCAAAATACCCACAGTCCCCTTGGGGTGAGACCCAGCCTAGTTTATCACACTGGTTTATTCTCCGACTCAAAAACAGTCTGAATAATCATTCATCACTGTTGGTAATCTCTGACTTTATTTGCCGGTTCCTCTTTTGAAGCAGAATCAATAACTTTATTTCAGTCACATTCTTGACTCACAGTAGCAATTGTGATTTACATATGACCTCTTCTCCATTACACTCAACCTTGTAGTGATAAGAAAAGCCTGTCTGACACAGTTATGCATGTCTTATCTTAACTGATCAAATAATTGAGTTAGATTATGCAGGTGCGCCACAGCAGTTATATCTCACTTTATGAGAGTTTGAGGCATTGCTTTTTCAATAAAGGCTCAAGTCATGGCACAAACTCAATGAATTTAGGATAATTGATGTAGGAAAAATAGTTTTATGAGAGTGCATTTTTGATTTAATGATTATTTTGAGAAAAATATTTTGAGATTAAAATTTCAGGTTAATTTTGTAAAACAATGGTATGGTAATAAGTTATCTCCTATAATGTTTGCCCCCCTATGGAGAGGATTTATCCTTGCTCCTGGGTTTCTAGTTCAGTCAAGTACATTTACCCTGTATTACCAGAAAAGTTCTAGTGAACCTTTGAATAAAACAACTATACATCATTTTTTGGATTTTCCGCTGTCTAAACTTAGAATCTGGCTCTTATTATCAGTTTAAATGTTGGAAACAGAATCAATGTCATGTCATCATCCAATCCATCTCCCACAACGCTCACTCTTTCCCATCTCATTCCTTCCTTTGATGTTTGCCTTCCACTGGTGGCACAGTAAGCACTTTAAAGATGATAACACCAAAAATCTTTCTAAAATAACACACAACAGTGCAGAAATACCACCACAGTAATTCAATTTAATTATTAGACAGTTTATCCAAATTCTTATTTATTGTGTTGAACCATGCAGTAAGATTTAGTTTGGAAATGTTCTAATACTTTTAGGATAAGTGGCAAATTTTGGGATAATTTGGTTTAACTGACATTTTAAAAATCAGGGAACACAATATCACTGCTTTCTAACATTTTGTCTTAGTGACTGGATAGTTAATGGTTTCATGTTCCGGTCTCAGATTCTCTTGATTTAATAGGTTTTAAAGTCCTGAAGATGTACACACAAAAAACAGGAAATATTTGCAACCAGTTTAAAAGAATATACATATTTTTTTCCAGCAGAAATGTTTTTCTTATTCATTCCTATCTTGTAACCCCTCAGATTTAAATTGAAACCTGGGCAGCACTGTTTCAGTTTAAATGTGCTAGCTCTGGTAGGAATGCACAGTAACAACCCATGACTGGTGTTTTTCAGGGCTAAAAAATAAACTAATATGGTCAGACAAGAATCCCAGTTGGCAACAAAGTCAAATTTAAATTGCTAAAGGCTGAGACAATTGGAGACTCTTCAATGTCATGATTTGTTTTAGGTTTTTTTTTTTTAATAAACCCTTCGGGTTGTCTGGTTGTCATTGTGTTTCATAGTCCTGTGTATATTTACACTGGGGCTAAAAATGAAACCATAATAACAAACAAATTCATCACATCAATTTCAGATGCATTTGCATGGCAAACTACTTGGCTCACATCACACAAACAGAGCACGCAACCTATTGAAAACATTACCCTTCAAAAAAACTGAAGTTGGATTTTCTCACCCGAGCATGTGACATGTGCACATAACCACGTTCCAGCTAAGGATCATTATAATGATGAGAACCGCATGAGAGTATTACTTATTGTATACGAAATGGGAAGTAAGACGTGCATACTCTATACTGAATTCACACACAGCAAAGGGAGGAGTGTAGAGAGAAATACAGTAGTACCATAAAGACTATGAACAACTTGGTGTCAAAATACTGTAAGACAATTTTAAATGGAAGAAACAGTTCAGCAGTTAGAAAGAGAGAAGTAAGAAGCTGTAAATGACAACCTCAATGACAAAGACAAAACCGCAGGAATCTTTCAGTATGAGACCTTATGAATGTATGTGGTCGTGTATCCTAACCTGTGAGCATGGCCATGGTTGTTGGCGTGGAGTTTCCTGATGACTTCCTCACTGAAGTCAAAATGAACCCTTCCTCTGGCACAGGGTGAACGCCGGTACATCGCCCCGACACACACATGCACATTTACTTATGCACACACGACTTGGCGCATACCATCACATGTGTAACCACAAACACATAAACTAGAACAGACCAAGAGTGTTGATATCAAAAGTGTACCATTTCACACACACACACACACACACACACACACACACACACACACACACACACACACACACACACACACACACACACACACACACACACACACACACACACACACACACACACACACAATCATAGAAACCTACTTATAAATATCACACACTGTCATGCACACATCCGACAAGTCAGCACCATTAGTGAGAACTGCACACATGCACCCCTCTCACACACTTTACAGTACCAATGAAAAACCTTATTCCTCTAACAATTAATACAAAACAAGCACCACACACACTTTCGCCTTCTGGAAATAGCAAAACTCCCCATACATCACTCATTCAAGCTACACTGTCATACATTTACATGGCTGTTACCTATAAAACCTCTCTTTAAAAAGTTACTCAGCAGATTATCCAACAGCCATTCCCCTCTTTGGCACAAATAAAAAGCAGCACAGGTATTCAAACCCCCTGATCCACACACTTAATCTCACATCACACACAACAACACAAGCAGCCGTCCATACGTCACATCACGGAACTCTTGAAGCCCTTCAGTTCACGCTCTGACTCTCTGCACTCTCTGTCTGTGTGTGCTCTCTTTGTGGACTCTTCTCTTCGTCACAGGCTATACTTCCTCCCCATGGTGTGCATGTGTGTGTTTCTATGTGTGTATATAGTATGTGTGTGTGTATGTGTGTGTATTGAGCTCTGTTCCCTTCAGTGCAGCCCAGCAGAGTAAGGAGGAGTCACCAAGTTGTGGAGTGGAATCACTGGAATGGAGTAGTGATCCATCCATCGCTCACAGCCTCTTTAGATAATATGAAGTCTGTGTTCATGGAAAATATGCAAAAACACATCAGCTACACACACAGCTACTCAAAAGACAAAGTATATATGTAGCTGCTGAACACTTATACAATAAAGTAAATATCAGAATGAAAAATCAAAGGTTAAAAATTATGTTTGCGCTGTTTGCACTGGATTAAAGATCCACTTAACACTTACAGCAAAATTGTGTTTGATGTCGCTGTTATTCTGGCAAGCTGGTCTACCTTAACTGTCAGTGTGTGTCTGTGTGAGAAAGAGGTGGCATCTGGTGTTCTCGCAGGGGGCCACAGTGCCTCATGACACTGTAATGTGCAATATAAGGACACCTAAGCCCCCAGATCATGACAAGCGAGGTGACAGATTTGTGATAAATACAGTAGTAGCACAAACAATAAATGTGGTGCAGACATATGAGAGAGAAGAACAAAAAGGTACAGTCAATATGTTAAATTTGAAGCTGTTGTATGTCTTTTTGTATGTGGCAACCTAATCTTTTGTCTAGCTTCACAATAATAAGGATTTTTCTATTTAAAACCAAATGTCATAGAAGACAAGAATCTGATTTGTAGCTGTAGGATGTAATCACCCATTAATAATACTTATAACAGCTTTTGTACAGCAATTTAAAGATCATAGCATACATTTCCATTGTCACCACTGTAGACAACTTGCAGACATTAAAAAAAATCATATTGTGTGGACAAGATTTGGTGCTGCTTCATTATTTTCATTAATTCTGCTGGAAAATGGAAAACAAAATGAATCTTTAATTAATCTTATTCAACATTTTGTTTTTTGCTTGCACCACTGGTTGTCATTTGGAGGAATATTGACCCTGTAACCATGACAGCAGGAAGTCAACAAACACTACTTTAAATCACTTCAATCACCATGTGAATTCACCGAGACACTTTATGGCCCAGACTATAAAAAATAACATTAATAAACGGCATCATCACTTTGAATACATTTTAATATTACATTTACTGATCATTTGATTGGTTATGGATGGTCATTCTTAATCTTTTGGAACAGCATGTTACCAAAATAATCTAAGCTCAAAGGCCCAATTACTAGCTTTTCCAAGCTTAACCACATCTGACGATGTTGTGCTTAATATAATTAATGTACATGATTGAAAAAGAGGGAAAATCTCTCTGTTTAATGGTATGTTTTATTCCCAACAAAAATCAGCCCAATTTTGTATTTCTATTTTTAAAGTGGATGCATCAATTTGACATGTTTGGAAAAGAGCTGTAATGATTCTAGTCAATTAATTGTTCGATCAATTAGTTGATGGACAGGAAAATAAAAAGGGTTTCTTTCAATAATTAATTTATTGTTTATCATTATTCAAGCAACATCTGTGAAAAAATACTAAACATTCTCTAGTTCCAGCCTCTCAAATGTAAAGATTTGTTGCTTTTCTTTTCTCTCTTTTTCTGTCATATATCATCAACTGAATACCTTGCTGAAAATATCATCTTGGGCTCTTGGAAGTTGCGATGAGGATTTTTCTCCCTATTTTGTGACATGGCATAGACTAAACAATTCATTGATTAATCAAGAAATAACTGTTACATTAATGGATAATAAAAGTAATCGTTAGTTGCAGGCCAAGTTTCAAACAAAGGTGACGTCCTATTTCCGATAACAGCAGTCATAAAATCTACTAGGTAGATGTGTCTGGGAATACATTCAATGACAACTGGAGTAGTTTCTTATAAGCAGTGTCAAAACAGGACAAGTAAGCTTTCTCATCATTTATTTGGTCACGATTCAGAAACATGACACATAACGCAGGGACTTAACAGAAACACAAAAGGGGAATAGCAGGATCACAGAAACCAAAACTGAATTACTACTCAGTCCCACACTGCAGCTTGCCCCACTGAGCACACACAGACGACACAGACGACACAGATGACACACACAGATGAGAAATGGGAGAAGCGGAAAATGTGGTAGCCACGGGGCTGTATCCTGTTCGACAAGGCAATGGAATTCCTCCTTAACGACTTCCCGAGGGTTAACCATAGAAGAATAAGATATAGTGAGAGATCCTCCTCACACTATAATGATAACTGTCTATGCTACACTGTGGTAACTGCTGCAAATGCTGAAGAAACTGTCTTAAAATTGAGCAAGGCTGCAGATGTAAGTGCTTTAGGAGACGAAGACAGTTTCTTGCATTTCAAAAAAGCTTTTTCTTTTGTTCAGTCATGAAGACAGCATAGTTATTATTATTAACTAAATTCACACATACGTTATCTCTCACTTTAAATTAACTAGTCAAATATTAGCTTATCCAAACATTAAAACAAAAGACTCTCTTTATTTAATCTTAATCTGTGGTTTTGCATAATTCAGTGACAGTCAGATCACACTGGAATTAGAGAGGCCTCACTTTTGAGCTCTGTAAAACTACGGTGAAAAAAATAGACCCCAAAACTATAAAATCAGCATTACTCATTTAAAGCACAAGTGCAATTGTATTCATAGACTTAAAATGTTATCCAGAGTCTCTGGGAACAACACTATATTGACAAAAAGTCTTATTTGTTTATTCTTTGACATTCATCAGACGTAAAATGTCACATATGCCACGACCCAGCCACACTGTAATAAACATAACCTTTGTGGTATATGACAAATTCTATTACATTTAGCACCTGCTCTAATTATAGAACATAAGAAGTGTGTTTTATTGTAAAACCTGTTGCAAACTGCAGCCACCCAGTAAAACTATTCACTCTTGGGCGGGGCATCTGCAAAAACGATTCTCTGACTATTGCCACACCTTCTCATATCACATTACTATAAGCAGCAAACAGTCTCCACGGTTGTTGGGTGACACTATAAAGGGTATACACTCTTACGCTGGAGTAAAATAAGGTAGGATCGCTCTATGAACATCAGGGGGCACCATTTCATTTCACAGAAAAAGAAACTAGTTCTTTATGCCTGCATCCACAAGATGGCAGTGTTTAACTGTATCATATTGCCTTGAGTTAGCCATGAAACTCACATTTACAGGCTGTGGCAGGCAAAATGTGCCACCAGATGAGCCATGCTCTATGGAAAGCACTCAGAGCTGGCATTACACATCTTATGAGCATATTTCCTTAATGTTATTTCCAAGTTGAATTATAATGACAGTAATAATGTTTCTGAGCTCTTGGAAACGTGCTGTGTTAAAGCAATGAGAGTCTATGACCCCACAGTCTGAAACCTGTATTTCTGAATTAGGACGATAGAAGGGTATGCTCTGAATACCAAGTTATCTGGTCTGGGAAACTCAATAAGGCTGTGTAAACCTATAATTACAGCACAGGAACTGTCTCTATGAAGAATTTTAACTGGCATTTATTGATGAATGTTGATGTGAGTGACTCAAATTAGCCTCTTTTATTCAACTGAAATCCTGTTTTTGATTCATGTCTCCGATCTTTATCATTTATCATACCATATCAAAACAGTTTGGAGAGATATTGTATGTGTGTATGAACAAAAAGAAAGCTTGCCCATTAAAAAAGACACCTATTAGACTTTTTTGATCTGTAGCTTTAACAGGGTTTCACACAGCAGCACAGATCCATAATTAAACATTGATCAGGAATTCATTTGATGGCTTAAGAGTGACCTGCCAAATTGTCTCCTCCGTCTACTCCTCTGGTTCATCCATGTGATTTGAATCAATATCACACGGTAGATGAGCCAACAAAAACAAAAAAATATATATTTTTAGGAAAATGTGTTCGTCTTGGTGTAAAAGAAAGGTTCTGTCATATATATCTTGTGTTTGCAGTCTGACAAGTGCAACATCACCTTTGACATTAAAACTGTCTCATACAAAAACACACACACACAATCATATTAAATCAGGATCAAACACCAGGCATGATCCCTAACAGCTATTTAAATATAAATTCTAAAAAGAGAGAGAGAAGAGGCAGATAGACAGAGTTCAGAGAAACAGGCTGATAGAAAGACACATTTTTCAATATAGAAGCAGACAAAAGGAAGGAAAGTATCAAAGATAGTAAGTACTTTTTGGGAATTAGAAAAAAATAGATTCATGAGAAGCAATCTAATTCAGATATGATTCACAAATTCCAAAAGAAAAAATCCCCTCTTGTACATAAATACCAGTATAATCACCTTCCTAAATATGCTGATAATAATAGAAAACAGGACTCGCAACTGCTATGATGCAACAGAGGAAGCAAAAGTCAGCCCAAACTTGAGTGTGTTCCTGTGACTTTCACACAATCTTAACAACTCATTTTTGACCCTTATGGGCACTAAGGTGTGACATTAAAACGCCTGGGGCTCTCCTCAGTTTCCGCAACCTGATCAGAGCTTGGGTGAGTGTCAAAGACACTTCAAGAGCTGCAAACTGCACCCTCGGTTTCCTTTGATTTTACTTCACTTTGACTTGGTAATTCCCAGTATTTTGCATATGCAACACATATGCATATGCATGGCTCTCTTTTTAGAATGAGAGACAGTCATATGTGGCTTTGTAGGGGGAGATTCAGAGGCTTTGAACTTTGTTATTTCAATCAAGCCACAACACCCTCTACGACATGTCTTTACAGAGATTTTACAGTTCGACATCTATCTTAATGAGCAAATGTTGAAATTGGACAATTAGGTTTCCAACAGTGATTATACTTGAATGCTGACTCGTGAAGCTTACATCAGAGAAAACATAAATCTTAGCTCCATCTCGTTGATTTTATCAAACTCATTTTTTCTGTAACATCTGTTGTGTCTTCCTCATACTGCCTTTTCACATTGGCCTCAGATAAAATCATGTACTGAAATAGAATTAAACAAGAAGCTGAAATACTACTGTGTTCCCAAGTTGACTTGACTTAAACACACACATACACATACACATACACACATTATATTATAGCATATGCCCAGTGCTTTAGGGATCTAATGCATTTGCAGGAACAACAAAACAGCAGCTGACCCAACGAATTAGTGAAGCTACGGTGTCTATCAGTAGCCACGGTGACAGCTGTTTTCCTCCTGTTTCTGGTTAACAATGGCAGGGCATCCTACAGTTTAAGCATTTATATATAGCCTATAACCTTACACTTACTAAGAAGTGTCCTCCACTGATATGAATTCATGCTCAGTGACACTTGTGGTGCTGGTAGGGACACCGTTTGGGAAACCTGTCCTGTCTACATGCCGCTTTCATGGTGTTGTTAACAATGATTTTAGCACAATGATGAAGTGACCCTGATATGTTTGAGTGCAGGTGTATTTTTATTATTGCCAGGGTTAACCCTTTAACTGCTCAGGAGATTACAGCAAACTGTTTGAATCTGTCCATTTTCATGTTAAAAAAATCGATGAGGTCTAGCTTTAGGGTGAGGGTCACTGCTTTCATCCACTTGACATACAGTGTCACTCAGTTTTCAGAAGAGAGCCAGAGGCGGATAAGGTCAGAAGAGAGAAAATAAACCGTTATCTACTAGCTGCCACATTCGATTTTCAGATAGAGGGAGAATTTTGACATCAACGGGTGCCTTGTTGGTTTTGCCAAAACATAACACCCCCCCCCCCCCCCCCCCCCCCCCCCCCCCCCCCCCCCCCCCCCCCCCACCCTCTCTCTCTCACTGTATAAATTTAATTCCCCTTTCTGAAAGAGGGCACTGCAGCCAGTTCCCCTGTGATTAACCTAATCCCCTGTTAGGAGGGTAGCGCTCTTCTCAGCGCCAACACCGCGTCCTATTTGACGTCATCAGCACTCATGGTGTGATAACCAGGGGGCATACTCTTTGTGAATTTTAAGCAGTGCAGAACTTAAAACCACTAACAAAAATGTACCACCAGCAAAAATTTTATAAGCGAGAGGTCACAAAATATGTACAGTCCAACATAGCTTGACTGTAAGAACATTAATACTTGTGCAATGATATTGTGCCCAATGATTTTAGAAGATTTTCCTTCTCACAGCTCAAAGTCTCCCAAGCTACAGTGAAGACTACTTTATTATTATGATATTATTGTGTCATGGTCCTTTTGGATTAAGTTTCAATGGGCACAATTATATCAATGTTCTTAAAGTCAAGCTATGTTGTACTGTTGGGAGACTGTCCGTCAATAACAATAGATGGTAATGTCAGTCCCCCAAAAATGATAGTTCAGTTTGAGTGACAGATGCCATCTAGCATCCATAGTAATTATGACCTAGAGCAGTGGCGCAGTTGAGATGACAATTTCCCTCATTCGTTGGAGGAAGAGTTAAATGGAGGCAGTAACCCAACAATGGACTTTGCCACAGCCGGTCATTGTTTATTTCTCCTTACCTTAACCCTTTGGTTGTTGTTGTATCAATAACAATGAAGGTAACGTAATTTTTAAGATGCAGTAACTTCAGCCCACACCACATGCTGCATCATTTTAACCCAAATCTAACCAGACCTTAACCATAGCATTGTCACATCATAAAACAAAATCATTTTTTAATAGTGATTTTGAGTTTTGAAAACAAAGCTACATTATGTTGTCCTGCTGATCACTTCCACTAGCGGCGCCAGATTAGAAAAGGCTCCTATGTAGAGTGCACATTTTCAAACAACATTGTACTAATTGTTTAAGTTGCAGGTCCTTTGTTATCTCTTACATCTAGCGGTTTGCTGGTAGTACATGTTTGGTAGTCGTGTTATGTTTCTGTACCAATTAAAATGTACAAATCTTTTTCTGAGTACCTTAAGGCTGTGTTACTTTAATGCTGGAGTGTGGGATCTTTGTCTTCCCCTTCTGGCAGTGAAAGTAATAACAAAAACACAGTTGACTCATGTTTACATCATAGGCTCCACCATAGCCTACTTGGTCACTACTGTTGCAGATTTAAAACCGTGGATAAATTGTTTTGAGCATCACACAACCCCCACAAAATAACTAATTTCACTATCAGAAAAAGGGCTTGAATGTAATGGATGTTCATTTATATGTAAAAGTTCCACACTGCAGGTTTAAAGTTTGATTAGAAAATTAATTCTTGACTGCAAGAACAGCAAATTTCCACATCTACAACTGCACGAAAACTGAGCCAAATAAATCTGCTGTGGAATATCCTATGTTTCAGTCACAGGCTTCAGAACACCTACTGAATGGACCTTGTGGTGACATTGTTTTATCACCAGGTTATCAAGTTTGTATTGTATGTTAATGGTTGGGATCAAGTCAGTCAGTATTTGATAATGTACTGCCTCAGTGACATTTTGGTGTGTATATGTGGCATCTGGTGCTGCTTTGTCAAAATAAAAACAGCATTCGCTCACACAAAAAGGTTTGCCTCACTTCCTCATCAGTCAAACTCAATTATTTAGAGCTGCTACATGTATATACACTGCTTAGGGAACCTAGCACATACGTCACTGCTGCATTTCAAAGCCACAACACACATTATATCACACCATCATCTGGGAACATTTATGTCTACTTGTGTGTGGTACTGTTTACTTTTACAGTATCATTTATCCCTGCAAGTCAAATGAATGAAATGCATGTGTTAGATAACTCGTGTTAGGGGTTAAAGGTCTTGATCCTGACATAAGAAAAGGGAATCAGGTAACGAGGCCCACATGTGCCAAGATTTCTCTCGCAGGCTCTTTTCTTTCTACTTCTAAACCTAAAAACTTTTTATCTGGTCCATCTCCACCTGTCAGGCTACAGGATCTGTAGGAGTATAATCTGCAGAGTGTTTCAAAACAATGATTCACTTCAGGTTCACAGATCAATTCACCAATTCAGTAAACGGGCAGCTCTGCACACACTTCAGTTGTTCAGATTCCACACGAGTGTTGCTTTTTCAAACTGATGTATAACCAAAGCTTGAGGTTTTTCAACAAAAACACACAGATTCAAGCTCTGTTATGGTTAAGTGATTAGCTGCAGTAATTAGGTAGTTGATCAGACATATTGCAGTTATTCTTGCTTTAGGGTAAGTTTAGCATAATGATCAAAAAGAGTCAATTCAAGAGTAAATCCAAAAGAGAATTAGATAAAATTAGATTTGGTGCCACTGCCGTCCCCTGAGAGGAAATATGTGTCTTGTCTGTAATATCATATTTCACTAAGACAACCTGAGAAGCAGAGACCCACTTACTGTAGATTTTTTAGAGCCATATCCATTCAGCGGTGTACTGGCCATCAGGCAACCCCGCCCCCCCTATGTCCTGGGCTCAAATTCTTTCATGGTATACCACTGTAACTACACTAACAGAGCACTTTTGAAATGTGTTATTTAAAGAAAAAGTATGGTGATATATCTCATTCCTCTGTAATGTAGACATCTGTTTTTGTCCATTGTGTTATTGTTGTGCATTGGATCCCTTCGGCCATGACGATTACAGCAATTATGTTTTCTCTTTCTCTTGACAGTAGTTCTGTGTACGGCAGACGTTATTGCACATAAACAGGAAGATGTTTTTTCAGAGCTTCACTAGCTTCAGTCTTAGCATTAAAAGGAACTACTCTACAGAGACTGAAAAGGTGATCACTGGTATTAATCTTTGGAGCCATTTCTAAACAAATACCATTACCATAATATTTAGAGAGAAGGATAATGATAGATCTCTGATGTGTTTTTAATAGTTTTTGGACAACAAAGGTCTGCAGTACCGACGAATTAGATATAATAGTAGGGAAACAGCAATTTTCACACCACAGCTCACTTCCTTTGTACTGAGGTGATTTTCTTGCTAACAACTGTTATCAGCAATTTCCAGCAGCGATCTACACAGGGTACACCACTAAGCTTCACTACAAAGGAATAAGTCTAATAAAAATGACACACTGTGTCCTCAACCTACAATTATGTTCATATGCAGAAACATTCACACACATATATCAGCACAGGCTAAATAGTGTAAATAGTGAACACACATGCACTCAAATATGCACAAATTCAAACAACACCACAGCTGGGTCGGTCCCCTCTTTTTCTCTTCTTCACATACCAAACCCAGGAGTGACGACGATAGCAGAAAGGGCTGATGGGAACTTCCAGATTGAATGCTGTTGTTGTCATCATCTTGGTTAGTTTTTGTCTTGTTTTGTTTTATTTTTTTCTGAAAGTCTCAACTTAATATCTTACTTGATTTGATTCATCGATGTTGAAAGTGTAAAACCTGTATTATTGAAGCAATCTTCTTAAGTAGTAGCGCGCACACACAGACGTCACATCCTGGAATCCCACTGTGGACCGTCACAGGACTTTTTCAGAAATTCACCAGGATAATCTCAGCATCCATCACTTGACAACTGCTCGCTGTTTCAATAAAGCAGCAGGCAGTAACTCAGCTTAGCAACAGAAAATGACACTCCATGTTCATTCGAATCACTTTTCAGGTACTGCAGGTCAACAATTTTGAGCAAATAGGGTGCGTCAAAAAGTGGGTTTTTCAGCCTATTTAAAAACAATCCTTATTTTGTCATTCAGGTGAAAGTAGAATTCTTGCAGCGCTGGCAAAAAGTTCCTGCAATGAAAGGCCAGTGAAGGAAGACCAGCAATTAAAAAGAAAAAGTACATGAAAACACTCCGACCCAGTATTCATCACAGCATCTGTTCCATGCTACTTTGCCTAAGAGTGCAAAGAGCCATGTTTCACATCTCTGCCTGTCCGTGCCCCACTGAAATTGACCCTGTTCCTCTTTCTACTCTCTGACTTAGTTCAGGTCTGGTGGACCACATATAGGTCATATTTCATGAATGACCTCTGATCTCTCAGCCCTGAGTAAGATCATATTTGCATGGGCAACTACAACAACTGCTAAAACAGTCTGGCTTTCCTAGCAACAATGACGACTCAGCTAAGAGTCTGAAATGTTCTTTCTCAAACCCTCATCCAGTCATATTTACTGTAATTACAAGTCAAGCCAAGGATAACTAGAGTTTTAATCTATCTGAAGCAAGAAAATACACAAGATTGTAGTTAATAATCGTAATCTTGTGGCAAGCTTCTGTAAAACATATCCTACATGTTTCTGTCATAGAATGCATCATTTTTTAAAGCTTGCAAATGTACAGTATAAGCTTTTGACTAATTGTCTATCTCAGCTTAGACTACTGTTAACCAAACAATCCTCCATCAGTTATGCAGCAGTTTAAAATGCTTATAACATCAGCTGTGAGGTCGTTTTTTATTTAAATATTAGCCAAGCAGCAAAGTAATCCCCCCCTTTGGCAACAGTATGCAAAAAGAATCTCATTGGTTTCCCTTCTCGTATGACCGGATCACTTCCTTCATAGCACTGTCTGTGTCACAACAGTCATGTCTGACTCATTGTACGTGCAGGTTGTACCTACGTGGGGTCTGATTACATTGAGCGGCAGCACACAGTACAAAGCGATAAGGACTACAGCAACGACTCCAGCCTGCATCGAGACACACAATCCCTTCGCTTTTGAAAGCATACACATCAACTGCTGCACATTTCAAAAACACAGCACTACTGGCTGATTTGCAGCTTGACACTTGAGACTGCGAGTATCAAATAGCATTCAGTTAACAAAAACAAGTGCGACTGAATACAAAATATGCTTTTACACTGGTGCTCACTTTGCAAGTCCATTCAAAGTGCCTCCTATCAAACAGCGTGTGAAACTGCCTAGCAATAAGTGGGTTCGAATGCACTTGACTGTGCCATTGTTTGCTTTGAAACCTGGTAGTTTTCACCACAGGTATGGCCTCAGGAAATGATTAAGGACAGGACAGGAAAGGCTGTTTTTCAGACGGACTGAGAGATGGATCTAATGGGATTTATATTGGAAAATGTATAGTTTTGGTTGGAAACAATGATTAAAAATAATTAGGTTACACTTTCTGTCATTAATTTTAATACCTTGACATTAAACTATTAATGATTCAAACTATCAGTCAAGTGCTTGCTGGAGCTTGTTTTGAGAAAAAGCAGCATTAGCCCCTTGATGCTTTAAGTCATTTTGCTAATAACTTATGAGTCAGCGTATTTAGCATCACTGAATCTTAAAAGTCCAACTAAACAGACTGCGAAAAACTTTCATTTTGTGTTGATTGACATAATCACCCATGACTGGAATGGACTGAATTCCTCTCTCTTTTGTCTGTTGCTAAGAGCTTTACCACCTGCTTATTGGCAAAAAATAAAATAAAACAACTAGATGGGGATCACAGATGGAGTGTGATCATGTGTGTGTGTGATTCAAAGTTCAGCTAACTCATATGCACACACACTAGAAGCCAGGCAACGACTCATCGCGAAACAAAGATACACAACGAAAGAAAATATGACTCAGCCAAATATCTTACAACCATACAGTATAACAGACAAAAACACACACTGCCTTAAAATACCACTCAGCTAAGAAATTTTTTCAAACACACTAACATGATAGAGAGAAAAAAAGTGAGACTGAGGTGAGAGACATTTCCATAGCAACCAGATTCATAAGCCTAACACCACCAATGAGCTGTGACCTTATGGTAAGCCTAAGGATTCATAATATACCTGAGGCAATGATTTGACAGCATTTTACCAACATGTCTTGTTTTAGGTGCGAAATAGCTTTATAGTAATACTACAGTTGACTAAAGATATCTTCATTCACCTTCATGAAAATGTTTTGATGTATATGATTTTTATTTAATTGACACTATGCATGTTGTGTTTGTCATACAAATGTACTTAATTCAATATTTGCTGTTCTTCTTTCCATAGGAGAAGGACCCTGATAACCACTTAGGACTTTATAACAATTTAAATTTGCATAAACTCATTCTCTCTCAAGCTATTTAAATTCATTATTGCAGCTTAAATAAAATCCAGATTCTGAAAGCATCCTGTTATATGTTATATGTGAATTCCCACAGCCTGTATGGGCAGATGGCTTACAATACACTGCATATACACAATATATGTTAAAAGAAATACAACACACTTCAACTTCAACTTTATGATAACCCCGAAGGAATTTAGTTTGCAGTTGGGTATCTCACACAATTAAGAAAATTGGACATTAGTGCACTAAAAGCATCTGGATTACTTGTTAATAAATGTATTTAAGAAGTCATTGGCTGGCCATGTGAAAGTGGAGAGCAGGATTTTTTCTGGTAGAAGACAAACCAGGAAGAGTGTTATGACAAGGGATTAGATGATAGAGGAGTGGTGAGAGAAGAGAAGAGAAGAGAAGAGAAGAGAAGAGAAGAGAAGAGAAGAGAAGAGAAGAGAGAAGAGAAGAGAAGAGAAGAGAAGAGAAGAGAAGAGAAGAGAAGAGAAGAGAAGAGGAGAGGAGAGGAGAGGAGAGGAGAGGAGAGGAGAGGAGAGGAGAGGAGAGGAGAGGAGAGGAGAGGAGAGGAGAGAAGAGAAGAGATGAGAAGAGAAAAGAAGAGAAGAGAAGAGAAGAGAAGAGAAGAGAAGAGAAGAGAAGAGAAGAGAAGAGAAGAGAAGAGAAGAGAAGAGAAGAGAAGAGAAGAGAAGAAGCACACTATACTTTTGGGCAGCTTGTGTGCCACTAACCTTTATTTCACAATGAAATAATTCAAATTTAAACGTACATTAGTAGACAACGGTTGAATAATAGTCAGAATATGAGAAGAAAACCTCTCTATGTTTGTAGCATTTCAGAAAGTAAGATTAAATCTTTCTTTCTTTAAATCTTTCTTAATTTTCACAATCTGTACAAAATGTAATGGAAACTCTGATTTTGGGTCAGTATTAGTCAGCAATATCTCTTGTATTATCATATTTAGTTTGGAAAAGGATTTTACAGTACAGTGTTTAATGCTTCATGTCGAACAGAGACATTATTCAAAGTTTTATTTCTATCTCTATAAATAGTTTATTAAGCCTGTGAAGGAAAATTTAATGGAGGTCCTTTTTAATAGCCAAGCAAATGTACCCACAGAGTAAATCAAGCGAGTGCCTTTAAAGTCCCACAGTATTAATATACAGTATGAATGTGGAAATGAGCTGCTTTCCCAGTTACGGTTTTATTTATAACATGAGACTCCCCTCGTATCACTGCTGTCAGGTCAAATACTGAAAGAACAAAGGAAAATAGATGCTGCTCAGCTTGCTGCCACCTGCCGCTACAACTGCCAATGCATGTCACAGCCCACCGCCACCCCAACATCGACCTGTAGCCGCTATTTCTTCATGGTTCCCCACAGGGGGGCTGCATTGATCTCATTCTTCTCTCACTTTCACTGGCTTTAAATTATGCTTCTCAGGGAGCAACACAAAACCTTTAGCCTCAACACCAAAACAACATCTACACTTTTATACTCCCATTCCTTATGATTTAAAATGCTCATAGTCAATATGCACAAAATATTAAAGCCACCACCTCTTAGTGATTTTTCTTTTGGGCATGTATATGATTGGATCATGTGCAGATAAAGGAACTGTTTGGTTTAGGAAGGATTTAGCTTTAACTGCAATTCAATATCAGAAATGTGTCTAATTACTTAAACATAATATTCTGAATTTTCTCATCATCTTTGAGGTCCTAATACATTTTCACACACAAACCAGACATAAAGCACCCAGTCTTGTACAGCAAAACTGCCACAAAGGCCACCGCTGACATCACCACAAATCACACAAAACTGTAGAGTGTAATTATCACCAGGGCCCTGTGTGGGTCTGCGCCTGTCTCACCTCATATCATGTCATTCTCCGTATGTTTGTGTGTCTTTACACATGTTATAGAGCAAGTGCATGTGTTTGCATGTCTGTGCACATGTGGGTGTATATATGTCAGTGTGTGTGACTGTGTGACACACATAGTTACTAGTAAACATCCCTCCCCAGTTGCCATAGCTGATGGTTTCAACAAAGCCAAGCTTCAAATAGCATCCTGTATCTCATTTCCATCCCTGTCATCTTTTTCCTCACATCCATCGTTTTTTCATCACTCCTTTTTTGGCTTTTGTTCATGATTTCATGATTATCCCAGTTTCCTTTCTGTTTTGTACCTACACCATGATATTGACTTTCTGCTTTATTCTAATATATTTCTAGTATCTGTTCATGAATGTTTTTGTGTGCAGCTCTGTTCCTTACCTGTTTCTTTCTGTGTCTCTGGGAGATAAAAGGGGTGTCGTGATGGCTTCCAACCATGGCCTATTTTTGTCTTGTCTGAGTTCGTCTTCCATAAATAACAACCACTAAATGGACCACTTGGGATTTAGCTTTTTCCTCCTGAACTCATTGTTAGAGCTGTTGTTTATCCTATCTGAACCGCGGAGAGAAACAACACTTAGTGCCACAACGGGCTAAGACGATACAGCATGTATGCTTCAAATTTCATTCGTGGCCATTTTCACTTCATCCTCTAGACTCAGCTGTCTCCCTTTCATTGCTTTATCTTTCATTGCTTTCAATCCATATACATCCATCAGTTTTATATACTGACTTATCAGGTTGCAGAGAGCTAGAGGAGACAATCCAGGAAACAGGCAGCTCCTAGTCTGTTACAGCGTTAACATACAAACAACACATTCACACCTGCAGGCAATTCAGAGATTCAGCTGTCAGCTGGTCTAAAGCCTCCTTTCCAGCACCGAGGTATTAGCTTTCTGTGGGAGGGTGAGCAGTGTGATACCCGGTAATTGGGGCGTGCTTTCCGGACGTCTTCCTTTTTTTCTTTTATCAAAATGGGGAACCACTTGGTTTTGTTGCCTCCTTCATCCAACCAAACCAACTGTCAGAAAAGTAGAAGAAAGGGTATGCACTCATTAAATTGCTCCAACACTTTCAAAATACTTTTGGCAGACAACCTCACCATCTCAAAACAATCACTCTGTGATTTAATTGATTAAATATAGTCTATATCTAATCTAAAGTCTAGATTCTACCACATCATCAATAGTTTATCTGAGAAATAGTTTCTTTCATATAGGAATGTTTCACGGTGCCCATTGACACACCTGTAGCCTGGGAACCAGAAGAATCTGTGAGCACTTTTTTTTTTTTGCTCTGGCAGATGCATTTGGACCCCCCTCCTGTTAAGACAGATTCCTACCTGGCCTGGCCCAGGACAGGCCAATCACAATTGTTTATATAGAAAAGGGTGGGTTTGATACAATGACTGATTAATGAAGAGTGCCATTAAGATGGCTGTCACTGATGTGTGAAGAATTAAAAGAACTGCACATTATATTTTCTCTAAAAGACAAAAAGAACTGCACTTAAAGCTTTTGTTGATAAAAAAGATGTGTTTACTTCCAAAATAATTTGGTTAGTAATCCGTACATTTTCTCGTCACTCAGCACTACATCACACATTTTGTTGTTCTGATTGGTTATAGGTCCAATTGCATCCAGAGGCATTTTGGGGTAAGTCTGTTGATATCGCCCCTTGCAAATTGAAAATTAACTGAGAGGTTCAAGATTAATTTGCATTAGCGCAATGGTCTGATGATGCCAGGCTAGTGCTCTTGAGTTTGCACAGTAAGAGTAATGCAGACAGGACTAGAGCAGAAATGAACCTTCAAGAGTCTAGGCCACAGGATATAATTAGAAGCTGTGTGCTACAGCCAAGCTCCCCACAAGGTGCCAGGTTATCCTGTGTCATGACCAGTGACATCACTGGTGACACCAATGTAAAGGGACCTATGTGTGTTTGTGTGTACTTCCTATGTGCAGGAGGGCTCCTCTTTCTCTGTTTCCATTGTTTAGTTTGGTCCCACAGAGCCTTAAGGGCACGGAGACTCACATTCTTACCCCCTGCAGGTGCACAAACACACACACACACACACACACACACACACACACACACACACACACACACACACACACACAGACACAGACACACACACACACACACACACACACACACACATACACACACACACACACACACACACACACAAGCCACTATCTGCTGTAACCTGAATCTAGGAATCAGATTCCAACCTCTCTCCTACATGCACACAAACACTCACATACCTTGTCTCTCTCACACACACACAGGGGCCTCTATCACACAATAGACCTGAGAAGCATTGACAGAGCGCCATATAATTTATATGACACCAGCACCACATGGGAGCAGACTAGAAGGAACCTACGTCATACTGGTTTTACAAATGACAAAGAAAGGCCAGTCTTTTAGCAGCATCAGCACACTGGAGAACGGGCCTCCTACTCTTCTTTCAGCCCTCTTTTGCTCTGCTCATCCTCCACCTCTATATTCTCATACACTTACTGCACTCTCATCCACTGACACTCAATAGTCTATTCTGCCCTCTTACCTTACCCTCCAGGATTTATCCTGTTGTATTATTTAAAAAAGGAAGAGTGCTTGTTGTTTGTGCAACTTTCCGGTGACAGTCCCCTACAGTAAGAAAGAGCAAGCGTCTTATTGAAGGCCAAAAGTTGGGAGTTATAACTACTGCTTACTAAACTGCTGTAGAATGAGCCTCAAGCAACCAACATGTGATCAAGGGAGGCATTTCACTGTTCCAAAAAACTACTGCACCTATATCATCGGCTTTGAACGTGGTTTCTCACAGTGTGGCACGTTGCATGTGTTTCAACCATATGGTAATTCCGCATTCACACCTAGTCATCCTGTGGATAAGGACAGGCTGAGAGAAAGGATGAGCCCAGTGGCAGAGTGGCTCCATGTAAGCATTAAAAGATTGTTTCAATCATTTTCTGCTTCCCGTCTGTAAGAAAGGATATTTTGCACCAGCATCCTTACAACTCTGTGACAAAACACAGCCTGCATCAAAATGTTAAGCCCTACATGGTGAGTAATCACTGGTCTCAGGGATGAAATAAAAGGACGAAAGAGGGAGGGAATGCAAGGGACACACAGAGATCAAAAGAAGAGACGAGATAATTAATGCTGGCATGTGAAATCTGATAGTAAGCAGATAAAAAAGGAGGTAAAACAGCTCCTGATAAGCAAAGGGTGTAAAAAGATCCACAACAGACTGAAGGTGGAGATCGAAATTAGCTGGACTCCCACCCCCCTAAGAAGGACCATACACCGCCTTTGTCTAGCTGAGTCACTCACTGCAGAGCTGCCACCTCTGGTCTTCCCTGCATTCATTCCATAGCACAGGCTCTGATAAATGATCAAACCAGCACAGTCACAGCCACTACATTGGCTGGCATCGACACCGCTGGCTAACAAGCCAAAATTGATACAGTTGCAGGCACATGTTAATGCGACATACTGCATCAGCATGCCGCAGAGCTGAGTTGGTAAGATTTCTGAGCTCCATCTGATTTGTACACAAACTTTGATGGGTTTCATTTTTCTTTTTATGGTATCAGTTCAACAAAACATTAATAGTTAGCCTTACTAGATATTTTTACACATCTACATTTAAAAAACCTTTCATAAGTATTCCAAAAAACATATTCCAGCAGTTGACTTTTTTTGTGATTCATACAAAAATAGTTACTCTGTGGGTGTGATTATTCTGAAATCATTTCCAAGCATACAAACTGAAGTAGAGCATTAAAAGATCCCTCTCACTCAATATAGTACACAATATCTAATAGATACAGAGCTTTCAGGCATCACAAACACAAATAAATTGTGACTGTCTCTCTTTATTTGATGATGTCATGGGCCCTAAAGAATTATCTGAAAAAGAGCCAGAAACAGAGACTGTGCAGTACCTACAGCAGCTCTTAGTTTAGCACACAAACAGCTGCATAATGAGGTTGAATGTATGCACTTGGTGTCCCTTAAAATCCATAGAGCAGTGGGGCAGAGGGTGTAATTCTCAGTTAAGTTTTGTGCCATGATGCAGCAGAATCCATCACACAAAAAGCAATTTAAATGGCTGTGACTGGGAAAATGCTCCATTCTCTTTAGCCTCTGAGCTTTAATGAGCCACAGATATAAACTAGCGCTAGATTAACGTCTTAAACCTCCAAATTCCCTGCCATGGGACTTGTGGTGTGTAAGAAAAGCAATAGTCCTCATAGTCTAACCACATAACTCCAGTGGCAGTACCTACTATGCCTAAATACTACAAATAAAGCTCTCTGAACGCCTGGTTTGTTCCACTTAAGCAGAGGGAAAAGGCACAACTAGAAAAGAAAATGCATGGGTGCTTTTAGAGAGGATCAGCAGGGAACAAGAACATGTTTTGTCACTTTCATGTCTCTAAAAAGTCTTGTTATGTGTTTAAATTGCTTTCAATGTCTCACTTTGAATAGTTAAATTTAGAAGAATAAGTGATAGAAGTGGTAAAAGATGTATCTATTGCGTAAGTTTGATAGGCTGAACACAGTTTATCCAACTGGCACTGTTACTCGTTCGCTGCCTCTCACCATCACCTGTGCTCATGACGTCAGGGAGTAAAGGAAATAACAGCTCTGGTTGAAAATGGCCTCATTGCTTCCTCTGCTGTGGGGGTGTTTGATTTGATTAGCTATATGTGGACCTCTGAAAAGCTGGATATTACAAGGCCAAAAAGGCAAGGTCCAGCAGCTCTCCATTGGATTTAACAGCAACAAATGTAATAACAGCCATAATGTCAGGCTGAAGGTGGCCTAGTGGGGTGGAGTACATCAGCGCTATTAGCCTGTTTGAAACCATCACCAGGCTGAAATTTAAAATAAAAAAACCCTACATGTTTAGTCTGATTTATTCTGTGTATTATTTCTACAAAAGAATAAAACTGATAAAAAAAAACAAGTACAGGTCGGTGGCATTTGAATACCACTACTGTGACAAATCATTACTAAAAAACATCTACCCATGGTACTATCTTTTTGTTTAAATGATCATTCTGATTTATTACAACTTGGGCCTTATTTTTGCATTTTTGGCAATTTTTCCTACTATTAGTAATATCAGTGGTGTAAGTAAGTATGACAGGAGCATGTGAAATTATTATATAGCAAAACACTCTGTGTAGGAGGAGTTCAGGGTGGATGGATGGGTCAGTAAAACACATGTTTTGTTTTGTTTTGTTTTTTTTAAACCATGATCATCCACTAAACTTTAACCACATGGTAATTAGTGTGATCATGACAACAATGGTCCCTTAACCTAAACATAACCAAGTTGTTTTTGTGCATATGCCGGAAATTATAAAACACATTTATTTATCATCAGTGATTTGTAATGCCTTTGGAAGACACAGCCAAGTGATCCCACACACAACTACAGAACTGGTCATCAGATAAGAAAATGCTTCTTTGTGTTGATTTGGAAAGCACACACCGTCTACAATTTTTGATGTTTAATTTGGAGGACTTGTTGTTGTTGACAGTTTACACAATGAATTGTTGTTTACCTTTAACTGATACTAGCCATAGTTGTGCACTTAGTTGTACCAGCAAATTAAGTGTTTTAAATATTCTTTAATGGCTTAATTGCAACCATTTTAATCATCTAGCAATGTTGCTGAATTCCCAGATCATAGCAGTAGAATGTTTTCAGAACCAATAAAAATAATAACCAAAACTATGAAAGTAAGACCCAAGTTGTATTAAGATACAATGAATGATCCTTTATTGAATAGCTGTGTGCAAAATGGTTAATTCTATTGTTTTAAAACTATAACTGATCTTGTGAATTCAAAGCTAGTCTAAAGGCAGAAATCCCTTTATATAGAAGCATCTTGACAGTCAGGCATGTTGACAGACATGTCTTCATATGACATGGCTTTCACATATCAAGAATACATTGCATGCGTCATTGCTGCTCCAGGTGGTTGGCTGACTTCTTGGTGCCCGTATAAGCCAGACAAGACTGAAACTTGGTCTTGACATTTTTCCATACTGGTGACGAAGAATAAGCAATATGGACACTAGAACAGAAGGTCTTAATGTCTGCCATCTTCATTGCTCACCAGATTCTGTTGTATATTTGTCACTTTTTTAAGCAGAAATTTTTCTTCATCAACCTAGACTGAAAAACAAAAGCCGGAGGCAAGTAGATATAATACTGTCTGCTGCCGCCCCAAATGCGACACACAGGCTGGTTGAATGTTTGTGATGACAGATGAAGTCAGAGAGTCACACACAGAAAGAGGCAGATAACCCCCTCTGGGACATATTTAGGTGATAAAATGACAACAGTAAACAAGACTGTAATTAAAAGCTCATCTCTTTTTGTCTCCCTGGTGGCAGGAAGTGGATTGCTTTCTCCACGAGTCAGGATGATTTACGCTAAGAGCTACAAGCCGACATTTCCAGCTATTCATAGTGGATGAGAGGAAGTCTTTGTTTCTTGTTACATCAGCCGCTGTGCTGCATCTCAGATCAATTCTTTTTGAGGCTCAATGATTAGTGTTTGTCTTCTGTGGGCTACATGGTGTCACAAGTTGAGTTTAAACTTCACAAGAAAGTGTATTGATGATTTAGCCCCGTTTTTCTGTGGTGATATGCAACAACGTCACAACCTAATTGCACCTATGGTTGTCATCATCACCATCATCTTCCTCACTATCACGACCCACTTTGATGACTGCAAAAAAATTACTGTTATTGTAATTATTAGCCATCATCATTACAATGAAGGTTGTTCAGTCACTGGCATGTATCATCTATGTCCTAGGTCCTACATCCTTACCAGTTCCCTCACCCTCAACAGTCACTGCATGTTGATGAGCAAGAAGTGTGAGAGGAGTCAGTGAGATAAACGTGTTTGTGGGAACCGGTGTGTGTCCATTTGTGTGATTTGTGTATGTGCTACTGCGTTCCAGAGGGGTCTGTTGTTTTTGCTCAATGCTGTCCGCCTGGACTCCTCACAAGGAGTGCTGCAAGGACGTTGGCAGATGGCAAGTGTTGGCAGGGTCTCGGTCCCTCGTGCTGTACACCGGCTGCTATCCAGCAGAGCAGCATGCAGCCACAGGGAGGGTTTTTAGGCCACACACATTTGACACAAGGTGCTGGCAGACAGGTCAACCTTAAACACACTGCAGGGGCACTTACAAACACATGCAAGCACACAATGATTAATACAAACACCGACATCAGTAACCCAGATTGTGAGGTGGCCAACACTTGCAGTTTCATAATTCATTTTGGGCCTGGCGTGATTTTTCTAGGCCAGTGATTGTAAAAGTGGAGTCAAGGATCATCCAGGGGGGCTCCGACAAAATGTGGAATACTCTTCTTACTGTACTATGGGGTAATTCATTAGAAACTGTAAAAAAATAAAGAACAGACTGTGTGTGTGTGTGTGTATGTTAAGCCAAAAACAAATCTCCTCAAAGGAGGTCAAATGTTATCCAGTGGGACTTACTGCATGTGATTGTTGAAACATGATCACGTTTGTCCATGGCTCAAGTGGAACAAAATATAAGTAAAGATAACAGATATATCAGGAAATAACTATGACAAACTTTTTCCTGTGGGGAAAGAATTGTTAATTTAACTTAGCAACAACATAACACAAAAATGCTTTTAAAAACAAATTTGTTGTCTACTTTACAATTAAAGTATTACTAGAGACTAGAGCTGAGAAATAAAAGTAGTGGTAGTAATAAAAAAAGTACAATATGTCTGATATATAGTGGAAATATAAAGTGGCCTAAGGCACCTCAAAATTATACCTCTGTGTAGTACTGCAGTTGTAGATCATTTCCACCACTGGTCTTTTTCTATTTGAATCTTTAAAAAAACAAAGTATCAGCACTGAGCAAGACAAACAAACTAATTAGCAATACATACAAACTAATTCACTGAAACTTTTCCAAGATTTGACGTAAAATAGCCCATTATAATGTCCAGTCAAACATTTTGTTGCTTTGGAAACAGTAACCAGGGGTCTTTTGTTTGGAAACGAGGAACAAGGGCCAGTCTACCAAGAGCCAATTCAATTTCCCCTGATGATCAAAGAGTCAGAAGATTGCTATTGAGAGGAGGCAGGAAATTATGTTTGTGTCATGTGTGTATGTGTGTGCGTGTGTGTGCACACGCAGCTTTGTCAAGAAAATGAATACCTTTGCAGGACGCAAGACTGTGTTTGGACTACATCCAATTAATTTTCGATTAGGTTCTTGGATTTGTATCGGCAAGTTTGGAAATTAATTTTCTTCTTGAATTACAGTGCAGCTGACCCTGATGTTAAATGTTAGTTCATGTCATTTATTTTCATTCACTTTTTACCATAGTTCCTAACACAAATTTTGTGTTACTGAATTTTTAGTAGTAACAGATGCCGATAGAGGACACACACTGAGTAAGACTAGATATTGCCTTTCTGAGCAGATTTGTCATGACCCTGTGTCTCTCTAACTTCCTGTCAAACCCCAAGTGGCGCTCTCTCTCTCCCTGTGTGTGGAATAGTCTGCAGGTGTGCTGGAGTCAAGCAGAGCCACACCAGCAGGACCTTATCTCAGTAGTCAAGCTTCAGCCCCAGTGTCCCAGCTAGCAGCACAAGCTTCCCCCAAGCCTGAATTCTCTTTCATCCGCCTAAAAATAAATATCTTTTTCCTAACATATCACTGTCTCTTCACCTGTGATGGCACTTGGGTTCACCTGCTCCATCTTATGTGACAAGATTACTTAGGAGAACATTTACAAAACACTAACACAATCAGGAAACTGAGAGAAAAATATTCAGATGATTAAGTGGATGTACTCTGTGAAAAAATAGTGTATGTCTTGCAGCTGAGTATTTGCTGTAAAAGGGAAGATTTGCTTCAGCACTGCGGGGGTACTGTATGAAGGTAATTTGCTGCGATTTGTTGGATTTGTTGCTCAAACTTTGAAGCATACTCCTTCAATTTTTCAACAATTCTTTATTCGAGTAGAGTTCTGGCGCAGGAATAGACTAATGCATAAAGAGCATTTACACCTGCAGAGTGAAAAGGTGAACTTCATTGTTCAACAAGGATGAACTGATGTGTGAATATATTGGAGATAAATAAAAACATACTTTTATTGTCATGGTAATTCTAAGCTCAGTTGACTGTATCGATGTTAATGATGTGGAAGAATTGACGTAGAGGGACCATGACTCACTGTTTAACAGGAGTGGAATTGTTCAAATCCATGCCACTATTGAGGAATTTGACCATGAACATCATTAACTGCTGGAAGGGGTTCAAAACATGAGCAGGGAGCTCAGAGACACTGTACCTGTCAACCTGTTACCATGACACGTCATCTACTTAACTTCATTCCATCTCAACCCCATCACCAACCCCTTCCCCAAACACACACACACACAGTCAAGCTAAACCCCACGGTTCCTGCTCCTTTCGTTACCATGGAGACCGAGTGGTAGCTGTCTCCGTGGACAGAATAAAAAAGGAGACAGTCCCACCCCTGGCATTTCACTGTCGTCACACGCAAGCAAACACACACTGCATCAACGTCTGTCGCCCAGACAAACACAGAAACACAGAGCTCATCCTTCACATGAAAGTGCATACACACAAACAATGATGCTGTTCAGTGATTATTCCCTCGGGGTCCAGAGGGTCACAAGGATGACCGTGAACAGAGCTCAACCTCACCTCAACCCGTCACTGCCAGACTCCTTGGTGACCACACGTCATGCCTCGCCACTTACACATTACCTGTCACACTGAGAGACAGAAAGGAGCAATGGGAGAGAGAAAGGGTGTGTCTGTGTGCAAGAGGGGGAAGGTAGACTGCTGACCAAACTGCTTAGAAAATGGTGCCTTCAAATACTAAATATGCCCCCCCCTGACTCCATTTTATGTCATGCCCCAACACACAGTGACAGAGTGGTTGGTGTTTGAACATATCTATAGGCCTTATGTGTCACAAACAAGCTTTCATACATGATCTCTCAGGACCAGCCATGTCCAATTTTATGCCTCATTACCCCCTTCACACACACATATGCTCTGCACTCAGTGTATGTGCTCGAATATGCTGGGAAATATGTTCAGATAAAAAAGTAAAAGTGGTCAGGGTACATAGATATACTCATACTGATTTTGATGCCTAAATAGTGATAGCTGATATTGAGTACCAGTTTAATACCTGTGCTTTTTTAAATGAATTTAAATCTGTATATTCAGCACACTAACCAAGAAAACACATATCACATTTTCCTTTGAAGCTAATGGCAAATCAGAAAGCTGCTTAGCCAGAACACAAACTTAAATTTCAATTAAAGAGTATAGTCTAGAACTGCTATGTGAAAAGTGCCTTAAAATAACTGGATTTGGTGCTATATTAAGTTGAAATTGAAACTGAAATTAAATATGTTGTACACACACAGGAGTTATTTTAGAACATTATGGATAAACATACAGTACAGCACAACCCACAAATACTTTGTCACATGACAACACACATGAACCACTAATCTGATTAAATTGTACCAAGGCCTATAGGGGTGTGCAAGTGTGTATATGTGTGTTTATACACTGTAGCAGCACGCTCACCTCTCCCACTGGCTATGCTGCAACCCCACGACTTTATATCAACCAAATTACAGCAACAACCTGCGTCACTGCTGAAAGAGGATGCAAATTGACCTAACAATACGCGAAAACACATGCAGAGAGAGAGACAGAGCAGGAAAGAGAGAGAGAGAGAGAGAGAGAGCGACTGGGAGTGTCCTTGTAGTTCCTCACATTATACTTGAAAATAGCCCAAACAACCAAAACAGAACTTGGGCAGATTGAAAAGAAAAGAGGGGGAGGTGGGCTTGTTGTCATAGATGAATGGCCATACTTGAATTTGTAGATGTGATCGGTGCTGCTGTACATCCGGCAAAGATTTATGCAGTAAATATGATAATAGCAAGCAATTGTCAAATAACACATCCATCTAATCTATACTGTAACTAGGTTCTAGTAAAACAGTGAACTGTACGATTTCCATTCATTATGTAAACAGGATGCTGGCCTTTTAGCAACAGCTGGCAGCTGTGCTCTTTGCATGTATTAAGCTCATAGAATAAAGATATACACAAAGTCACTTACATAGAGAGAACTACTTTAAATGAGGTTATCTAAATAAATTTCAATATGGAGTTGAAAGAGAAAAATCACTTTGAATAAACACAATACGACATCATCTGCAGAAAGAATCTCAAATGTAGTTATTTATAAGGTATAAAGGCTATTTTATACCTGTATCATGCAATATGATGGATGTGTTTATTGATACTGTATTTTATAGTTTATTTTGGGGGTGGAAGACAATTCATATTTTCATATTTCCATAACTACATCTTTACAAAAAAAGATCCACCGTTACCCTAACTGTAACTATAACTATTAAAGTTTGGGTTTTTTTAAATAATTTTTAAAATAGTAAGACAAATATGTATTTCTTTTTTGGTGTTCCATTCATGAAAACACAGTAAGGCAATGGGCATATTAGGCTAAATGGCCAGTAAAGAAAAATGAATGAATAATCAGTGAACTAAAAATAAGTTTGTCTTCATTTGAAAACATTTGATTATGCATGTGTCGATCAAAACCATACTGAGCTGACATTCAGCACCTCAGCTTTGTTTATTCCACAGCTTTACTGCACTTCAGACATTTGGTGAAGGTTTTTTGTGTGTGCTGTTTTTTAATAATTTAATTAGGCTATGACTTGATAGTTGTCAGACCACATACACTGTTTCCCAGCAACTTAGAATGTTTAAACATAAACTGAGAAGAAATAAATGCATTTCATATATGGGTTAATTCGACCTGGTGGCAGTTATAAATGGCTGTGATTTGAATCTTGATTCATCTTTATCATTTTTAACAATAGGGGGTGCTACACCATTTTATTTTAGGAAAAGTCAAAACTGGGGGTCATGAATATTTAATTAAAACATAGAAACACACAACCACCATGAGGATATTTTTACCCCCTGATGGTCCTGGCCTTAAGAGAAACCAAAAAAAAAAAAGATATAAATTATAAGGTGTGGGGTTAAGGGATAAAACTGGCAATTATACGATATGATTGTATAATTACTGTGAGACACAATGTTAGAACTTTTCATTTAAAAGACAAAATAGTTTGTGAGCTTCTCAGTTTAGTTTCTGTTATTCATGACTAAGGCTTACAGTACATAGAGCTAAGACTGACATTTTTTGCTGTGGCCATCATAGCTTATTAAACACTGTTTCACCTCAGATGTGGTTCTCTGATTCCATGTTGATAAAAAAAAGGAAGAAAAAAAAAAACATTAACGTCATACCTACCAAGGAGGGACTTCATTTCATGCATGTCAATTGAGTTGTCCGGTGTAATAATCCAGGTTATTAATTCTCTGCCACTCACACTAAAGGCTAATATTTGAATGCCAAGGCCAGAACTGGGTCCCCTGCAGCAGGTCTGAGGGGAAAAAAAGATGTTTTCATTCTGCGCTTGCTTAGTTAGCCATTCCAGCCCGTTATCACCACTCTGCCTGCCTACCAGATGCTTCCAGCTCGCTGCCAGGTCACTGCCACCCCGCACACTCATTAACACCTATAAAGCAGACAACACTAAAAGACTCAGCAGTGTCATCCACACAACCTTGCATGTTCTTATTGTTTAACTTACGGGTTTGTTTCTACAAACAAGTTTGATTAGTTTGACCCAATGTTCATATGATATATTTATCCATGTATTTACTTTAATAAATTTGCCACAAGCTGACATTGTATCATACATGTCATGCTTTAAAGGCTTTATAGTCTCTAGACTGCTGGCAAATAGAATTATAGGAATATTTAGAAAGAGTTGACGATTAAGAGGCATGTAGAGGTTTTATTTAATGGTTCAAAATTTCCCACTGAATTAGATCATTGGAAGAAAAAGTCAAGGTGAAAAGACAATTAGCTAAAATGAGACATGTACAAGGATGAATAGAAGGATGAGTTGACACTCCTTAATGGTGACATAGAGGGCAATTCATAATTTGCAAGGCTAATCCTTGGAAAGCAAGCTGATCTCTGCCATTTGAAGTTGGTATATTGTATGTATGTATGTATATGTCTCAGTCCCACACGTATAACTAGTGAGGGAAATCATATCAAATGTTGGCAACGAGCAATAATAGAAGAACAGCTTAGATTTCAATGAAGATGGTCTTGACAATAACAACAATAACAACACTGAATATATACTTTGTGTGATTTTTTTAAAATTAATTCTACACATATATACACTGTTAATACCAAATATATTACTAGAATTGAATACTTTGACTTGATGTTTTTTTTTGTTTTTTAATGAAACATGTAGACCTGCAGCAATTGTCTCTACCATTAATGCCAGCTATCAATGTCTCTTTGACCTCAAACATGGAAAACAAGTTATTTCTTATTTTTGATACAAGCTTATGGTTTCAGGTTCAATCTTTTGGACAGTTTGCACATTTATCAAACTAGGGGAGACTCCAAAGGATTGTTTCACTGTAACTAATTTAGAATACATAGTAAGAAAAAGAGTATAATAAAGATCAACTGGTAATTATCTGAACCAATACTGAGCAGCAGAAGAGCTGTTTTTGAAAAGTTAAATGCTCTTTAATGACATTTAAATCAGTTGTAATCTCCTTAACTAAAACCCAATAAGAGGTGCCACAATTCTGCATCCATCTTGCAGAATTAACTGATTACTTTCTCTTGGAGCTGGAGCTGGAGCTGTAAACCGGGGTTTGATGGTGTCGTGGCAGCTCAGATGACTCAGGCACATACTGTGTAGCCTCCAATCTGGCATGCAACCTTTGTCACATGTCATCACGCCTCCCTCTTATCTGTCCTGTCTGTCCCTACTGTCAACTACCAAATACAGCAGAAACACAGAGAAAAACAAGTGCAAAGAAGCTTCAATCTGGCCAAGACAGTTACAGCATATCACAAATATTTTTCTTCATCTATTAACATTATGATTATTGGTGCTTTTCCTGAGATTCATTTATCTTTGGTGAGACAGGCAGGCAGGAAAGAGAGCAGTGTAGGAGCAGGAAATACATAAGCTGCCACCACCAAGTCCCTCCTGGCCATGGTCAATTCTATATCCTATTGATTTCAATTAAGATAACTGTTATTAGGAAGCATGCACAACATGAAGTCGATGAACCAGTCGAACAAATGTAGTGTGGTGATAGATTGAAGTGAGAAGCCATAAAGTGAAGGGAGTCCATTGTTGTTGAGAAGGCCAGTGGTGGAAATAGAAGGAAATTGAGTGACAAAGAGGGAGATTACATGAAATATCCTCTCACTGTAAAGTACCAGCAGGTAATGTGTTTGATAGTGACAATAGTTTTCGTGAGTGAGTTTTGTCACTCAATCCTCTTACATAACCTCTCTAGTTTTTCTTTCAAAAAGGAAATTCATTTATATACTGTGTGTTTTTTGAGCATTCGTGCATGTCTATGTTTTACACATCACTGCTGTCAGATCTCTTGTAACTCCAATTTGGGGTGGAGCCTAATCCAATTACAGTATTCAGGAAAGCACAAATAATTGTTTTTTACAAATATTTATTAAGCGCCGATTATTTGCACTCCGCCTGTTTGTGCTGGCATGACACGAAACGAACCGTGTGTGTGTGTGTGTGTGTGTGTCGCTGCTAATATGCATGTAACAAAGAAAAAACGTACACAACATAGGATATTTTCAAAATTCAAAGCATTCTTTAACCTGGATGTATACCAAGTGTTAACCCTCTTTCAAGGTTTTAAAGTAATGTGTTGGTCAAATAAAAACTGGGCTCTTTGCACATACCTAACTCCAATTTTAGAGATTGTCTTGCATAAATAAAGGATCCTGGGCACTTTTATGGGTACAGAAAGTTATTTCTTTAAGTAGAAAAAACTGTTAAAAAATACATGGCTGTCAAGTTTAAGTAACACTGCTTTCTTGATGCTGCCATTTAAAAAAAAGTTTTCACCTTATGACAGCAATATGCTTGGAGTTTTCTTTGTGTGCATGATGTGTGTTTGTGTGAGCAATTAGAAATATCTTTGTGAAGATCTTTGAATAATGGATGCATCATGCATCAGAGAAGAAAATAAAGGCCCATGTTTGCTTTGAATTAATGATGACTACAATGCAGACTGCACTCTGCTGCCTGTGACACATGAACAGCACAGGAATAAGAGGGGAGTCGACCAAGAGAAAATACTGGGGAGAGAAGAAAAGGGAGCAATGTGCATAACAAGAACAGACAGGAGCGGAGGAGGAGTGTCGCGTAGAATAAGCAAAGAGGAGAGGAAAATGAGAGAGAAAAGATTTAATTATCCCAGTCAGCTGTGGCAGAGTAAACACACAGGCACACGCCAAAATGGTCTGGATCAGTGTCTAAGTGGGCATAATCACATAAGGATACGCACACGCAGGAAGTGAAACATTAATAGCAGCTTTTTAAAACATTTTCAGCCTTGTTGTGAATTAATTTAACAAACCATTAAACATTGCTGTCAGAGCCAGTATGAAAAAAAATATCATCAAGGGATTTCTAAACTAGGAGAAGACCAAAGCTCCTAAACTAAAGTCTAAAGGGACAATCGCTTTTGGTATCAAGCTGACAGAGGCATCACAAAAGCAAGTTAGACTCAGTGTGAGGATATGCACACAGGCTGCAAGAGGTTAAGCTTTGGGATGTAGCCAGGAGCCAGATCCAGCTAAGCCAAAGACGTAATCATTAAACATCAGGCCTCAAAGAAACAGACAATTTCGAGTAGCCAAAACTTTGGCGGTCTAATCCTGTGATGTGCATGTATTTATTTATCAGAGCTCTGGCAACAGAAAGTCTTCACAATCTGCGGTCAGAGCTCAGCCTGGCAACTGGGATCTATGAAGAGGGAATTACAGCAGTCAAAGAAGAATATTAACAAAACTGACAGCTTTTGACATTATCATTCTTTGAGTTACGGGTACATTCAGAACCCACACACTGAGCAGGACATGCCACAACTTCCTTATGACTGTCACTTTTTCCCTGCCAATGGTTTCAGTAGGGAAAGTTCAGAACAGTCTGAGGTGCTGATGAAAATTGAAGGGAAGAGAAAGAGAAAGTGTTTGGCCACTTTGTCGACAACCTTGAGAAAAAAATGACAAATTCTGGGATTTAGAGGGCTATTCACTGCGTCTTAGAGCAGAACAGACAATGTGCACCAAACTATGCTTGCAATGCTTTGCATTGTGTCACAAAAAACTCTCACACACACAAGGTGAAGGATGAAGGACCGGTGTTATTCTGTCAACATGTTGTCTGTTGAGCAATTGTAAATACATATGGTTGTATTGTTCCTTTCAGAGAAATACATTTGGAGATCACTGCTCTGTGTTTCATTTGAAAGGGGATAAAAACAAGTTCTCCCACATGCTGCTCACTTCAGACATTTCAGTCAAAAGCTTTGTGAAGCCATACAAATACATATTGTTTGTCTCTAGAACAGCGTTTTTTCGTTCGAAAATGTGGTTTATTGTCAGTCGCAGTAGGTCTGTTTCAGAAGCTGCAACTTATTGGAAGGCAAGTCTTTTAATAAACCTGCCAGCCACAAGTGACATTTTTGTCTAAGGCTTAAGCTCAGTAGACCATCCAATTAAAAGAGCTTAAAATAGAGTATATAGATAGGAAATGTTGTGTATGTGAGACTATGCGCTTTCATTTCTATTGTCCTCCTTTAGGTAGTCTGATCAGTGGTCCATGGCTCCTCTGTGGTTCTGTGTGATTGACCTTCAAATGCCAGGCTCATTGGCTCAGAGCTCGGTGCCTCCTGGAATAATCTCAAAGGTTACATATGAGAGTTGAAACAAAGAGGGTGGGAGGACCCTTGGAAGACTCGCAGTCAATGAACTAATGGGGACCCAAACAAGGCAAAATGAGAACGCAATAAAGAGACACAGCAACTGTTGCAGCAAGTGACGGAAAGGTCTATTAGATCCAGGATGAATGACATATGCAAACACTTGGTGGCATAAATACAAGCAAGTCATTATGAGATATTTCCAACATTTATGAGTTAACAAGAAGCATCCAAATACACGCATCCAAATAAACCACTAAAATGTGATCATTGTGCAGTAAAATTTTAGGATGGCAAGGACCCCAACAACATCTGTTGTGTCCTCCAAATTTTGGCAAAAGTTTCACATCTCTTGGCTGAATTTGATAGAGCCTCTAAATTTGGGACAGATGTGACATTCTTACCTTAACTGTGTAGTGAAATGGGACTCTACAGAGAGATGCTGACAAGTAATACTGGAGTGAGAGAAAGTTAAAGAGACACAAAGGTGAAATTAAAAAAGAAAAATACAGAGAGAACAAATTAAGAAGAAAACCAGTTCAATGTTCTTATTCAAAATTATTTGAGCTAACTATTTGTCATGCCTATTAAAATTATGGAGGTGTTGGTGTGCTTGTAAATGTGTGTGTGTGTGTGTGTGTGTGTGTGTGTGTGTGTGTGTGTTTGATTCCACTGCTCCACTGGAATGTTTCCTCATTAACGTCTCCATGAAGTCCTAAATATATTTCCCCAATTTATATACTTTCCTCCCCAACATCAATCCATGTATACTTTTAGTGTGTATTTGTGTTTGTCTCTGTGTACAGTATACCTCTATATGAGTGTGTTTATCTGCATGTATGGCTGTGTATCTATGTGTCTGTGTGTTTCCACGGGCCTCCTGGAATGTTTTTCTTTATGAAGTCTCTCCCACATGCCCACTGAGTTATGATGTTTCCATCAAGTAGGGAAGTATAGTAGACACACTTCCTGGCTATACTGAGCTGGCTTCAGCACGTCCACTTTATCCACAGATTCAGTGTACAAGATATCTGGCCGCCACGTGGATGGTCAATTACACTTTTGTGTTGTAAAGCAACTACAATAACATTGGTGGAATGTAATTGCATGAATAAACTGCATTAATCTATTTTAGGGCTGCAATGAATGACTATTTTTATTATTAATTAATTAATCAGCTCAATCATTTTTTCTATAAAATGTCAGAAAATAGTGAAAAATGTCTATTAGCCAATGGTGATGCCTTGTTTTTTTTCAGTTTTCTACAGTTGGAAATAAAATATATTAAATACAATATTGTGTCACGTATGACACAAAAAAGCTCCAAATCCTCACACTGAAAAAGTTGCAACCAGTAAATGTTTGGAGTTTTTGCTTAAGAAATGACTAAAACAACAATTCAATTATCAAAATGTTTGCTCATTTATTTTCTGTCAAATGACATTGATTAATTGACTAATTGTTGCAGCTCTAATCTCCGGCTACTAGGGAGGCTAAAGAACTCCAAAAGACAAAAAAAAAGAAAAAACACACAGCTTCGACAAAGTGGCATCTATCACGGCTTAAGGCTGAAGTCAAACCAGAATTACCTTCAAGTGCCACCAATGGCCGGTAGACGCTGGCTCCAAAAAAAAAAAACCTGGCTCCAGCTTGCCATTCAAAAAACTTCTGTCTAGAAATAGGAAAAGTTTATTTTTTCCAATAAATTAGGTTCACTCACTAAATTTGTCACGTGTGCTGGTGGTCATTTTGGAAATTACTGCTTTGTTAAGAAGATTTGAAGAAGTAGCTCTGCAATATTTCTGTAAGTTTAATGTTACTTCATTACAATACCTGCCCCATTAGCACAATTTAGCTAAAGTAGGTAATGTTACGTAGCCCAAATGTGCACCGCTTAGTGTTTTCAGTAAGCCAGCACTGCTTATTTCGAATATTCTGGCCCCAACTAAAAAGATGTCACTGTCCAAGCAGCAACTGTGGGCTTCAAACCAGCACCAATGATGTCACCTCATGGCATCCATCTTTATATACAGTACATGGCCCTGACGTATTATAAACTTAAGTGTCCTAAGTGTTTCTGGTCACCTTATAAATACCAAATATGTCACCTGATTTGATTCAATATGGAGTATAAGATGTAGATTAATGCAGTTTAAGAAGAATTCCTAACACTAAGCATGTTAATCAGAGATCATAGTCTTTTGTTCTGTAAGATTCAAGAACTTCTAATAGTGGTGAATTATTGGGTTGTACATATGATCAACCAGATTTGTGAATGTGTGAATTACTGCCATGTTTCACGGCTTGTCATGCAGTGTAGTGCAGCTATACTTATCGTGATGGTGAGTACATCTGAGAGAAATGACTATGAAAGGGTGGTGGGATGTTCCTGCATTGTGAAATACATGGAATTAATAAAACGTCAGAAGTCCAGCTGCTTTGTGAAATTCTGCGTTTGTCACTATAAAACTTAAAATAAGAATCCTCTTTGAAACTTTTCCATCACAGCACATTAAAAATTACACACTTTTGTGGCCATTTGGAAAACTTTCCTGATGAAAAATTAAAATTTTCCACTAAGTGTGTCCACTGCTTATTGTTTTCTTGGCGGGTGCACACTAACACTTAAGCATATGGTTATGCAAGTGACAGTATGCACTTGGAAATTAGAACATGGGGGCAAATAAATTCTTCACAAAATGGGGGGGAAAATAAAAAATATAAAAAGGAACAATTTTCCCTTTTTTTAATAAATGATGAATGTGGTGCAGCATATGTATATAGGATTTCTTACACTGCTGTTCTTTGCTCTGATCTTTTATATGCTTAAAAGTCTCCCTGAACATCCTGTTAGTGTTATTTCTGTAATCCAGAGTTTTGTGGCTGCCTGAGAATACCTGTTCTAGCCACTCACATTCTGAGTGGAGGCAACAGGGTCATTAAGTAAGTCAGACTAATGTCTGAAAAGGCCCCTCTCACAGTTTGTGTGTGTATAAATCAATGTGACACTAACTAAACAAGCACTGCCGGAGAGCCGGCATAATGAAGAGAAAATGGAGTGAAGGCAAAATGAGCCTCAATCATGGGAAGAACATGACGGAGGCTGCTGGAAAATAGAATGAAAGAAAGAAATAACATAGGCAATTACAGAGGACAGAGAACAGACCTGGGTTAAATGGAGCTTCTTAGTGTTCATTTAGACGTTTTAGTTAGTGCTACTGTGTGACTGAAAATTTGACTGTCATTATGTCAATTGTTCTCATGTGGTAGACCCCCTTGAAGCTGGCGCACATGTTCTTGCTAACAGCCTGTTAATATCGGAGAAGACTTTGGCGTCTGGAGGCTGTGAGAAGACAAATGAGACTATATTAGATACACATCCAGAGGCAGCAAAATTTCACAGCCTTTTCCCAATCAGCACGACTCAGCGCAAATAAACAGCTGCCCATAGAGACATACAGCTTTGGATGGGTCAATGTGAAGTGGGACATAGTACTCAGTGACTGGGTGCAACTGTCTGCCTATGAAAACAGGAGAGAGACATACAGAAAGAGAGAGAGAGAGGGGGACGATGACTTGGATGTGAACATGGTGCCAATATTTCACTGCCAACATCCCAGCATGGATAAACACTGGCCACATGGCACTCTGTGACCCTCAGGTCTCCATTATTTTACACACATACACAAACACACACACATACAGTGAAAGGAGCAATCAGAGACAGCTGAAACCAAAAGATTGAGACGATGCTCATAAACAAACTAAGGTAAATTGCTTAACATTATGGGGCAAACAGACTGATAGACAGACAGTCTGCCAGCTACCCAAAGTGCTCCAAAATTTACTGCACACCGTTTTAGTCTTTTGACAATACTGAACCGGTACAAACAACAAATACGCTAGACAAAGGAAACAAAACCAGTTTAGCTGAATAACATTTACTCTAAAAGAAGATTATAGAATTAGAGCCTAAAACCCTTCAGGTTTCAAGAGTTTGTAGCTTTCGAGAATCAATCATTTCAAGCAGAAAGGGATTTCTGTAGGGATTTTGGGAAGGAAAATGAGAATGAATTTGGGAAAGCTTGCTGAAAAATGCTTTGGCTCGCAGCTGAAAAATATATTCAGCTGGATTTCTTTTTTTATGTTTAGGCAAGAGCCCTGCTTTCGTGGTTATGATTAGACAGTGTGAGTGCACTTTAACAACGTGTCAGTTGTAATCGAGGTAAACAAAAAGAAGACTAAGACAGAGGATGCAATGCCCACAAGTGGCATACATTACAAGCATTCCTGGAAAGCATTCCAGACAATATATTGTACTTAACTATGAGAAGAAAACTGCAGCCAATGTTTTCTTAAACTTTTGTACATCATAATTCATCATAATTCTTATTATTATTATTATCATTTTCATAATTGCTATAATTCTGAGTCCAGAGAAAATATAATGAGACAATGATATCGATTTGGAGAAAAGGTTCATATAAATTAGTCTGCTTATGGAGGTGCACTGTATCTGGTGGATTATAAAAGATAATGTAAATAATCTTAGTGACTGTAATCCATCTCTGTGAGGTATTTGTCATATAAAAATGGAAGTGATCAAAATATGAGAAGAATATGTTTAAGTTATATGCAGTACAAACTATGACCTCAAAAGTTGAGAACAAAACAGCTGTTACACTGAATCGTAAATTGTGTCGGTGTTCCTAATAAACTGATAAACCTGTAAATATTTTAAACTCTGTAAATATCCCTCGATTCCAGCTAAAATGATCAAAGTAACAATGTACAAACTCCAATATATCCATTATTTTCTCTCCCCCAAATAATCTCCCTGGTTTATTGTGTCTTTCTAACACACTCTTGGACATACACAAAAACAATGCACACAAATCCTTTTATCCCTGAGCACAAACTAACACTAAACCATTCAACCTCTCTACAAGTCCAATTTTATTCACATCAGCACGCACATACACATACACACACACAGCATCTCACACTGCATATCAGAAAGTGTGTGGGTGGTGGTTTCCCCATAGGCCTGTGGTGACAATGAGTCAAGGAGACAGGGCATGCATGCACGCACACACACAGAAATTACAGGCACAGATGGACATACTCTACATGCACTCATCTCATAGACACTGCTGTTAAAACATATACTCAAACATTCCTACACTAACTCTGCATTGGTGTAAGCAAAGAGCATTGGTGGGCTGTATGGTCCAAGAAGTAATGATCATGACAATACTGACCACACAGAAAAAGACGAGGTGGATAACGATGACGACGATGATGATAAAAATGTGACAATGTGTGAATGTGTTGCCAGGATCTTGTTTATCAGATAACAGCACAGAGAATGTTATTGTGCCATACGATGGTGATTCAGACTGGTCGCCTTGGAGCCAGACAGTAAACAGACACTGATTCTCTGTTGGTTTGATGAGCTTCGTGATTATTCGAATAATAAATCTCTCATCCAAATCCCATTACTAACAGAGTTACGTGTAATCCAGCAACCATCTGATTTGCTTTTTTTCACATCAGATGATTGCACTTTTAATTACAGTATGATTTGAAGTTTTATAATGTAAAGATATTTACTTTTCCACATGTCTTTGAAAAAGTAAAATGAATGACATTCGATGACCACCTCCTTTGTTTTTGGCTGGACCAGCCATGAACCAGCCTTATAACCCCAAACATCTGTCACTGACTAACTGACTGACTGAGTGATGAAGTTACACCATTGGCCAGCCACCTCAGTGTTGGAGTGTCCCCAATGGCCATTGCTCTTTGAAAATGAGTCAGCGCAAACAGTTTCTTTAGGTGTATTGGTTATAAGAGTGCAGCTCAATCTCAGTGGGACTGAGGGAATACAAAGAGACGAGATGGATCCATTTTACCAGCCTGCGTGCCGGCTAACAGCCAGTTAGTATTGATAGCATCGTTAGCATAACTGTGGTGTTTCCAGTTTAACAGCACTTTGATGGGCAGGTGACACAATAGATAATTAGAATAAAATTAATATGTTAGGCTACGTCAGTACACTTTAACTTTAATATTATGGGGACCACTACAGAAAATTGGAGAACATTTAATATGAATAAATTCACCTTATAGACACAACAACTGACTACCTCTGGAACAACTTGACCACAATTTTGCCCATTGACCATGTACAGTCCAGCCATATACTAGGTTTTGATATTGTTTCCATTGGCAAAAACAAATATCTTTAGTTTGACAGCTTTCATGTGCAGTAAAGTATATTGATAATTCTGAGAGGCGAGAGAGAGGGAAATCGATCTTTTGCTCTTTCCTCGCAATGCATTTGAGTTAGTAGGTAAACACACTCATTTTCATTAACACCAACCCAGGACCATTTAATATCTTTTACTTCAACAAAGAGTCAAGCAATGACGTGTTTACATGCACGCGCACACACACACACCACATTATTTTGGTGAGTAAACTGTACTTTTGGTAACTACAATGAAAGTGAGGTCTTTCGACCAAATGATTAATGGGTGAAAATAAGAACACTAAACGACTAAGGGATATATTTGGTCAATGGCCAAGAAAGACACAGTCATTTGTTATGCTTTACGGCACAGCTGGGCCACAAGCACTTCGAATGTAAGATTCCAGTCTTAATGAGGGCAGGCAAATTGTCTGTAAGACAATGCAGTTAAACAGCACCACAAATAACAGCCAAGAAACCACAGACCATGTCAGTCCAGACCATACACTTAAATTAACACCTTTCTAAAACTGTTTAAACAAAAACTGGATATTTTAACATTCATGAATGTTGACACAGTGTCTACACACAAAGTATAACGAGAGTAGCATTTTAACAAGTGTTCTGTTTGTGTGTCTACACTGGAGGCGTTCAGGTACAGTCTTGAATTTAAGTCATTTTGGAAGCGCTCAGAGCTCAATACACTACCTCAATAGTTATGCACATAAAACTGAGGAATAGAGATTTGTATTTTTTATTTCTTATTATTTATCCATTTAAATTGGACGTGGTTTACTTTTCAGAGCTTGCAGGAAAATGGATGCATGTCTGGATAAAAACAAAGCCTTCTATGTCACTGCATATATTTTAGTATCTAGTTAGTATGTAGTTTTGCTGATGCAAAACCATTTTAGTCTGTTTCACTGACTTGAATGTGATAACTAAGCACTGTGCATCACTTAGGCTGACAAAATGAACAGCTTTTTGGGTCACCAAGTTTACGTGATGACAAATGTTCTTTCTTTATTAATTTGTGCATGGCTAAAACAACTTCTGAATAACTTTGGCTACAATAACTTAAGTCTTCCCATGCAGCTACTCTGTGCTCATTCAATAAGATAAAGCACAATGCAGCTCAGCCTCGCTTCTGCATCGCTGCACATTGTTGCCAGCCAGAAAAAAAAAAAGATGCTGCCACAATTCCTTTCAGTCAGTATGACAGACAGCAATCAAGTGGAGAATAATCGCTACTTCTTTCTTATTGCAAAAAAAAGAGAGGAAATGTACTGTTGTGTTGTGCTTACTTCAGCTCATTTAAATGGTGCTTTAGAGCTCTTGTTATTGTTATGAACGAATGCTTGCAAAGAATATACAGCTGGTTCACACATATACACACACACACAGACAGGCACATAGCATCACGAGTATTAGGGTAATGACACAGCTGTATTCCCTCTCAGAAGGATGACGGTATGCAAGCACACCAAGAAGAATGTGTATGTCGCAAATACACACATGCTTGCTCAATCTCACACTGAGTAATATGTTAATGACAAATTCACAGTCGTAGCTGCCCTAAGAAGCACAGTATGAATAGATGCATGGTCCTTGCACGCATCACATAACCCCATTCTCTAACTCTAAACTAAAATGGCAACTAATTGCTCTCGTTCTTTGTGTCTCAATCCCTCCTGCGGATTCTTTCTGTTTCTATCCCATCATTCTAACAGCGAATGTTATGTTTTGAGCTTTATTAAAAAGGAGAAAACCATTATAACTTAAACTTCTGTTGCCCTAAAACAGATTAAACTCCCAGCAATCCAGTGCTAATATTTTCTGATGCGTCATCATTGATCGTGTTCAATTTAAAACATGCAACTACCTGTGAATGTAAGTTGAAAATTATATGTTCAAAAGAGAGAAACAGCTCCCCGAAATTTCATTACAAATGTCACATTATCATCAGAAGATGGCAAGCTAGATAGGGGGAGGGGGTTGTAGAAAGAGGAGGAGAAGGAGGAGGAAAGGGGATGAGCATGGAATATAATGAAGACAAATGGATTTTCCAATGTTCCCTGAATGCTGGCACTAAAGGCCATGTGTTTTGCAGAGACCCAAGGACAAGGACCTGAGGCTCTACGATGGCAAGAACTGGTGATTCATTGAGTTGAGTGATTCAAACAGATGTACTACTAATTGCCATTTTATATATCATTGTGCCTGTCTTTGATGTCATATCAAAATTAAAACGAGCCTTAATGAGCCTGATTCAAAGTTCAAAATTGTATTAGAGCCACAAGAATATCAAATACATGTAATACATGGCATGACAACAAGCCTATGTATGTACCATAGATATAAGCACTTTAATGCTCTGTTATATACTATATACTTTATTATTAAAGTAATGCTTTATTATTGCATCCATGCAGCGAGGTTATTTTTTTGTTTTCAGTCCTCTATTTATTGCTGTCTCTATTGTTCTCTTTGTTTCTCATTTTTTGTGTCTGATGTGTGTTTTTACCAAAGCAGGTTCAAACATCTGTAATGTATATTAGTGAAACACCACTATATGCTGTAGGAATAGTAGGGCATAGGCATTAAATTAGTTTCCTTCATTGTTTTTCTTTCCAGACACAGTGACATTCTGATTTGAATCCATAAGCTGCAAGATAACAGTTGAGTGTTTATTCTTTAGGACTTAGCAGTGTACGGAAGGAAAAACACAGTATTTTATCAGTCTTCATCATGACCAGTACACACCAGGGGGGGAAAAATCCTTTAAATGCTCTGTTGCTTTGGTAGACCATATACAGCCTGAGTACAAAAGGGGCAATGGTGTGATGACGAGCAATACACTTCATCAGTTAGATTGAAGCTGACAGCAGTGTAAGTACAGTATGTTCTTTACAGTAGCTTAAAGCAACCACCAGGACATCTCAGGGGAACAAGCGCTACCTTCCCATCAGCCCTTTACTCCTGCACGCATGTATACTTAAAGACTGCTTGAGATAATTAAGCAGTCAAGTTGCTTACATATTGTGTCAACATTAGGGAATAATTTCTTGTAAATATCTCTCTGGCTCATTATGTGGAATTTATGACTGTCTTATGTTGCTCTATTAGGAGCTGAAATGTATGTAAACCTACAGCCAGGATAAATAATGTCATTACTGAGCAGTTATGAAATTAACATGAGCAATCTGAGAATTTAATAGGCCATGTGTAAAAAGGTGTGAAACGTCTCACCCGTAACTTGCCACAAGTTTACAGCCATTGAATTCCAATCCCAGCCGAGATAATCACATACAGACATGTATGGAGGAATGCACACACAGATGCACACACATACACAACCCTGAGCCATCATATTCCTTCACCCATCCGTAATAGTTAACTTTCTGCTCGGCTGGTTCAGTACAGGGAGATAGGAGATAGAGATGGAGGATGCTGAACCGAGTCATGCAGTAAGAGAGAACGAAGAAGCGGAGGAGGATGAGGATGAGGAGCAGGAAGAGGAGGAGAGGAGGTAGCCTGGTTTCAGACCTCTGTCACCGCCTACATATTTGAATTTGTCACTAACTCAAAAAGGTCTGGTGTTGCTCTTGTGAATGATTGTTTTTCCCAAGTTGCGGTTGGAGAAACCATGACCACGAGTGTTCCCTAACCTTAGCCAACCAGTTATTATTGGTTTGACAACCCAAGTCCTTTGTGGTCATGGTTTGAGTAAGTCCTTTTGCGCATAAATCTAACCAAATATTGACCTAGTGATTCAAATCATGAAATGTATATTTTCTGCAGTGATTTGTATCTGTTTTGGAGGGCACAGACAAATGATGTTGTCCTGCCAACATGGGCGTCAGATCATAAAACACAATGTCGTGCTGGAATGCAAGGACCAACAACCTATTTTGTTGGATAATTTGTAGTTCTTGCTATTGAGTAAGGCTGTTCCATGGCTGGATTTTTAGTTATTTGCATTGTTACAAATGTCAATGGGTTTTTAAATGAGGCTTTCCTTCTTCTGGAGCAGAACTCAGACATTCTGGTTTCAATTTGGCAGTCTGTGGCGCTCCCAAAAGTCCCAAAAGATCATATGGATCTTGTGCAAACAAGACAATTTGGGTCCTTGATAACTTTAAACTGCATGTAAACATAAACTCTACATAGCCAAAACACTATGTTAGCTTTTATCATTTGCTTATATATTATGCTACTGATCTAAGTATGTTCCTGTAAAAAAAACCTACCTATTCTCACTTCAGGGTAATGTTTTTTTGTTATTTTTTGTTTTTGTTTTTTTAAGGAAACACGAGACAATAGCTGATTCAGAGTGGGAGCAGGGCTAACATTAGCTATTAAGTCAGCTAACATTTGCTTGTTAACATTAGCCAGCTGGCCCCTTTGCCCTCTGTGTGCTCAAAGGATAACAAGCTAGCTACATCAAACAAACACAGTTTGAAATGAATCTTCATAAATCTCTCAATGATTTGTACTGAGTTAATTAAACAGAGAGTCTCCTTTGTTTCTCTGACAAATGTTATAACACCCCTGAGGAGTCCTCTAATACAGGACAGGAATACAGTACAATAGATTCAGTAGAGTAAACTCTTGCTTTGTGTCAGGGAAGATTTTTTCAGTATCAGGGAACCACGGTGCCTCTTGCTTAACTTATCCTGCCACAACAAAAACTGTCTGAAAAATGGCTAAATATTCAGAGACTTAACTACAAACTACTGTCTGTACATACAAAAACATTTCACAGGGACAAAACATGACACAGTGGCCAACATTCCCACAGAGTTGCAGGATATTATTACATAACTGCAACACAAACAAAACAAAAGGGCTAGACTCTGACTTCTGGCACATGACATGAGCATACTTTTACATGCAGTAAGAGAGGTTGCTTGTCTATAAAAATGTATCAATATATTTACATTTTAAACAGTTACTCAGTAATGAAATAATCCCTCTTCTGTCTGGTTCTTTCTCTTGCTGAAGTGAGCAGCTGGCGTAAACACACTGGCTGCAGCAGTAACAATAATCACGTCAAGCCTTCCCTGACGTTCATATAAAGATGATTTTGGGTGAGTCACAGAGGCGAGTGGAGACAGAAATCAATAGCAGACGGAGCGCTGGATGGAATAGATGATAGATGGATATTTAGGTTGACATTTAAGCTAAGGTAAATAACCCTCTGTGTAGAGCAGCCACTCTTTGTTTTTTGCTAGGGATGACTCCTCTGTGGTAAGAGAGATCCGTTTTTTAAGTTTATCTGTCTGCCTGTTTCTATACACAATGCATGTAGCTCCCTCCACCTGTTTATCGGTCTTTCTACTTTTTCCTCGCAGTATCTCATCATCAACCTGAAAGTATCTGATGGACGTCAACACACAGTAGGAGGCCAAGTTCAATAATCTAAGCAAGCACAGTTTTCTATTGAAGATTTATAAAAAGAAACATTACATTTTTTATACTTATTTAGATATGATGATCCTTAATTATGTGTTTGGTGATATTTAAGGGTTTCATACATATGCATTTATTCAACATCAAAATATATGCTGAGGAAATAGGGCTTTTTCCTTTCTTCTTTTACCTCTTCTCCCCCTCTTTTCACCAGCCCTTCTGTTCCTATTCCCATGACACTCTCTTACTTTCCTCCAATTTTTCTGTCTCTCTCTCCTTAATGTGCTTTTTGTGTGAGTGGAAAACGGAGCAGTCAGATGTCTCTGCCGGCCATCAAACATTTACATCATGTAGTGCTTTGGAGTGCAAAAGGGGGAAAGATAGAGAAAAAAAGACGTGGAAAGAAAAGGGAGAGAAATGCCTACAAAGAGAAACAAAGACAGACATGGAAAGACACAAGAAAACAGACAAAAAGAAGGCAGACAGAAAGAAGCAGACAGTCAGAGTCAAACTTAGGAAAAGACATACAGAGACACACAAAGAGAGTATAAAAGACAGAGACAGACAGAGAAAGAGACAAGGGAACAGCTGAACAGCTCAAACAGAGGAGTCCTTGTCTGAGTGCCAGTAGGTCAGGAGTTCACTAGCCTCTAGTCCACAGCAAGGGCCAAATAATGCTATCATGAGTAATAGCAAGAATATAATTTATAATTGATTACACAAGAGTTCAGAAAACTCTTAATAATAAGAACTAGTAAACTGAGTGTCCAAGATAATACATCTGTAAAATCTCTCCATATGCAATATGTGTGATTCAACCTGATGTCAAAACCAGTTGAAGATTGAAACATAGACTGTATATAAAGAAGATAATACATCACCCTTTGGTTTGCACTGGAGCCGGTTTGAAGCCCAGAGTTACAGTTTATGACCAGTGCCATCTTTTCCATTTAGAGCCAGGACCTTCCAAATAAGGAGTGCAGGCACCTGAATTTGAGACCATAATGTCTTGTTTATAAAAAATAAATTGGCTTTTTATTCCTAGAGACAATTTGACACTTGAACCGGAGTCAACTGAAACCAGGGATTTTTTTGGTGCCATCATCTAGCAGCCATCAGTGGCATTGCACTTCAGCTTTGCCTTCAGCCTCAAACTGAGGTACTTGAATTATTTTTCTTGTTCTTTGTTTATTTGAAGAATCCTAATGATAACTAGTGCTAATTAATGCAGTGCTACATTTTGGAGCATCCAAAAAAATCATGATTTCATAACAAAGTTTTTTTCATTTGCCATATCAGTAATTCATCATCAATTTCTGATGTATTTTTCCCAGGGCATAGCAGAGGTGGGGAGAAAATTAAGCCAGACAGAATGCATCGCTGGTAATACTCTTGAACATTTAGAGAAATGGTAATTTTTTAAGGCTAAAAAGGATTATGATATTGTGGGGCAGTATATTTCATGACATGGGATAAACAAATAGTGCAGTGATTAATCCTGTAATCCTAGTGACTACTTATATTTTTAAGTATACATGGATTGTGTGTCTGATAAAAAAAAAAGCATGAAACAAATTTAAGACACCTGGTCCTTGTTAGTGTGTGTCATTGTCTCCTTAATGTTCTCCTCACTTATTGTCACAACTCCTCCTCCTCTGGAAATGACTGTTGATTCTCTCCTTTGGGCTCTCTTTCCCATTTCCATTTTTAGCTTTTGTAGCTGTCACTCTTAGAGAATTACAATGACTGAGCAGACAGACCACAGTGTCTCGCTCAAGGACACTTAATCATGAACATGGCTGTTAATGGGCTGGACTGGTGGTTAATGGCTGTTATGGGTGTTGACTTATCCCTGAGTCAAGCCCATATACTGTGGACTTATGAGAACAAACAAGGCAAAGGACACAAATGACATTTTTAATGATTTCTAAATGAAGACATTTTCCCTCTCGCTTTCCCCCCTTTGTACCCACCCAACCCCCACAAACCTCTCTCTGCTAGGAAATAGGCCATACAATGAGAAAGAGAGGAGATAAACAGACATGAGCCCCTATTGTGACTGCTGCTGTGGAGAGAGGAGAGAGACACGCATTGAAAGAGAACAAAGATAAACACCCACCACATTTTCAAATGCCATATGTGCATCCAAAAACACACATAGGTATGCATACAGATGTGGCAAAGAGTCAAATACTCTCAAATAGACACAATTATAGCTGTACAAACTTTACACACAGAGCAAAACATGCAAACCAGTATCCACATATTATCTCTTTTCTATCATACAAACAGCCAGGTATGGCTGAGCAAGGTTTCTTTGTTACTTCTAGTGACTAAGGACACTCCACTTGGCTCCATCTTAGGTCCGGTATTATGTGATTTACATTGTTATGCAGATGATACTATTGTATATAGTTCAGCAAACCCTATTCAGTCAGCCACTCATAATCTGCAATTCTCATTTAATACCCTAGAGTATGCCCTTCTCAACATTAAACTTATTTGAAATGCAGATACAAGTTGTGTTTTTTCTCAACAGCTAAGGAAATTGACATTAGTTTTGATATTAATTCTGAAACGATTGAGACAGTTCCTTACTATAAATAATTCAGCATCTGGATCAATGACAAATTTACTTTTAAAATCCATATTTACGTTGCAAATTAAGGATGAAAATTAGTATTTTGTACAGGAATAGGGCCTGTATCCATTTGTGTAGTACAAAAAGGATTGTGGAAGTGACCTTTCCCTCTGTATTGGATTTGGCGTTGTTATTTATAGACATGCTCCTATCTCTAATCTTAAACATCTGGATGCTGTCTATCACTCAGCTCTTAGATCTATTACTGACAAACCATATGGCATCCATCACCGTCTTGTATCAGGAGGTGGGCTAGCCCTCCCTCTCTGTTAGGTGGGATCAAATTAAAAAACTACCACCATATTTATTGTCACTCCTGTTCAGAAATATGGTTAGGAGGACTTTATGTGTGATTGATTTCAGGTGTGACTGTTTCACATAACATGCTTTATTTTATTCCTTTTTTATACCTATGCCAGATATATTTTAGAAAGTCCTTAATTATAATTTGTCATGTTGTTGTTTATATGAAGGTATATTTTAATCTCTGCTATTTTATTCATATTTTATATTGCTATGTCATTACCATTATCATAATAGGTGTTTTTTTTAACTCTGTACTCCGGTCTCACTTACAAATGAGATCTCAATCTCAGTGTGATTTCTTGATTAAATAACGCATATGTTATGTAATGAAAAGCACAACGGCTTAAAGAACAGTATGACCAAGATCGACTAAACAAAATCTAAATTGACTGGGTATTTCAAGGCTGCTGGATCTTCTCTTCATTTAGTCGACAACTACAACCATACGAGACAGAGGTACTGAGAGTTCATCCAACCACTGGTATGTTGTACCACCAACACCTGGGAATTAGCCATGTCCCAGCTGCCATAAATCCTTCCATAATGGCTGTTCCTGTTGCTGCAGAGAGGGCACAAGATATGTGACAAGAGTAACTCAGGATAGTCACTTTGCAGTCTTTCCAGTCTTTTCTTGGAGACATGGGCACAGATATCCATAACTGCAGAGCCTCGTTGTACTGTATGCTATTGCAGGGAACATGTCTGGTAATATAATGGCCTGCAAGTAGGCACTAAACAGATTAACCCTATGACTGAGTCGGTACAGTGCGCTACACACACTCAATTTAGTGAGGGTTAACAGTGTTAACTGCTGCCTTCAGACAGAGGAATTTTTTTTATATAATTTGACCCTTTTAAATTGTTCTGCCAAATCCATGTCCCGTTAGCAGATAATTACAGCAGGTTTAGCACCTAATGACCACCACTGGGTCGAGACTTTAAACAGTCTGCATAAGAATCACCCATGAATTTATGAGTCAATACAAAAGTTAAGTGATGACTTGAACCAAAACCGTATTGCTCTGGACTGGATGAAGCCAGGACACTCTAGGTGAAGATTGGAGAGTGGCTTTTTGTGCAACATGTGGAACAACATACTGCAACATTTTCACAAGACTCACACTGATCTACAGGCAGTTGAACTGGACTTATGTAACACTGTTGATCAGCTCATTGAGGGATTATGAGTCCAGCCTATGGGATCATTTTGTCAACTTTGACAGTGATGCAAAAAACATGCCTCCAGTTGTGTCCCAACATTAGAAAGTGGACACACTGAGGTACAAAAAAGGATGAAACAAGTTCTGAGACAAGTTCAAAGCAACAGTTTTTTTTATCACCGTCATAGATAGACTTGTTGTGGAACTGGATCTAAGGTATCACTCCTACAAAAATATTAGGCTGATATTTGGATTTTTGAACAATATTCCATCTATCATCTACATACAAGATCTGCGTACAGGAGCAACTAATACCCAGAAGAAATATGCATGCATATGCAATATGGTGATCTGGATGAAGATTTTGTTGTATGAAATTGGACAATTCAGTGAATTCATTAAAGAAAATGAGGACACTTCAGCCAGGTCACTGCTGCAACTTACAAGAGGAAAGAAACTACAGTATTTCTAAATGTTGATATAGAAAACTCTGACAATTCATGACTTTGCCTTTAACCAATAACAGCGGGAGCGTTAATTTTTAAAATTGCAACTAGTTGAGATCCACAATGGGCCAAATAGACTGATCATCATCTGTCTTTAATGTCCATTGTAAGTGATATTCTGTGCAAAAAGGATTTTACCAAACTCATTAAAACTTGAATACATATTCCTGTTCGATCATAAATACAATTTTGATTGTGCTGTTGTTGTATTATTACGGTTATTATGTCCTGCTACTGTATTTATTGTATTTTTATGGCTTTTATCCAGCGGTTCAATTTGTGTTTCTTTAAGGATGTTGTGATTTCGCCTCAGTAAGACAGGGTGTTCTGCATTTCTGCAGATGTCGTACTTGTTGGTTTAGAAAGCTACAAGCTGTTACCAGCTTGCAGATGCACTGTGAATTTTTTTTTTCTGTAGCAGTGCTTTTTATAGTAAAGGCTGTCTCTATGTGTGTGTGTGTGTGTGTGTGTGTGTGTGTGTGTGTGTGTGTGTGTGTGTGTGTGTGTGTGTGTGTGTGTGTGTGTGTGTGTGTGTGTGTGTGTGTGTGAATGCCAGTGTACCGAGTGTGTGTGTGTGTGTGTGTGTGTGTTGGCCCTGTAATATTTCTAGCACGCTTGTACACGTGGAACTAAATTACTTTTTTTCTGGTATTGCATGATGAGTAAGGGTGGGGTCCACACAAATGGTACCCTGTCTCTTCCATTCCTTCTGGAGCTTCACACATGTACACATGTATTGTACATCTGTGGTCATGGAGACTGATCATTAAAACAAAGTGTGATAAGCTGGGCCCCTTTTTATTTATTGGGTAAAACTTTTATATATGTAATATATAAAAAATTAAATTAAATAACGCACAGTATTTACAACATTGAACTAGAACTAGAATTAGAACTTGTTCAAGTCTTCCATTATACTTTATATAAAACGTTTTTTAGAGACTTGCAAATTTGAAAATCACATTGGACTTAATTAAAATTTGACTCTATTGCCACAAGGTTTCAAAATCATTCCAAATCTTTGTAATATAAGTTATTATTATGCCCATTCATAAAAAAAAACCTGAGCAAAAACAGGAAGGCAGTGTTGAAAAGGCTCGAGATAAAAGTCACTTCACTTCACAGCTTGAAGTCAAGTCACTTCAAACTGATGCTACAACATGCATGAAGCGGAGTGATATGTTTCATTTTGTGAGCGCTGGCGCTAGTGTCAAGGACAAGGTTGAAAATGCTGCGAAGACCCAGGGTAAGGGTGACGATGGTACTAGTCAGCCTTGCTGTAGATAGGACCAGGCCCCAAGCACAATGCCAGCTGTAAGAATGGGACAAGAGGGACATCTAGCAGGTTTAATAGCTCATGATAACACACAGCTACAACTTACAAGTCTGTATGTGTTTTTACATTAGCTACTTGCATAGTTAACATACCCCACAGTCACGGTGGTAGGTGTAGAGAAGCATGAATCCCTGTGCGTGCTGAGTTATTATGGTTCGACATTCTCACAATTGCTTTGAGTGCCAGGATCTCTACACTTGCTGTGCTGCAGCTGGGACTGACACCCAGCTGCACTGTGGCTAGTTTGTTTGTATATCTTATGAGCACATACACAGAGAGGTGCAGGTTAGCTAAGAAGAAGCCAGCCCCTCCAAACACCCAAAGTCAGACAATTTGAAAATGTTTTTTGTTTCTATCTACAGCAAAAATCAGAAAGCACTGTGGAAATGTATCTTCCAAATTTATAGAAAAACACGAAAAGAAAGCCATGCACAGGAAGTGTGCTGAATTGTGCTGTGCTTTTTAAGGGCATCCAAAGCAGACATAGAGAATTTGTAAGTGGTGGTCAGATGTCAACTCACAGAGAGCAGGCAAGAAGCAAAATAGGTGCTTTAGCACATAGTAGACAGTCATTGGCAAAAGGGGGCTTTGCAACAGGGTGCGGTCTGAGGCTACCTACACTTTAAATGACACCAGTATTGATCATGGCAATTTTCAGAATGATCATTCTACTCGGAAAGTATGACATCTGCTTAAAATAGTGTCTATCAGAATACCTTGAAAAAAGTAACTTCATAGTGTTGTCAAACTGTAAGTGTTGGGACTTTTCTATGCACCTTTACACCTGGTTAGGTGACTGACACCATGGCCACGCCGTTAATTTTAAATCAAAAGGCATGAAGGAATCAGGAGGTTTGTGGAACCTTTACATTGGGTTGGCGTAGGCTCACAGTATGGGATAAAACTAGGGGGCTACAGTGGGCTACCTACATAGAATATTTGGTGGCAACAGAGTCATTTTTTGTGGTTGTTGGGCCATGGTTAATGTTGAACCCTGCAATACCTAGTGTTTATATAAATTATTTATTGAGTATAGGCCAACAATACCCCTAAGTAATTGTAGCATAGCAGAAGTAGAAACGTGTGCAGTAGATGATTGCAATTATTACTTATTGTTTATAGATCAGCAATAACCAAGAATAGTTGCCTGCTCCTCATCACAAGGTCAAAGATGTACAGTACTGAATTTTTGTTCAGTTTTAGACATTATTTAGAATTATTTGTTTATTTAAATGCTATTTAATGTTTTACTTCACTTTAGAAGAAGTACAAATATGTTAAGTCTGTACCTGATTTTTTGTAATTATTTATTGTTTATAGACCTGCAAAATCCTAGAGAGTAAAACTGAAGTCCTTCAAGTCTCAAGGTTAAAGTGATCAAACTGGCAGTGGCATTATCTGACTAATTTCCTGTGTTGAAACAGATTATACAGCCTGTTCAAATATGGACATTAATCACGAAACACTGACCGCTCAAGATAGTAGCCTGAATCTATCATGGTTTGCTCACAGTGGTGTCATGCTGGTGACAAATCTCTTAAAAGAGTTCTGTATTAGGGTTACAGTAGCATACTATTCATCCTTTATGTTTATCTGTGGTGGTATTAAAAGCTTGTGTGTTTGTATGTGCATCGATGGGGCGGGGATGGTGCAGTAACCGCGGGCTGGTTGTGGTGGGCTGGTCCAGGGCCATTTTTTAGTCCCAGGCTGTCCCTGGCATTTAGACACAACATACAGGAGCAGATTCATATCTCAACTCATTTCCTTTCCCTCTTATCCCAAAACAGAGGCAAAATGTTTATACAAAGCCCTCACAAGCAGTGACAAGCCCACTTTATCACATTACCACAAATGTCCAATATGTAATCCTGTTGTAACCATTTCAGGGCATAATGTATGCACATTTCTCCTCTTTTAGATAACAATATTCGCTTTTATATAAAAGCATGAAGTAAAGAAAACAAAGGACCTCTCTTTGCCAAATGTGAACAAATGTAAATGCTGTTTTTTAATATAAGAGACAAGAGTCACCTTGAGGCACTGTAGTCAAATCAAAGCAGCTATTTTCCTCCACCACTAATCCATACATTGCATAACATAGCAAACCCTCCCTACACATTTTGCATAGTGCCTATCTGCTGCAAAATGAAGAGGTAGACTCAGAGAGAGGGTGGGGGTGGGACACACAATGATGCAAATAATTATAAGGTTGAGGGATATCCTACAGTTGATATGTGGCTATATCATTTTCTTGACCATATGGTCTTGTTACATTTTTTAAAAAGCCTCTGGGCCTTTTTAATGAGAGAAACTGCATGAAATGGGTTTGTTGTATGATGTGTATGATGCAACAACATGTGAATGGGACAAGGGTGAACTGTCTTGTGTCGTGGTGCAATTAATTTGTGATATTTGTGTTGAGCTTGTGTTATGTAGACATCAATTTGTTCACTGGGGTTGTGAACCAAAAAGGTTAAGAACCACCAGATTGCATAACATACCAAACACTCCCTCCACATCACTTCAGCCATCCAAAAAGAGGACTGATCCCCACGCAAATACACACACACATACACACACACACACACACACACAATTCACCTAGGTACAGGGGAGTGATACAGCGCATCAAAATGGAGGACAGGGGAGCCTGCTGAATGTGATTTTAGTCCATTATGTAATCTTCTAAACCCTTTACTATTATTTTGACCCCACTCCTTATGACAAAATAAATTATTTTAGAGAAATAAAGCTTTCTTTCCCTCTTTTCTGAACTTGCATTTTCTCACCCTTAATATTTTAAATTCTCTACTGCTCTATTCTTTGTCACCCCTGCTAACCCCTATACAATTCTTCTTATATAACTCATCTGTCCATCTCCCAGCTCTCCCCCTTTTTTCTGCCTGATGTATTTTTTTTCTCTTCCAATGTTATCTCTTTGAATCTCCCAATTCTCCCACCAATTTGGCCTCATTATGTCTAGAGTTTCCTCTTCCAATCCAGATATTATCTTCCTTCACTCTAATCCTCTGTCTGAAAATATTTTGTACCGACCCCTCCCTTTTCCCTTTTCCTTTTTCTGTATGTCTCAACCATACAGTCCCCCCCATCCACACACACACACACACACACACACACACACACACACACACACACACACACACACACACACACACAAGCCTTACCAAGTGTGAGCTACAGTGAAGCGTCGCCTCTGTCGAATGCTCTTGTTGACCATCAGCTTGCGGAAGAGGCGTGGGGAGCTTCGTGGGGAAAGTTTGGGGGATGTGGCACCCCTCTTTCCCCCCACCCCACCTGGGATCTTTGGGGGTTCCAGCTCCAGGTGCATGTGCTCCTTGAAAGTTCGGATGCAGGAGTCCATCTCAACGCTCAGCTCGTTGGATGACATCCCTGCAGGCTTGGTTCAGTCCTGTATGGCAGGCTTTTCTTCCTCTTTCAAATGTTGCCCCTTTTCTGTCCAAATTCAGTCACATCAGTTGGTCATGCACAGCAGATTTTGCCCTCCTTTTGCCTTATCCAGACACAGAGAAGTTTACACAGCGTTGAGAAATGTTGTAGAGGAAAGATTGAGGCTACTCACACACACACGCATACACCCATGAAAAGGCCAACGAACACATACCTTTTTGTTATGTGGGTTGCTTTGCCTCCGTGCTTTCTATCCTTCCCCCATTTCCCCCGTTCTTAACGGGTTTAGGGATTAGCCAGTCGGCAGTTATGCACTCTCCCTCTCTCTTTCTTTTGGCTCATGCACCGTGCTTTTCTGCTGGTCTTCTGTTCATCACAGGCTCTTACAGGAGCTTTACCCACAGCAGGGTCACATACAACTCATTCCAGGAGAGAATTCCTCTTCTCAACACTGCTTCACTCCCATCTCCCTCCTGGTCTTGCTGTCTTCAAGTGCACACCCCAGTGGTATATCGCCCTCCCTCCTTCTCCCTGTGTCTCTCTGTCACTGGTGGCGCCTCCTAAATGCAAATCTCAGAACCAACTCTTTTTTTCTCAGTCCATCCAGGCAGCTTGAGGTTGGAAGATCTCCCTTATGAAAGATTCAGAAGGGCTGCAAACTGCTCTTTGCCTCCTCCTGTCTTTCCCTTCCTCCATCAACTACTGCTTGACTGACCTCCTCTCTTCTGCAAACAACCCCCACCTCTCTAAAGGCACTCCTGGTGTGGCACAAAGTGACTCTCACTATGCCGAGCCTCAAGTCAGCTTTCCCTTTACTCGTCAGAGCAGTGAGCGGAGCACAGCACAGCACACAGGCAAATGCTTCACTTACTGTTTCATTCAGAATATACACAAGGAGCGGAGAGCAGACACGCAGCAGTGCAAGCCACACCTCCCCTGTTGGGGATTGGCTGGTGGCTGTTGTGACGACAAGCAGGCAGGCACAGTAACAGGTTGTCAGATTTATTATTTATTTTTTGTTTAGCCAGGATTTGTGGTAATGCTGATGATTTTATAACCTTTAGTGAGGCAGGCAACTGGTGCGTGCAGGCCAAGAAAAAAAAAGGCAATTTGGGAGGGAGATAAAAGCAAACAGCTTAATGGGTATCAGTGGAGAGAAACATACACACTTCTCAAAGGTCAACTGATTGAAAAAAAACACTCTAAAGAACACATTTATGCCACATTAAAGTAATTGTGCATTAAGGATGCAACCACAGATTAACTTACTGTTAACAGTGAAACAATGTATATTCCATCCCAATTCATTTAACCTTTTCTCCTTTTCTCTCTTTCACAGACACTCTTGCCCATCCATAATTCTGTCTGCTCATAGTGGAAGCAATCCAACCATGAGACTGCCACAGTATGCACAGAGAGAAGAAAAAGAGAATAGATAGATACACTCATCGAGATGCACATCCATACATAAAGAGCTTCTCCGAGTGATGAAAAGAAGAGAAAGAAAAAGAAGGGCAATGCCCTGAAGGTGGAGAAAAAGAAGATGAGGGAGGGAATCCAAAAGGAACATCAGAAGAGGCGGAAAGGCAGCGTGACAAGTATTGTAAATGTGAGCACTTGCTCGTCTGCTCTGTGGACGGATTTGTTTTGGTTGTGAGTCACTGATAATTCTGAGGCATCGAAGCATGGAGCTCCGTCTCACTAAATGCTTGCCAATAAACCCTTTGAAAATAGTATTACTTTACAAGTATATATATATATATATATATATATATATATATATAAAGAAGAAAACACTTGTAATAAAAGACGTCATAGGAGCCCAGCAGGCTAGAGTGTGCATCATTTGTTAGTGGTGTTGTGAGTTTAAATCAGCCAGCGATGCATGGCATTCCCTGGCTCTGTTTGTGTGTCACTCACCTCCTTCACGCCCCGGTACAAATAATCAGAGTCTCAACAGCAAAGAGGCTACACTTAACACTTGACATAGCACGTCAATGACTTGTACAGAATGTTTCTTGGTTCTATCATGCCACGAGTTTAATATTTTCAAAATGACAGCAGCCCTAAAGAATAGAGACAGCACTATTACTACTTTAGTTTATTGGACAGCATGACTATGAGTATGTCAGCTTCTCGGAGAGTTTAATTCATATATTGACTTGTTTACTTTTCCCTCCACTTCCCTCCTAAGAGTTTGATTATTATGTTTGGGAAACAAGTTGACTTTCTAGCTATTTAGAAGATTGTACGACTCAATTAACATGCTTGTAATGTAATATCACTTATTTTAGATGGAGAATGAGTATGAAAACATGACTTCAAAGAGAACAAAAGCAGAACGTTAAATAACCCACAATTTACCAAAGTGTAATCATATTCGCTTACATTACAACTGCTCATTAATATTATAGCAAATAGATTTTTTAAATCTTAGTTGTGGGAATTTGATATAGTTTTGACATGGTACAAGTTTATTACAAGCAGCTAGTTGTTCGTTTATTGAAGGCAAATCACGAGTATAGGTAGGCTATATTTAATCTTGTATTGACATCCTGTGGACAATGTTTAAAAGTTAATGACTTTCAGTTTAACTATTTGTGTATTATTGTGTGCTATGCAATATTTGTTGGGTTTTTGTGTTATTTCAAATCAAATTTACCTTTGAAACATCTTCTATTATATACCAACCAATATACCAGGGATTTCAACCCTCACAATCAGTGATATACATTAGGACATCCCAAACATCATCACAATCACATCTCAGCAGCATCTAGTACTGATAGCTTAAATGATTTAAAATATATACTGTGCAGCAACGCATGTCTTCAAAATCCTGCTTAACCAAGGCACTCTAAGATGGCATGAGAAAAACAAAAAAGAAAGAGAATTCTCAAAATGTTTCCATCTATGTGCCAATCCTTTATGAAACTGAAGCTGCTTCTAAATATTCAATGTTAAAAGAAGAAAGAATTAAAGAATGACCCAAAACACCTGTGCACTAATCTTAAAATATTAGTGCTGCCTCTTGTACATTAGTGAGATTTCTGCAATGGAAAAAGATGAATGACAAAGCAGAAATGAGAAGTGCAGAGAGCTAATGGCAGACAGTCATTTCGAGAGAGATAAAAGATTGAAAGAAATTGAATTAGAGAGTGACTGGGCCATTTCATTCCATGTTAAACAGTTTGAACGGGCTTGAATGAAAGCACACAATGCACAGTCACAGTACAGGAAGATCTCCGATATACAACAGCCAGGCTCTGACAACTCTTCACTGGTGTGTCATGTTCCTTTCCCAAGTGGACCTCTATATTGCTATTAGCGGGATGAGAGACTGATAAAAATGCTGCAATTTTTAGGCATCTGGGCCACTCTAGTAATGAAGGCCTTTAATGCTGACATAATTACTCAACTAAGCATTAACATTAAAAATTTGATTGATTAATCATTTGAATCATGTATCCAAAAAAAACACAGTAGACAGTCATGTTAGTGGCAATTGCCACCATCATAGTATTTGGTTATATATTTACAGACAGGATAAGTTAAAGATGGTGACGCTATATAGAAAGGTGATGAATGATAACTAAAGTTAGTACAATTGATAGTGAGGGGAACATTGTCTGTACCAAGTTTCATGGGAGTAATTATCAAGATATTTCACTCAAAACTACAATTGTTAGCTTCCTGGTGGCTCTAAAGGAAAACTCAGAGGATCACCAAAGTAATCAGGATAAATCATCTGGAAATTATGATTTCTGTATCTCCATTTGTATGTAATTTTAGTAAACATTGAGATATTTCAATAGATATATGAAATTGTTGGCCTGCTGATGGCATAAAATAAAATGTGTGGGGATTATCAAGTCTGTAAAATGTATCGTTTGGGAGCCATCAAGCCATCATCTATTACACATTTCATTATAATTGATCCAAAGTGACAGAACAACTGACCAACATTTCTTTCAAACACAATTAGCTCCAGTTTCTCAATTTTTTTCCCTCTGTTTTAAATGATTGATAATTGAGTATATTTGGGTTTTGGACTCTTGTTCTTGATGTCATATTGGGTTCTGGGGCATGAGAAACTTATAGTATTGTTCAATATTTTATAGAAAACCAAAGCTTTTAAGTGATTCATAGAAAAATGTATTAATAGGTTGGTCATTAATAGGTCAGTTGCAGGCCTACAGCTCTTTTGCATTTCTGTGTTAGTGTCAGCCAACAGTAGTTTTAGTTTCACACTGACCCATGTAGGGTTTTTTGTACCACTAGTGTTTTGTATTGACAGGAGTATTTCCATGTATATGTTTTGCTAACTACTAGAAGGAAATTGACTGAATTGACTTAATCAATATTCTGCTCATTTTCTGTTATTATTTCACCCTGCTGAGTATAGGGTTGAAAATGTTATAAACATCCCTGCCCCCACCAGCCCTTTCTGTCACTTTCTATAATGTCACAATATGTAAGAAAGACGTCTCAGCCTGCCTCATTTTCCCTCAGTCTCTGGTCTCCCACAGTGACACCTTGTGAAGATGTGTGTGGTGGGAGGGAAGGGGATCTTGCATGTCTAGGTGTGTTTGTCTCAAGTGTATAGGTAGTGTGCTGTATGATGGGGGGCAGTGTGTGTGATGGGTTTAGGTCTTGAGATGAGAGCCCTTAATATAGCATCTATGATTACATAAATCCCTCTCTTCCTTATTTCCTCTTTTGCACTTCATAAAAAAGGGACACACATTTTATTTAAAAGCAGATCGTAAACATTAATGTGCCAAAGTGAGGTGGAAAAGGGTTAAAAATAGTCTGTTCATTGTTTACTCCCATGCATGATCAGTGGAAGTATAAACAAAGGAAAAAATCTTATGCAAAAGAAAAATTGCAGTGAAGTGAAGAAAGAGTATAAAGAAGGCAAAAAACAATAGAAATAGTTGCAGATGAGAAAAACAAAATTGATTTGAAGGTGACCGTGCTAATATTTCTTTTTGGAGTTTGTAATTTATGTGCACAATTACAGAGCAGAGAAAGTCTGCTACATTTCTCCCTGGGCTGGTTGGTATACTGTAATATTCAGAAGGTTATCCTGTTTAAACATTTCCAACAACAACTCACAGCTTAACAGACTGAACTATACTGAAACTCAGGTTTAATTCACTTTCATACATGAGAGGATTGCCATGCAACATAAACTGACAACCAGGAGTATAGGAGAGGTAAATGTGAAAGATTTTTTCCCCCTCTACCAAAGCTGATGAAAATGTAAAGAGCATGACTGCGCTTTCCAAGGATTTAGTGATAAAGGTGGATCTTATCAAATCATCCAAAATGCTCCTCGCTAATCCGCAGAATCATGTGAAAATCATGTTTAGATATTAGTTGGATGGACAGTATTAGTGTTTTGTTGGAGTTGAGGTGAGCAGCATTTCCCTTCCTCACAGAAAAAGAGTTATATTGCGCCTAGGGCCCCATCTCGATGTTTTTATACATGACATAATTCTTTCTTTTACAGCATGCTTGCGTGCCTGCTTGCTTTAACATGAGAGAATATTTTTTTCTTTTGAGTCTAAAACGCTTAATTAATCCACTGATCCTCAAATAAAACATCAAAAAATCAAAGGGGGGGTTGCATACTTTCTATACACACTTCATAGCGAGAACTACACATTAGAAATAAATACAATCTTTGTGTGTAATTTATCTCGGTGCACGCTAAAATGAAAAATGTTAAGATCCAATTTGTGCTCACTGACTGTGTGGATTACTCACACCCACACCAAAGCTGTCTGGTAGAACAGCAGAGAGGGCAGTGCTCAATGCACAAAGAAAGTACACAGAGTGCAGACAAGCCATAATCTGACCAGTGTCGTCCTGACCCTGGGTAAACAACATATCCAAATACGGTTTCAAATCAAGTTTGGAGAGGGTTCTGAAATAGCAGATCTGATCAAATTATATAATTATCAGAATCAAACATCACAGACCACACTGCTTTGCACTTTTAATAGATAAATGTTTCCAAGCACAAGTATTCTGGGAAGTATTGTGCTAGTATTATTCTGTATGTACTGAATATATAAGTATTGCTGCCAGAAATTATAATTATGCTTTCTTCACGCAGCTCTGAATTATCACTTTACCACAGTAAAACTACAGTACATTACAACTTTTTCATAGAACTTATTCCAACATCATTTACTGAATGTGTTCCCATCTCTCCTCTTGCATTATTATGAGGATTTGCACAGACCATGTCAAAATTACATTTCAAAATGCTGGAACAACTTATCTAACTCCATTAATAACTGTGATTTATTCTGCATTTACCAAGAATATTATGTTCTGTCAGTGAGTGTTGCCCTTTCTCTTGTTAACACACTGCCAGTGGCTCTGGTTCTGTCATGTTTTTTTTTTGGTGTTTTTGGATAAAATCTAGTCTAGTTAAGGTTTGTATGTGGTCCCAGACACATGAATTAGACTGTCTTTAGCCAATCATCACTTCCTTAGTAATCTGAGCCTCCCTACACTGGATCAGCTAGTAAAGCATGTTGAATACTGCCAGTTGTAACACTTCAACAGACATAAACATGTATAGTCAAAACACATGGTTTGACAGCCTTAACAGATTCAAAGTGGCATGAAAATGCAAAAAAAAAACCTGAATACTTTTTTCCCCACTCGCGCAGTCGTGGAACATGCACGTCAGCTGGCTAACAGCCACAGTCAAAGGACATGAGGTAATGTGATAGAAAACAAAGCCTGAATACAACCCTAATATGTTGAAAGAGCTAACAGATGTGTTTAATTGTATTGTGATGACAGCTCTTCACCTAATTAGGACAATCTAGGTGAAGGACACATGGAAATTGCTAAAACTACACAAGGAGAAGGTCTGATTGCAAGTGTGCATGCACTGCATTGTATCCAGTGGCATTTATTTAGCACTGTCCTAACTCTCAGTAAATCTGTCCCACACATGCACAATATACACAGCATCTGTCTCCAACAACATTAGCTATTCTCAAGCAGTGGTACAAGCACAATCAACCACACGCACTATTTCAAAAATCAATATGTGAGGCACTTTCAAGCTTTCAAACAATTGTGTACATCAGCAGGAAATATAATTGAATCCCAAAATAACTTTTTGCACCCTCACTTATCCTCCTTACCAAACATTGATCGAAGCATCAAAGTTCAAGTGGGAAAAGAGTGGATGGAGAGGAGAGACAAGGAGATGTGCTCATGACTGGTACTGAAATGGTGCAACAGACAGATAATATAGACACACACACACACTTACAACTACCACCCTAAGGCTTCACTAGGGATGAGTGTAATCTGACCGGAGAACCTTCAGGAAGGTTCTGCTGACCATGACGTTTAGCAGCAGTGGTGCCTGAAGGAGACATACTGTGATGGCTATTAAAAGAGAGGATGGCCAGGAGGGAAAAGCACACAGGGGAAACATGTCTGCCTCTTCCACCAGGGTTACTGACGAATGACACACACCTCACCTGCTATAAAGTCTGCGGTTGCCTGAGCGGACTGTACAGCCACCAATAAATTCGCTGTTAACAGAAAGAAATGGAAATCTTCGTCAGATCCTATGAATTAAAATATAAAAGTAAGTGTATTTGTTTGTGTTCTGTATGTTTAGAAACGTGTAAAATTAAAACTAAAACAATTGGTAAGGAGTTTGGGACCACAACCTGTCAGAATAGCTTCAGTGTGACTTGAGATGGATACTCTTTTCTGTAGAAATAAATACTTTTCTTCAGCAATATTTCCCTTTTTTGGTGTTTTGAAGATGGTGGTAAAAGAGCTCTGTCAGACATGAATCATAAGGTGTCCAACTGGGTTGAGATCTGGTGAGTATGAAGGATACCATATGCACTTATTTGTATCATTTTCAGACCCATCAAGCTATTAAGTGACCCCCTGTACCTTTTATAGAAGAATCTACATGTTCCTCCATTCATCTCCAGGGGACCTGTGAACCCTCTAACCATGTTCACACTGCTCTCCTCTGGTGGAAGTAAGAACTGCAGCTCTTAAAACATTCACTCACTGACTTCTAATTAAGCAGGACTCTTTTCTGGATTTAAATGTGATCTATCATAATACATTTCAAAACAATGAAGATCATTTTTGATTTTGTTTCTTACAATAGTGTGCCAATTTCAGGGAGCCACTTTCTCATGAGGTTCTTAATAGATGAAGCCAATGTGCCCAACAATAAAGCCAATTTAACATAAGCTTTCTTACAATTATGTTGAGTAACAAAACACTACTCCCTTTTTGATATTTTTACATTTTTAACAGTCTTCCAAAGCAACAACAGTAAGGCTTAAAGGCATGTTTTAGCTACAATAATACATACAATTATCTAGGCCCTGTTGCTTTAACACAACCAAAGTGGGAACACTTGTGATAAAGGGGTTATAAGATAAGGGGTTGTTAGGTGAGATAGATAGGGATAATGAAGAAAAAACAGTACAGTTACATACAAATAAAAAACCTCAAAATCGTACATCTTGAAGATACTAGCTAGACACACACAAAGACATACATGTATATACAGTACAGTATACTTAAACACACACACACACACACTACACTTGAGTGCTGTTCCAATCAGGACTGATTAGGACTAACCTTTCCAGTAGCCCTTATTCATTTAATTGAAAAGAATGCAACACTTGGCAAATTAAATTAAAGTGTTTCTCAACTGGCTCCATCTTAACTAACATCACACACACACACACACACACACACACACACACACACACACACACACACACACACACACACACACACACACACACACACACACACACACACACACACAGCGACACCACACTCAAGCACAGGGCCAATCAGGACTGATTAGCTAGTTAAGTAAAAGCGTATGTGAATTTGACACGACTGGACAACTGGCTGCCCGCCACGAGCTGGCCGCTTGCTGTTTGTGTTTGAGTATGTGTTATCTGAAACTGCACAGTGTACCTGTTGCTGTGAGAGTGTGTCCATTGTGTCTGTGCATGCACCACTGTCTGAAGTCATGGTGCATAAATAATGAAACAAGGCAGTGTCATCTTCAACAGTCTGAATTCACCATGACAGATCAACCACTGATGCAGAGAGGTATTCTAACAGGATTTCTGAAGCCCAGTCTTTGCTCAGTACGAAAGAAGAACCCATGGTTTTGGCATAACTTTGTCTTCAATGAGTAGCTGTTCAAACTACATCTTATTAACCTTGTGTCTCCAGATTCACTTCAAAAGTTATAAAATAAATCTAACTTCAATGTCGTACACACATTCTTAATGGGCTGATTTCTATTTTTCATTTAAGCAGTAGCACACCTATACAGACATATGCTGAAGTTCACAGTCAGATGAAGCTGTCATCAAAAGCCAACTATATCCTCAATGAAAATCAGAGATGCAATCCTGAAATCACCAAACTGGATTGTTTGTCATCTACTCACCCAAAAATAAAAAGTAAAAAGATCAACCCAACACCAACCGAGAATGCACTTAAAATATATCAAGAATAGACACAGCACTCACTTCAGTTATACAAGGACCGGATGGTTCATAGAGCAACACTCAACCATGAATCTTTTTAAAGTCAACAAAACACATGACTGATTAGGAAAACACCAATAACTTCTCTAGTACTTTTGTATTAATCACAAAGACAAAATCCACATTGCTCCTTCAAAACTTAACGCAAACTTGAGGTACAAGTCCTGGGAACCCCTACCCACATGTGCCAGTTTATAGGTGCTGTCACTAACCTTGTTGCAACATTTAATTTGTGTGTCAACCAAGACAACATAACAATATCAACCGCCTTCTGAATCTAAACCCACCTTGATGATTTTCCACCTAAAAACTTTTGGGTACCTCAATAACTTCTGCCAGAAAGGTGGGCAAGTCTTCCTCCGAGTCTTTAGAATCTGCCTTTTCCACAAAAAGTCTAATTCAAATAACTCCTCTCATCACCTGACTATATCTTCAGTCAAAAACAGCAGTTCTCTTCCCTTGCTGAGAACAGCCTGGGGCAGCTCTGCTTCCCCCTTCTGTCTTGTCTGACAGTTTGCCATAAACTCTTCAAGGCCAAATGTAAGTTACTTCTTCAAAATGTGCCTGACTGCTCTCAAACTTGAATTTTCCGCTTCCACAACCGTCATCACCATGATTCCTCTAGTTAGTAGCTGCTGTAGAAGGGACAGCCTTTCCCGATTTTTTCTGTCTCTCTTGTTTCATCTTACAGTAAATGTTCGGTTTTATGTGCGCTTTCATTTTATGGTTTGTCTGCCCTATTTTTGATTGCCATTGTGAAGCACTTTGTAACATAAGTTTTGAAAAGCCCTCTATGAATAAAGATTATTGTTATTATTACTGTATAATGTGTAATATAGCAATTTACACTTAATTTATGTCTGCTCACATTCCACTGCTCCCTCTGCTGTTAGTGTGTCTAGGTAAGGTGTGAAGAGAGGGACATAAGCACTAACAACTAAAAACATGAATAGTGTATCACTGTTGTGATTTGAAAACTGTGCATCTCCACAGTGTCTATTTTTCAGACATTTGCTTAAAAACCATAGTTTTAAATTCTTCAAAACAATACAATACAATCTGACTCTGCCTTCTACCCAACAGCCCACTTACCATTCAGGATCAACCGGTGTGATGTCTATTCTGGGAGGTGCTCCAAACGGCAGGGATGTTGGTCTGGCTATGATCTCATCGTCAGGTGTCCGTGACCTCTCCCCCTGACGCCATGACAATGGCGGTAGCTGCAGGTTGCCTGAGAAGCGCCGTCTGCCTCGGCACAGGTCAACACCCAGTGTGCATGATGGGGAGGTAAAAGATTCACTGAGGCAGCAATCTGGAGGCTCTTTGCTGTCCTGGGGGGAGAAAGAACGGTGTTGGAGGAAGTTAGTGCATGAAACTGAAGTTTTAACATTAATTGAGAAAGGCACATAGTTATGTAGATGGAGTTATAATGGACTGTACTGAGGTAATAGAACATGAAAGAAATCATGTAGAACTCATAAAATACGCCTTCTATTAATGGAAATTTGGCCACTAAGGGGCGCCACAGGCTTGTTTCTGACTAAAGGTCAGGAGTTTTACACAGTCAAGCATGGTCACCTCTCTCTCCATTACATTTATTTATCCAGATCACCTAACCAGAGGCCTAATACCACTTCTCACCTGCTTTTTGTCTCAGGTGATCTCACATAGGGGTGTAAAAAAAAAAAAAAACCCAATTTGCATTCCAAAGTTTAATTATTTAGTCACCATTATTACTTATGAATTATTATGAATGTTAATATGAAATAATGGGCAAAAACAACTGAGCTGTACAGTACAACAGCACAATTCCTGCATAATTTCAGGGTTTTTTGCCCTTCGTCATCCCTCCTCTGAAGCCTTCACTCTTTCCTTCTGCCTCATTTACTGGCTTAATGTGTCTTGTTAGCATGTGCTGTCTGTAGCAAACTGATTGTAGGGCATAAATAGTCATGTTTATTCCTCAGCTGCACAGTCTAATTTACATGTCAGTCTGAAGGCCATGATAATTTTGACAAGTTCAAATGAGCACGAGACAGAATACAAATACGAGTGCATTGCAATAAAATGTATTCCTGTAAAATGCTTCGCATACAAATACAATACAAAAGTGAAAGTTGAACCTCCCACCTCTGAAACGATGTTAAGTCAATGTGTGTTCAAACAGCAACCTAAAATGACCTTTCGCTGTTTGTTATTTGTAATACTGCACTCTCCAGAAATAACCTATATTTTTACAAGAAAAGCAGAAAGGAGCATGACCATAAAAATGTGGAAAGAAGGTCGGGTTGGATGGATGACAGGATACATAGCAGTGGGTTTGAACCCAACAAAAAGTTAACGCTGGTTTACTTTAACCATACAGACAATCTTTTACTAACCTTAGTCAAGCTGCCTTAACTTTAAAAGGTGACAAATGAGGCACCAGACAAGCATAAAGCTTATATTAGGTAATTTTAGAATGCATAAGCAATTTGCATCTGCAATTTCCTCATAGCTTAAAAACAATATTTTATCAAGTAGGTATGAGGAGTTCTTTGATGAGAACTTCTTTACTGCTTCAACCACTGCAAACAATTTTCTCTGGTTTAAACGTGAAAAACAGGACACACTTGTAAGTGAAACTTGAAATTAGAATTTTTTCTTATGGACATGTCTCACTATAGAGCCAGAGATCATGAGGTGTTGAATGATTTGGGGTAGAGTAGATGCTGACTCCCTTCACTTTGAAAAAGGCCTTAAGATTAAGGGAAAAGCCCAAAACAAAGCTTTTAAGAAAACTTTGAGTTCAGAATATTGTATCACTGATTGTTTCTGATGTTTAACAAAGAAACTGTATCAGATCATTTAATGTAATGACATTTGGATATTCCAAATTATAATTGCTAGAGAGCTGAGGCACAGAGAGTTATTATCAGGCTCTATGTTACCTATGTCCCTATTCTCAGCAGAAAAGCAAATTTTAGCTTAAAAACAGTTTAACCCAACTAATGAAGTCGCCTATGTCTGAATGTACTTGTTAATATGTCAGTCAGACAATATTTGGATGTTTTCTTACCTCTACTTTACTCAATACAGAATACAACTGAACTGTTATTTATACTGCAGGTCCTAAAAAAAAAATGTTTTTAACCAGGCACAGACATGTTAATGACAAAATCAAATAGCTATTTTAGGCAGTACAATGCAGTCTACAGTAATGCTTTGTTAGTTTATTTTATGGGAGGAGAGACCTCAAAACCTCTATAATCAAGCTTTCAGATCTGCTTGTAGTGGGTGAAAGTTCAACAGGACAAAAAATGATTTCCTACATGTATTTGTATTATTTGTGATTTTTCTCTTTAGGTAAACAATTAATGCATAATGCATCTCAGGGCATCTTTCCCATTTCTCACCCGCTCTCACCTCAACCAACACCCAAATCCCTCTACGCTCTTGCCATTTGAACACCAAGGCAACACAACAACAGGGAGGAAATGAGGAGATGAGCTGAGAAAACAACACCTGCTTCCCATCAGTTATAGAGGGGGAGGTATAGTGAGTGGGAGAGGGAAGACAGAGAGGTAAAAAGGTCTGACAGAGGGGAGAGTAAGTGCGAGAAGATAACAGCTGGGGCAGGGCATAAGAGAGAGGACTTGCAGAGTGTGGAGTAAAGCAGGAGGAGGTGGGGGCAGATGGCTGAAGAGAGTGAGAGAAAGATGAGTAAGTGCAGGAGGAAGAGGGAGGAAGGACAGCACCAGGAGAGCAGCTGAAAGAGACTGATTAGTATCGTATGATATAAGACATATTCACAGCAGAGCATTGCTTGCAGCAAAAAATACACATTCAGACTAAAGACATGTATTTTGTATATACTGTGCATTTCCTAGAAACGCCCACCTGTGCCTGCACATTAACTACAGGCACACATTCATATACAGAATGAGCATGCCAGATACATGGAATTCTGCTTGAAGCTCTTTTTAATGGAGGAGTAAAATAAACATAGTGGTTGGTGGATACAGTGTCAGTATGTGTGTGTGTATATACTGTTCTATTTAACTGAAGCAGTACTGATTGAAAAACGTTAAACATTAAATGTAATATTTAAAAGTAATATTTTTCGAAAATACAAGAATCATGTCTCTTTTTCACACTCATGAGTGATGACCATGCATTTTTGTAATTGTGCAATTATTTGCTTCCCCTGAGTCAGAGTTTTTTCAAATGTATCAGCAGATTAAGAAAAAAAAAGACAATACAATAAAACGTTGGATTTGAAAAACGCTTCATAAGGTTTTCATGCAATAACAGAGACACAGTTGTCGTCTTTGAATAAAAGGCCACTCCAGGACTAATAATTCCATTTAGTTCGATTTATAGGCTGCTAAAAGAGATGAAATATTCCCCTGGGGTTGACAGAGGAACAGGATATTAATAAAAACTGGTGAATTATTATCACTCCTTTCTTTCTTTTATCACCGTCTTTTCTTTATCACTGTGAAATAGCCTGATCCCATGTCTCAGACAAGAGATAAAATAAATTGCCTACATTCTCCCTCTATGGCAAAACGCATGGCATGTGATAAATTTTGCTCGTCTGAGTCTTGAGCACAAAAAACATGCTCAGTGCAATTCGCTGAGAGCTATTTTCGTGCCCAGCTACATTTATTTGTATGCACAGATACTTTATTGGAGAGACAGGAAAGACCAGGAGATGTAACAATGGATGAGAAATGGATTGAGATGCAGCCTGAATCCATCTTCTTCATCTCTTCATGTTTTTTTCTTTCTAGGACCCATTCCCTGCCCCCACACAAGAAGCACTTTGCTTCCATCAGTGCTTCCATGTTATATGTCTGAGCATTTCTGCCACAGAGTTAACTAACAAAACATCCAAAGTATTATATTAAAAATAGATCAATAGCCTGATGTAGACATTGATCTGGCCAACAGTTCCTGCTTTCCCCCCCTCTAAACCAGTATAAATCCCAAACAAGTTGATGAATCGATTAACCAATTAACACAAAATGAATCAAACTATTTTGATCAGTCATTTTTGAGCAAATATGGCATATTTTCACTTGTGCTTTTCACAAGTCATTTGAATATTTGTACTTTATGGCTTTTAAGAAATTGTGATAGGTATTTTCACAATTTTCTGACACTTTATTTGAACATTTGATATTATAATGTGGCCTCTGACTGCAGAAGTCTTCTACTCACTTCATCACAATCATGGTTAGCATAAATGATTGAAAAAGTTTAAATTTTTCAAAACATGTACAATTTAAGCAGGAACATGAAGTAATAAAATCCCTACCAGTAAAAGAAAGCCACAAACTGGGTTGTATGAAATAAAATATCCTGTTTTTCAAGTGCAGTGAACCTAAAGTATCGCACAGACAGGATAACATTAGAACATTCAGTGAATGACAAGGCGCTCAAAACAATGCCAAGTGATACACTGAAGCTATGTGCAAGAGGTCACAGCTTGCCTAATCCTGAGGTGCCACGCGAGAGAAGAGTTACTGTTGCTGTGGTTACCAACATCACTCCTCCTGACAGACACAAAAGAGAGATAGAGAGTGAAAGGAGATTACAGTATTTGTTAAATCCGATGAAGAAACAGTGAAGGGAGGTGAAATAGATGTTATTAAAGACAGAGAAGAGTGAATGAGAACAGACTTGAGTAGAGAGGATGGGAGGAAGGGAGAGAGATACAGTTGAGCTGTTGCTTGCGCTGGATAAGATTCAACCCACAAGTTCCTAGCCTTCTAATTAGAGGATGAACAGCTGTTCAGTTTGACCTGCGCTCCCTTTAAATACAGTATTCAACTGTTGGAGAGAGAGAGAGAAAGATAAAGAGAGTGGTAGCATGACAGAATAAGAGATGAAAGCTGAAAGAAGTTAGAGAAAGGGAGCAAAAGAGATTAAGAGTCAGAGGAGGAAATATACTAAAAAAGGAAAGGACTGAAACTAAACTCAAACTCAAACTAAACTAAAAATCTAGGTTGACAAAACAGGTTTGCTGTTGTCTTCCAATACAACCCATCTAAGTATGTTCTGTTCTGGGGCCATCAGCATGACATTATATCATTTGTCAGTATGACCGTTTCACAAAAATACTGTAAGTTTTGTAAAGTTTAGACCCAAAAATTCCTTGGTTAAGGTTAGGAAACAATAATGTATAAACAAACCACTGTCACCTGTTGGTAGGAAAGTGGTTTCTAATGGTGGTGCTTATGGGCCGAAAAAAAAGATTGTATAAAATGCACTTTTCCAAATATCCACACTTTGAAAGGTTGAAAATCCTGCTGTCATGGAGGAGGGTGAGATATAATGAATTGCATAAATAGGAATAATGACACACACTTTCAAATGGAATTTAAAGAAATTTGTGTCGTTGCACTTTCAAAATGCTACAAAAATTGTCAGCAGTTCTGTCAGAGAGGTGTAGGGAAAGGAGTTTTCAGAGACTGATTGATCATCGGACAAGCACTTTGTTTAAGCATCACATCCTTTGGTCATTTGACAAAATAGATCTCTTGTGAATGTCTCCCAAGATGTATAAAGCAGCTAGATGAGATAAAACACACAGGAAAATCTACCCAGTGAAGCATAATGAGAAGCTCTGAAAGACAGATAATTTGGCTACAGTAGAAAATATAGCAAAGCTATGATGCTGCAGTGATATGAGCCGGCTGTGATCAGACACCTTACCTATTGCACACTGTGGTGCAGAGCTGGGGGAAGAGTGATAAAGGGACATGAGGAGAAACCAACAGACTGTGGAGGATATATTGTGGCAATGAAGAAGGAGGGCTGTGTGTGCCTGCAGGCATTGTTGGGTGGTGAGGGAGTCTGTTCTTTCAAAAAACATTGCCTAGTATGTAACATAGTTGTGTGTTTTTTTTCTTTGTGAAAGTGCTTGAATTGGAGAAAATTACAGGGCAGTGAATAGGCTTGTGATGGAAATGGAAGACTCATTATCATAAAAGGTAGTTCACTGAAATTGCAGTCCAAATAGTTTGTCATCAATCATAGGTTGTTTTTTGTACACCAAATGTCCAGAAACATTGACTATAAAAGTGTTTGCCAAATAGCATGAGGAAAACCTCTTAATAATAAGGTTCTGCGCCAGTTCCTTTGTTACACACTTACATAAGTTTGGTTTGTATTCATGCTGCGGTCTTATTAATTTGATTTACTAACAATAACACCTAACAAAGCAAATAACATCAGCAATAATTATCAGCTACTAAATGCTAACTAACTGCAACTGTATTTGTCAGCATGGTTAAAAATAAGTTCTCTAATAACCTTAATTTGAAGGATAGGTTGACAGTTTTTCAATTCTGTCTTAAAACAATAGTCAGGTATGAACAATGAAAGACGTTTTGCTTTCTGTTATCTTTCCTCCTGTTCATAGAGACTATTAAAAAGTCCCCTCTAAATGCACTTACATTGTAAGTGATGGGAGACAAAACCCACAGTCCCTGTTTTGTGCTAAAATGCATTTAAAGACTATCTGAAGATAATATGAGGCTTTAGCAGTCTGAGTTAGTCAAATCAAGAGGATATCTTCTACAGTTCATCTTTTTGTCTGGCTCACAACAGCAGGGCCAGCTCTACAAATGCCAGTTCATGACTGGCTGACTGACTGATGAAGTCACTCCATTGGTCAGGCTGCCTCCACTCCCTGTATCAGTTTCAAATTAAAAGCACTGTAGTTTTTCCATATCTGCTTCAGCCATATACTTGGTTTTGGCCTAGTCTTGTTAGTAAAAAAAAAATCCTTTTTGTGTTCCCCCACCGTTGTTTCCATGTTGGGCTGTGGTGGAACTATAGTAACAAAAAGAGGAAATGAATCATTAAAAATACTGTAACTTTTAATTTTATCCACTTGTTTTCGTAAATATGGGCAGCAAAGCTTCTTATTAGTTGCAGATAAGCTTTTACATTTTGCACAGAAGGTGGACTGTGGGTTTTGTTCCCCATCTCTTACACTGAAAATGTATTTGGAGGGTATCTCTGAATACAGCAAGAAAATTCTGTTTCAATGTTCATTTGGGTATCTGTCTACTATTTTAAGACAAACTTGAACAATTCAGATCTTGTGACTTTAGATAATACAGACCTTTTTAGGGACCTTCACATTTGTTGTAAAACTTGCTGAATTCCCATTTTAAAGCATTTACTGAACTACTGAGATGAATCAGAAGAGACAATGTGGTTTAAATTGAAGCTTTAATGTTAAATTGATTTTTTTGTTACAGGGTGTGGAAATATCTTATATGGAGATATGATAACTGATATGAGAGTAATATATGCACAGACACTTCCATTAACCCTCTGAAACAGATTTTAATTTAATGAGCAAAATGTTGGCCAAATGCAGAGCACCTGCAAGTGAGTATCCACAAGTGGAGATATGTATTGAGACACACTGACAGAAATATGCAGAGTCACATACAGTGATGGCATACATTAAAACACACTCACACAGAAAACTAGAAGGGTACATACACATACAAGGAGTCAGAGCTGATCAGATCATAGGTGGTTAGCTGTGATCTGCATGGGAATGAGGTCATTAGGTCGGTAGGGCGCAGAGACATTATTTAATCTGTCCACCCTTCAGCACACCACTGTCTAATAACACAACCTCTCCCTAAGACACACACACTCATGCATGAATGTTTAGGGAATTAATCACCTACACATACACTCTCACTGTACACACATACAACTCATCAAACTAATCCAATCCAAACATGAGCTTCATGATGGGTCAAATCATTAACACTAACACTCATAGGCATATCTGTACACACTTAGACTACTCAAATCTAATCCCAGCTAAACCAAATCCCTTCTGTTAGAGCTGGAATCCAATAACAATGTCCTTTTTCGACTCTGTACACTTAACCTCATTGATTGAGGAAATAATGCCTTAACTGAAACATACCATGCTGTAAGAACACAGGATTTCCAGGCTTTTTGAATATGGATACATATGCAAGGCCTTAAAAAGAAAAGCATGCATTATTGGTTTGGTCATCTGTTTTCACAAATCAGACAAATACCATATGTAAGAGGCATTTACACATAATTCCTAAATTATGACATTTATTTTGACATTTATTTTTAAAGCACAAGATGAGCAAATGTTTATAATACTTGAAGACTGGAATCAGGTGGAAACAGCTAGTCTGGTTCTGCCCAATGATAGAAAAAAATACACTTACCAGCACCTCTAAAGCTGAATAATTAACACACTGTAATTCATTTTTTTAATATGCACAGAAACTGTTATGTAATAATGACTATTTGTGGTTTAAGAAGCGAGTTAAGAAGTGTAACTAAACTGCTGAAGCTACCCCACCCTCCAGTACAATGTCTGCATCGGTTGCCAACATCACTGTGACAACAAAGCTATTCCCCGAGAAATTGTTTACCCCCCCTGCACAGGAAGTTAAAAGCACAGAGTGAGATTCAGAAAAGCTCCCCTGGACCTTGTAAGAAATTGATGTCAAGTACAAAACAGCCAATTCCAATGACAATACTTGCAATAAAAAGGTTTCCCCTTTGTTTCCAGAAACCCAATACAACTGTTAAATTATGTTTTTGCCCCTGCAGGGAATATCATGGTGTGCCATCATAAATTTACTGAACTGTCTGACAGGTAACATCTTTTCCACCCCTAAACTAAACTAACTTTCGAGCTTCTAAAGCTGCACTCACCCTTGACAAATCATAGTGCAAATACTCGGCTGATTATCTTTTTACATTCCTAATCCATTAGACAAGACAATTGCTATCATAGTTGTAATTTCTATTATAATGTTAATTTGTTATTATTGTGGTTGTATCATTATTATCATTGTCAATCACAGATGAGAGTGATCCCATGTTAGACAAGCTCCATCTACGAGCTTGTTCATTTTTTTCTTTTGTGTTGGTTGAAAAACACATTATTGTGTCACTCTGCTGGGCTTTTTTTTTTTAAAGGCTGAAATCTTGAGACCAGTACATTTCCAAGAAAGAAGAGACAAAACCAGAGGGAGGTAATTAAGTAAGACAAATTCAAATGAAGCAAAAAAAAAGTACACAATGTTCAAATTTACATGAAGAGTAAGGTAGAGGCTGAGTAATACACACCCACACCTTCAACTACGGATTATTTGAACGATACTACCCAACACCTACAATCAACTGCAAAGTGCACCTGCATGTGTCTGTCCATGCAGTGTGCAGAATGAATGTACAAGTGCTACACACACATTATTTCGTCATAACACAGTGTTTCAAAAATGAATACATTTTAAGGTGAATTTTAGTTTGAGTGCAGACAGATTTTTTTTTTTTGTTAACAGGGACAATGCACAATACATATATTGCACCAGCTAAAAGCTCATTTTCATCTGTAGTCCCTATGTGTTACATGGTTATAGCACAGCAGTAAGTAATAATGGCTCAAGGAGGTAGATGGCCATAAAAAGCACCCAGTTAAGACAGTGGAGTCTGGAGTTTGTGTGCCATCTGCACTGTTGTCACTGTTGACTTTTTTCAGTATTTAACAATGACCACTATCGTTTCCAAACCTTTACAAAATGGTTTAATTGTCCTAACATAGAAACGCCCACGTTGAATTAACATAAATCTTGTGCTTTTTGTTGAATAAACCTACCATATACAGTACGCTGCCTCAAATTGCTACAAAATAATATAAAGTTCAGTTTTATTTTTTACAGATTGTGCAAATACAATCTTCATATATGTTTAAAAAGACTGTTCTTATAATGAAAAAATACATTTTTACAACAAATTTAGCTCATGCAATATCAAAACACATTAATATTATTCTTTTTGCAAGACTGTCCACATGCATAAATGTATCTTAAAACTAAGACACAGGTGTGCAGGATATGCTGAACTGCACATACACACAACAAACAGTGCAAACCATTGGACCTGTGGGTTTAAACATCACATGTTTATAACCTGTGAGCCAGAATGATAACAGAAAAGGGGAGAACTTTGTGAGCTATAAAAAAAAAAAACTTTGTGCAAGAGAGACCTGATGTTAAAGGACAGAGCCAAGCAAAAGAAAGAAAAGAGCTGTCAAAACATGTGGGGGAAGACAAAGAGATGAACTTTAGAAAGCTGGGAACAAAGTACACCCTTCTATAAAATCATTGAAAAAGCTGTTTTTCAACACCTGAACAATTGGCAGTAAACCATTTTTTGATGTCTTCCAGTCAGGATTTTGACCACACCACAGCACTGAGTCTGCTCTTGTTAAGTTGTCAATGGCATTCACTTATATACAGACAGTGGCAGAATTTTAGTCTTAGCATTATTGGATCTCTGAGCTGCATTCGACACAGTTGACCACAACATATTATTAGACCAACTGGGAAAACTGGGTGGGATTTTCTGGCACAGTACTCAACTGGTTTCAGTGCTACTTAAAGGGCAGGGACTACTTTATGTCTATAGGTAATTACACATTGAGCAGACAAAAATGACATGCTGAGTTTCCCAAGGCTCCATTCTGGGGCCCTTTTCTGTTCAATATCTACATGCTGCTCCTAGCACAGATTATGGAGAACAACAAAATATGTTACCATATTTTTGAAGATGACACAACTTACATCACAATATTCTAGAGTCTATGGTCTAATACAAACACTGAGTAAGTACTCACAAATCAGTGACTGGATGTGCCAAAATATTTTTCAATTAAACAAAGACAAAACTTGAGTAATTGTTTTTATAACCAAGGAAGAATGCTTAAAAGTCAGTGCCCAGCTTCAATTGATAATGTTAAAAACCACAAACCAAGCCAGAACTCTTGTTGTAGTGATGGACTCTGTCCTGAATTTCAACAGCAACATTAAGAAAATTATAAAGTCAGCGTTTTGTCACCCACTATGGAATATGTCAAGAATTAAAGGACTTATGTCTCAGCATGAAAAACCTGACCATGAATGTATCTACAGAGGACTCAACTACTTTAACGGTCTATTTACAGGTTTCCCTAAGAAAAAAGGAAAACAAAAAAAAATCAATCAGACAGCTGCAACAGATTGAAATTCAGTACGCTGCTCCTCTAGACCCCCACTAAGACCAAGAAAGTGCCTTATTCTATTTTAGTTTACTTTTATTTCCAATTTAACACTTAAATTGCATTTAAATGTAATATTGCTTTGTGTTGTTTTTACATTATGTCTTGATGCCTTTCATGTTTTATGTAAAGCACTTTCATTTGCCTTGTTTTGAAATGTGCTGTACAAATAAACTTGCCTTGCCTTTCTATGTGTATGTGGAGAATTGCTTATCTCTGTTCTTCTCTGTCTTCACATAGCCACAGCTTAAACTGGAAGCTACAAAAAGTGAGCTGCTTTGTCACTTGAAAACTCTTGAACGCCTCCTAATTATTCATAATCCTCACTATTTCATAATAAATCTGTCTCTGTCTGTCTCAGTCAGGGATTTTCTGTGTATTCTTCTCAATGTTCATGTTTTTCTCTCTCTCTCTGAACAGAAGAACATTTTGTGTCGGATTAGAGACTTTGACGTATTCGCCTAAAATTAAAGATTACAAATCAAATGTTGGTTACCTCTCAACCCTAAACACTAATGGGGGCTCTTTCATTGCAAAAAAGATCAATATTTTTGATGCAGTGTTATGAAACCTATCCCCAGTGATGACACGTGTCCTCAAAATGTGATTGATGTCTATTATGTAAGTGGTGTGATATTTTAGGGACGAGGTGACTTACACTGTTGGGTGACACTGTGAGAACACTCCGGCTTTTCCTCATTTTTCCTTGAGTATCTCCTTCGCTGTCCAACCCCAGCAGCTTCACAAGAACACCTGGAAACCACAAACAGACAGACTTTTAGAACAAGTTGCAATGAAAACTGCTGATAGTGAAGTCCATGAATGATCTGGAGTTATTGGGTATTTTTTTCTGTTGAGCTTTTCCAAATGTTGCTTTTTCAATGCTTTCCAATTTCTATTCATCTCATTTTATTGGAGTGTTGGCATAACTTTGAGATAACTTTCCTATCACTCCCCAGTGTCAGAAAACGATGGTTCCAGTAAAAAACAAAACAATACCAATACTTATCACAGTTTGATTGGAGCTACGTTGGTAGTTTGAGAGCAATTACATTTGCACTAACAGTTTATAAGTATGTGTAAGTGCAAATACAAAATATATACTAATTCTTATTTGTTGAGCACTTTTCAAAACATGTACAATGTTACGAAGTGCTTTGCACACAGCATCAAATCACTTCTAATAAAACAAATAGATTGATTTGTAACAACAGACATCAACTGGACTACAACAAAGTAACTAAATCAAATTGCAGTCATATGATAAATAAAATAAATACCAAATTCAGGAAAAATCCAGTTATGAAAAAAAACCTGCTCAAAAATCATAATAAAAGTATGTTTTAAGAAGAGATACAAAATACAATACTGTCTCAACCAACCATATACTCAGGACTCAGGACACGTTCTGCCTGATGATCTCAAGCTACATGCAGTCTCATACTGGACTAAAATATCAGAAACATAGCAATGAGCAAGACCACAAAGAAAACATATACACATACATACAGTATATGAACTGCAAATATTAACACATAAACATCAAAGGATCAAAAACACATTAAAAGTGAACACTAACAATATATAAAGATATTTTTGTGTGACCAAGACAAATGTTCAAAGTAAACTGAATGCTATGTCCTTGCTTGCCTCACTCCCCTGATGGGTGAATGTTTTGTGGAGGGTGTTTGCATGCTGTTAACCTGCTAGTTCAAACAGATGTTCATGGCTGAATAGACTCGGCCTTGAATGGTGCATCTCATGACCAAAACACAAGATAAATAGCAACAGAATCAGTAGTTCGTCACCATTTGTCACACATTATTAGAGCTGTGACAGTTTGTATTTCGAGCTGTTTCAATATTATGTCAGTTCTTATATTTTGTGCCGTTCTGATTTGTTGCTTATTAATATTGAGTTCAATCATTTCTTTAGGCTGCAAAAGGAAGTGAAATATTAGGATGTTAAAATCACTGATGGCTGTGTGACTGGCAAGCTGGCTTCACAAATGAGACTGTGAAGTCACTGACATGTGATGTGACAACAGGAGACGTGATCTTCTTGTTACAACAAAACAAAGATGACAGCTTCTATGTAGTGTATTCAAGGCTACATAAAACGAACTTGAATCAACAAAGCTGAAATATCACAGCTGAGAAAACTACAGAATACAGAAAAAAGAGATGGATAGGAGAAAACATATTTTAACTACACTAGATGCTTATGTCTAATAATTTCAAAATGTCTTCACACTTACTAATACAGGATGGGCTCCACATGACTGCTTAGAATTACAGGTCAACTATTTTGTGATAGCATTGTAAATCACAGTGCTGATAAAACCAAACAATATATAGCACAGGGGCTGACACACATCTTAATTTGTTTTTGCACACAAAATCTACTGTCAGCTACATACATTTCCTTATTTAAAAGTAAAATACAGTACATTTGGAGACTTTTTGCAGACTTCAAGAAATAACTGCATCACAATAACTTCTAGAAACAGAGCATAAGAAAGACTTAGCAGAATGACAGCTTGATTGCAAAGGTGCCAGTTTTCACTCCATTTTTTTTAAAATTATACATAAAGAGACTGACAGACAATACTGTCATTCATCTCATTTTGTCACTAATAGCTCTAAAGCAGAGTGAATAGGTGCTTTTAACTGATTCTGAGCATAACATTTCTCATGCTATCAGGACACTTTGCTCTCACACGCGCTGCATTGATAGTCACACAAACACACACACACGCAGTCACTCCCTACAGCGCACTCTTGCTAGCTCATTTGCGGGCGTCAAGGAGCCGCTATCAATATGTGGGAGACTCCTGGAACTTCCGGGAGAGTTGGGATGGCTGGTCTGGATGGGTGTGTGTGTGTGTGTGTGTGTGTGTGTGTGTGTGGAGGGAGATTGAAAATCAGACTAAACAGACTAATGAACACAAACCAAAACAAATTGAGTAATACATCTGATGTTTTCAAATGATCTTTCCAATGTGGTTAATCTTTATGACTTTTCTCTATACTTTTTCTTTTTTTATATTTTTTCCCTCAGTAGCACATGCTAATGAAAAAGCGAGCTAATGAAACCTGAAAACACCTTAATGGTTCAGCACGATTTAATTCCCCCCATGCTAATCATTCAAAAGTACAAGACATGATTGACTCCACAGTCATTGAGCCCTCCCTCTAATGAGCCAATTCAGGCAGTTGTATAAGGCCTGTAAGAACTCATATGTTCCTCCTGTGACATCAGCAGTGGCAGACAGTGATACAGAAAGAGGGCCAGGAGATAAAAGAAGAAAATGAATCTGAATGAGACCATTTTAGGGAGATTTGGCCAAATTAGATGAGGAATGGCCCAGAGAATGACATGAAGATGGAGACGGAGAAAGGAAATTCAGCCACAAGGAAGCAGGTCAGCAAGGATTTAATGAAATAAAGAGAAAAGGCCGGAGGTTAAAAAAGACGGGTTGAAGAATGAGGTGTGAAATTAGGAAGCAGAGGAAGAAGCACCTAGGCTCTATGCAGACAGTTTGGAGACGGCATATTTACCATGTTAAGAAATCTAATTGTAAAGGACAGTTCATGCCCTTGAAGCAGATGGACACATTTGTTTCAGCTTGAACACTCAGGACAACCTTTAAGCCCCAAGGAGATGTCACTATTACATAAAAACACCCCATCACACCACCTAAACACAGAAAAAAAGGAAATACTTAGCACATATTACTCTTGCTACACAAGCTCACTGCTATCCAGCACCTTTAACAGATAGAGACATTTAATAATATGTACTTTCTCAGTGTAATTAGTCTTACTTTTTACAGCAAAGTAGACAGGTAACCTTCACTGTTGGCTACACTGAAGCTACTCTCTAGGATAGCTCAAAGGTATGTGCACATGCATTTTAGGACACAGGAAAGTTGCTAGCATTGAATAATTATAGCATTAAGTTGAACTGCTTCACAAGCTGGCTTTCCTAAACCCACTTACTACCTACATTATCTACAATGTGGATTTTAATGCATTTGTTTGGGTTTGTCCACTTCAGGATTATGAAACATAGCACATTAAATCTTTCCATTCCATGCAAGACCTGGTCAAAACCTAGTATGACTAGACCATGTATACCCCATATGTGAAATGTGTTACAGGGATAGTCAGTAATAGTTTCTATAGTCATGGCCAAAAATATTGGCCCCTGCACTTGACACTAATGGCGCTTTTCCACTATACAGTTCCAGCACGACTCGCCTCGACTCGCCTCGGTTCTTTTTGCGTTTCCACTAGGGAAAGTACCTGGTACTGCTTTAGCCCTACTAAAATGTGACGTCGACGCACTGCTGGCCGCTGATTGGTCAGAAGAGTTGTCGCTGGAAGAGTCATGAGCCGTCCGGCATTTTTAAATACCGGCAGCAGCGTTACAACCATAGTTACAGCTATACTGCTCAATTTTCTTGCTTTGTGTGTGACAAAAAGCCACATACAGCAGCAAGTACACCACTGCCTCAATATCCTCCATTGTTTATGTGTTTTGTGTCGCGTATAAAACGAAGTCACGGCAGTTTCGCGGAGCCGTGCTATGATGACCCCGCCCACGTTGAGTAGGTACTTTTTTGTAATGGAAAAGGTCTGTTCTGGAACCGTGTCGAGGCGAGGCGAGCCTAGTCGTGCTGGAAATGTGTAGGTGAGGTAGCAGACCACTGCTGACACAAAGGCATAAAACAGCCGGACTGAAGTTTGCCAAAACTTTCGTGACGTCATAAAATGAGGCCTTCAAAGAAAAGAGCACGGTCCCTTCAATCAAACATGGTGGAGGTTCACAGATGTTTTGGGGTTACTTTGCTGCTTCTGGCACCGGATGCCTTGACTGTGTGGATGGCATCATGAAATTTTGGGGCGCAATGTAGTGCCCAGTGTCAGAAAGCAGCGTCTCTACCAGAGTTCATGGGTCTTCCAGCAGGACAATGACCCAAACACACGTCAAAAAGTACTCAGAGAGAGAGAGGAGATAGTTCTATAATGGCCAACAATGAGTCCAGATCTGAATCCCAGAGAGCACTTGTGCAGAGAAATATTAAAGCTTAGAGTGCAAATAATTTTGTCTAGTTCATTTTTGAGTTCTGTATGTAATTTTATCAGATTTTACTTTTGTTTCAGTTTTTTGTGTATTTCCAATGCAAACAAAAGAAATACACATGTGATTACCAAAGCATTTGTAATTGCAATCATTTTCTGGGAGACATGGTGCATCATCTGACAGAAGCACATAGGTTTCAATATTTTTGACTGTATAATGTAAATTCCTCTGTTACCTCCCCCTGCTCTTTTATCTGTTTCCTATCTGTGGATGTCTGTTGTATCATCCATACATTTACATAGGATTAGAACTCTAGTCTTACAGTCCGTCGGCTGTGTGACATTGTATCTGAACCATGACGTCTTTTAGAGAACACAAACAACTTAAACAGTAAAGAGCTGGCAACTGTATCTGCCAGCTCTTTACTGTTATTTAACGGGAATTTTTCTTAGATTTACATACATATAATGTATATATGTGCTTTATATTTCGTGGAGGAAATTATCAGTAGCAAGGCCTCTCTGAAGGGATGACAGTTAGTTCCAGCTATCACCATTAGCAGATAATTAGTGAGTACAGTGCTCAGCAGCACAAATATAGAAATCAGTTTATGAACAAAGATTAGCACTGTAACCTCAGGGGATGAAGCACAATGGTACTAAAGAGGAGTATGGTGTGTCGGTGTGTGTGTGTGTGTGTGTGTGTGTGTGTGTGTGTGTGTGTGTGTGTGTGTGTGTGTGTGTGTGTGTGTGTGTGTGTGTGTGTGTGTGTGTGTTACTTCTAATTAGCAGCATTAGGGGAAGACAGGTGTGAAAACAGAAGACAGGACACACAAACATACCAAAAATTGTGAGCCTTCAACAAAACAAACCACTGCAGGCATGCCCCCTGCATGAAAACAATCCAAAAATAATTTCCCATGTGTGTGTTTATCACACACAGAGCACGGGTGAAGCATCTTTGTGTGTTTAATGGTTGTGTGTTTAAGTTAGTCACACAGTCACCAGTGGTCAGAGTGGACAAATAGTCATGTGCTTTCCTAAAATAATAAAGCTCTCTGTGACATTTCCTTCCCTTTAACTTGTAGTCATACTGAGATTATGGCAGATCAGGTGAGCACCATATCACAAACTTCTCAAAGTGACTTTGTAAAGGAAGGACAATTTCTCACTGTGGATAGTTTTAACAGTGCACTTTGCTAATACTGGATATGACCAAGTCTTGTCTCCAGAAAATCTGTCCCCTAAAAAGTATGTGTATATTCAACACACATCATATCACATAACATTTACAAGGACAAGTACCAAACATAACAAATAGCTCATTGTCAATGCAACATGTCTCTAAAATGTTCTCTGTCAAAATATTGAATTTGTTGCTATATCGGTTTATGCAACCTAAAACTTGATTAATGTTCTTATGATAATGTTTATTACATTCAGAACACTTATTAAAGTTTAGGGAACGACTGCTGTTTTGTTTAAACATTGACAAAGTCACATTTTCAATTTTTGTTAAAAACGTTCCTATTTTTTAAGTGTTTTAGTAGCCTAAACGTAGTAAGTATGTAAGTAGGACATCAGTCAAAGTCCTGTTCTCTGTGCTCACGACCACCCACCCTGACCTCCTACCTTTAGATGTCACACATAATTGGGGTAGAATTCATTATGTAGATGACAGGGTTGGTTGAAATATTCTGGTGGATTGCAACATTCAGTTTCTGTTTATCTTTTGGCTGACCATTTGTGTTGTAAAACCCTCATACAAACTCATCCCAAAGGTATCATGAGATCTGGAGAGTGCAGAGGCTATTAGTACTGTACTAGTCTATGCGTGTAAAAGAAAGAGACCATTAAGGATACAACTGGTTTGCAAACCTGTAGCATTAAGGTGATACTCAGTTTGGTGTGAAGTGGCTTAATGTATGTTATGAGAACCTTCCTTGCACCATTACATAACAGGAGAGCAGTGTCATCATAGATGGCTTTAAAAAAATATGGTTCCATCATATGGTATCATTACAACCATAATTTTTAAAACAGATGTTGGAACAGGACATCACACAGTGAGAATAAAAATCCTAAAAGGACAACACCCACTGGCAGCATCTCACCTGCATCAAAACATCAACACCCCTCATTCTACTGTATGTAAGCTCACACACCAGCGACATCTTGACATCTCAACTCGTCAAGAAACACCAGCATCAACGTTATTCAATTCTGCAGAAAGGTGGCAATTTTATCCTAATTGCACCCCAGATTGGCACGTGGCTGCTATACCTAACTTTTTTGTCTCTCTAGCCATGGCTGCAACAGGCATTAACTGACATGCATCAAATAATACAAAACACTGTGGTGTATTGCACTTAAGAGTAACCAATGGCTTATTAGTAATGAGATAAAGGCAGTTTGAATAAATAGGATTTTTGATTTTTTTTAACGTGTTTAACAAGGTGTTTTTGCCCATGGAAGTGCTACTGCCTATGTTTTCTAGTTAGAAAGCAAAGTCACTAAACTTCTTAACCCTGTCTCCAATTCCGTGTCTGATTTGCAAACTAAAGAGTGGCTCTATCAATTTCTACCAAAGTGTACGGCAACCATTTCCTCTCTCCATCCATCAGGCAGTCAATCATAACCAGTAATAGCTGGAAAAACACCCTATTCCCCAGACTACAGTTCACAGGTATAAAATTTCAAATGTTGCACAGGAGACAATTTCAGGTAGGCGTTATGGCAAAATGTGATGAGGTGTTGTGTCACATCTCATCGTGTTCCTCTCAAACACACACATTCACATGCAACAACATCATTGGAAGAGGGCTTCAACAGAGCATGCCATGTATCAGCCTAATAGAGCAGAGATAACAAGCTCTCTGCCTGCTTGTCCTGTTGACTGACTGGCTCAGTGGGACATCTAACAAGAGGAAGAGAAACAGGATCTTAGCAGCTGCCTGGCTACCCTCCAGTCTACCCATCGTCTGGTCCATGTTGTACTGTAGACTGACTTTAAGTTACTTTAAGTTATAGCTTGAAATTGTCTGCTTGTCAGCTGTTTGGTTTCTACCTTTTGCTTTTTATTAGGTTTTTATTATTATTTATTAGAAGTTTAAAACTTGATTACAGGTCTGTATGAGGTGAATCCCTGTGTGACAACCAATCTGGCCAGTGAAAAAGCCTAGTGGTGTTTTTGAAAGATAATTTATGCCCCACTAAAAATGAAGGAGGAAATGAAACACATCAAATGCAAAATGAGTGTACACAAAGCAACCAAAAGGAGTAGCATCCAGTCTGTTCACTACGAGGATTAATTCACTGCGATCTGTCATGCTCTTGCATCATACCAGCAGACAGCAGGAGACATATAACAATAAAGATGTACAAAACTGGCTGTAATATAATGCAAATGATAATTGCATACCCCCAATCACATTAAGCACAACCTTAAGATTTTGTATCAATGCAATATTCATTTTCATTACTGTATATTAGTGTGTGTATGTTAATTTTCCCCCTCATAATAAGACTGCACAGTGCATAGCTGCTTTCTGTCATACAATATCATGACTGGTTCTGATTTCTCATAAAAAGATATCCAGACTGCTCCACATCATAAAAGTAAAACTCATTCTTTTGATCATCACACTGTTCTCTTTATGTGTGTAAATGTATGCATGAGTGCCTCAGACAGAAAGCATGTTGATTACGTGACACCATAACAAATCTACTAAACTAAATTTCCAAGAACAGTTCAGTTCTCTGAATTGTTGATCTTATATGAATGAACATTCTGACATTAATAAAAACTCAGAACAAGCTTAAACACAATGTTATCTTCAACAGATTCTGAATCTTGTCAAATCCCATGGCAACGTTCAGCAGTGCACACCCACCCTCTGCATGCAAGCTTAGGCTTTGTAAAAACCCAATCCTTAAATATGAGGTTCGGGTTTAGCTCACTATTGCAAAAATCAAATACAGTATTGGGCTTTTATAGATTATATTGAAGAGATTCTGTACTATCAACAAAATGAAAAAAGAGGAGGTGGTGAAGGGATGGCTAACGATGAAGTTCATGAGCCAGTCACCCCACATCAGTATATATTAATATTTGCAGGGAGGATTATCATTTAAAATGTGTAACAGAAGTTATTTTTTCACCCTCTACTTGTTAAATAATTCTGTTTTAAGAATAAACAAATGCTGGGCTCAATTTCAGCTGAGACAAATTGCTCTTATCTTTAAATAAACAATATACTTAATCATTTCAGGTATTGCTTATAATACTGCTCAGAGGTTGACTTATATCAGCAATTAGCACAGTTATGAAACACAAAGCAAACTACTTAACCCAGTGACTGTGTTTCAGCAGTGGCTTACTACTGGGTAACTGAAGCAGAATCTCAAGCTGATACTGAGACGCTTAATGATATCTCATCTTCTTTTATAAAGTGGCAGGTTTAACTCACTCACTGATGCATGCTCATAATTTCATCTGGTAGTCAGAAATATCAGCCATCTAGCAGCTTGTCAGACAAATATTAAACATTTTTGACTACAACACTGTATTCATAAAAGAGTTTGAACTATCACACAACAGAATACATTATTTTTTATTGTATTTCTGCACATTGTAAAGAGAGAGTTTTTCAAATGTTATGGGTAATTTAATTGTTTTAGTTAAATTTCCATACTGATTGCTTTGAATGTCTGTCTGCTGGAATATTTCAATCTCTACACAACCTCCTCACCCTTGCTACTGTTTCAGCATGAAAAAAGGTCAAACTACATATGCACACCAGATGTTTCAACCACATGTTCAGTAAAAAGGTATACAATTGCAGTCCCATAATAGCACCATATAATCATTTTTGATGTGGCTGACCAGAATTGATTATAACAATTTACCAAATGCAGAAAACCAATTTTGTTTTCCATCCTCCAGAGTTAAAGGAAAAGCCATTTAAATAAATTAATTTAAAAAATTGCTCTATGATTTGAATCCTCTTTACCCACTACTCATTCTCTGGAGCTAATCCAGTTTAAAGCACACAGATGTCCAGGCAGAGGTGCTTGAAAAGCCTCCAGGGATCACATGACAGTTTTGTAAACCTTGTCTTAAATCACCTTTTTGTCAGCTTTCTGTTAGTTACATAACAGTCTTTGACAGCATGAATTGTGTATTTTTTGTTGTGGAGGAGACACGTTTGATTTATCTGTCTATTTTTCTATTTTCTTTCCGATGTAGTTTTGAATAAGTGTTTCAGGCAGGCAATCTAGACACAACACAGTCGTAGGGTCCTATCATAACCAAAGTGGTTATGTCACACCTGCTGCAATAAGACTTGCATCCTGATCAGGATATTTAGATTAGGGTCTAAGTCGAAGTCACCACACTGAGTAATTACAGGCCAACAGTTTAAATTTATCACCCACACAGTAAAGGCCTTGGTCTTCTTCACCACAGATTAAAAAAAACATAAAATTGGCTCCAATCATTGGTATTAAATTGGCATAAAATCGACTCCACGATTGTAATTTGTAATTAATATCCCAAACCTGTCGAAACACTGGAGCAACACAACAAAATGTGCCCTGTGAAAATTATATCATGGTTATTTGTGTACTAATCTGTTTCTATTAGAACTGATGACCCCAACTTCTGACCCTGACAACAGGGAAATACAGTAGTAGGAGTACTACATTCATACAGAGCTACAACAATTAGTTAATTAATCGGTTACTTGATCTACAGAAATTAAATTAACTATTATAATAATCAAATAATAATTTTAGTAGTTTTTACGCAAATATGCCAAAAATGTGATTGTCTCAGCTTCTTGAGTGTGGTGATTTGATGCTTTTCTTCGTCATGATAGTACACTGAATATCTTTGACTTTAAGACTGACAAAATAAGACATTTTAAAGACATCATCTTTGACTGTGGTAACTTTTCACAAAGACAAAATGAGTAATTGATTATTCAAGACAACGATCAGTTTACCAATTGATAATGAAAAATAATAATACAGTCACAAAAAAGGTGCCTCCACCAGTCACTAAAGCTCAGTTCCATTAATTCATTGGCTTTCCTTTGACTTCTTTGGTGTTATTCTCACTCTAAAATACACTGCCCAGGTGAAGTGAAGACTATAAATTCCACATAGGCACAATCACAAAGCTGTTGTCCATCTGTTGTTTCAGTTATGATAACAATGAATTAAAGTTCAGTTTGAGTAATAGATCCATGAGTTTGACAGCTTACATCAAATGCCAAAACACCATGAGGACAGAGTTTACAGCTCTGCCAAATTATCACAGTGACTGCCAGTTAATCTTAAAAAGAATGTGTGATGGCCACAACAAATAAACTGTGGCACTATTTGCATCTGTCTGAGTCATGCATCAATGTCTTTAGCTACACACATTATCATAATCTATATTAGACAAAGCAGGACTTAATACAACGTTCAACATTTTACTACAAATTCTTCACAACTTCAATGACAAAGAATTTCAAAACAGTTTCTCCTGCAAGAAAGAATGACACATCGAAAATGCTTCATTTCTGTGTGGACAGATTTATGTGAAACTTTCCCATCATTCTGCAGCCTACAGCCTCTGAAAGCCTCCCACATGAGAATAGTAAAGGAGAAAATCACAGAGTGAGAGGTCAGCGCAGTGGAAATAGATTCTTTGCACCTGTTTTCTAAATCTGTGGATTTTTTCACATTTTCCCAGCCCAAGACTAACCTTTACAGATCTTTCCGTGCATATTATTTATTTCAGCCTCTTCTGTGCTCCTTGGCAGAAGGGCCCCAGCTACATAACTAGTGACTTTAAGTATTTGGCTTGAAAAACTTTCATCATATGAATTTGAAAGGTCCTGAACCAGCAGCAGAGCAGCTTCACACCTTCGACAATGAACAGTATTATCTGCTGGCTCCAGAGACTGGTTCGCTTTGTCTGGGGACTTAATTTTTCTTCCCCAAAGAGATCATCATCAGTGTAAGAGAGAAAACTGAAGCTGAGGGAGTTCCTAATGAGCAAAGTCACTCTTCATTGTGTTTCTCCTTCAGACACTCTCCTCTCTCCCTTCTCACACCATGAAGTGAATGTTGTCATTTCATGCTCACATACTCATCCATCTGCCTAGCAACCCCTGCTTGAATAAGTCTTCAGGAAATCAGCTTATGGAAAAATAAGTGCTTTCTCATAAGTTCTTATAAAGACAATTAAAAAAAACTTGATTAGGCCAGCATCCCTCTTTAATTTGCTCCTTCAAGCAGCGTTATTCTAATGAAGAGGAGCAATCAGTGTGAGGGCGGCACTCCTACTGAGCATGTGGTAGAGAGCATAAATCTGAGTGGGGACTTTACATCAACTCTGTTCATTATAAAAAACAAGAGAAAAAATGGAGGTGGAGGGAGAGAAAGAAGGTATATGTTCTAACAAACACAGACACAAACTTAGAATTAACCACAAATAAATATTTTAAAATTAGATCAACTAATTTTATTAGATAGCAATTTATTTGATTATTAGAGTTGGGTTTATGGATTTTAATTGGGTATAAACAAAATAAATATATTTTTAGCCTCCCTAAGATTTTACTTGTGTTTTATCACTATTTTCATCTTTTTTCACAGCAAAATGCTACGATATTTTGACATATCATAGCATTAAAAGCTCAGCCAGAAGTGATTACATTAACTAAGGCTCAGTTCAACTTGATGTGGAAAAATATATAACAATAATAATATTGTACTTTACGTGCTTTGACATGTCAAAATGTCTGCTGAGAAAAGGTCTATTGTGTGTCATATTTTGATCTTTTTACTGTCTTTTCATTTTGTTCTACTTATCTGACAGATTTTTTGGTGGGGTGTGGAGGGACTTTACACCCTCATTAGATAGTGACAGTAGATAGACAACAGAAAACGCTGCGGTAATGTAACATGCCTCTTAAACAGTACAATACCAAGGCACATCTATTTATTTCATTTTAATTTCATAATTTTTATTCACATTTTAATCTTATAGCTAGGTTTATTGTTTAGGTGTATTAGATTTGTACTAGTTTATCAGTCACCTGCATGAAACCTGTATGAAAGATGGTCTACAGCTACGTTTGGATTGCTTTATTGAAGTTAAAGATCCCCTTCAGACATGTTTTAATATAGGATAGTAAAATACTTTTCTTTGAATATTAAGGTTTACAAAAGTTCATTTACCTTGTTGGAAGATGTTTTTCACTTCAAATGTTTAATTGCCGGACACAAGATGTTTTCTATTTCACTTCAAAGTCTACTCTCAGTGTATGGGCAATGGAGGCTTCATGTATACACATCACACTTAAAGAAATTGCAAACTGGACCTGGACTGGAGTCCTAATTAGTTGTGCCATCACAAATCCTGCTTATCAAACTCAGATTTTCAGCAGACACAGAGAAACTTTCCCTCTTCAGCAGATGAATGTGAAAACAGCCTGTTAGTGTCAAACTCTGCACATACGTTATTCTGCCTCACAGTAAAAGGTCAAACAATCAAGTGACAATGAGGACTTTAATGTGTCATGAACCTCACTGAAATGCACACCAGCAATGACACTGGATGAAGCAAAGAAGACTAATGTCCCTTTTCTCCCTCCACGCACACACACCCTTTCAGATGGAAAGTACTGCTTTATGCCATTTTCACACACACTTTCCGCATGTTTAACATGGGATTATGTATATGGGATCATCCCGCATTTGACCCAATCATACCAGACTGATGTCATGGGTTAATCCCTTCTTGTCGCCATACACAGTAAACCCAAGTCCACAATTGTAATTCCATGCACTGCTAAACCAAAGAATTACAACAGATAAAATACATATAGAGTCAGAATATACTGCATTTGCTAAAGAGAGTTGTGGAGTACAAAATAAACGTTCATCATGGTGCAGTTGAGGTGGTGCAATTTATAATGATTTCTTAAGAGTTAACCAGTGAGTTTCACTTTATTCCATACCACGGGTCCATACATTTATGATTGAGAAGGCTTAAAGAATTGAGAGGGAATTCCTATGATAAGTCAATAGTATTCCTGTTTTGACCCTATAACCTCATTATAATCCTATAGTGATTATAGAACTGTGTGTTCACCCTCTTATACAAAAGGTGAGAGGTGTCAGGCCGGCCTTTAACCCTCTAACTCTGCTCGGAAGCAGGGCTGCATGTTGACCCATTAAGATCAAGAGTAAACATCCCACATCACTGAGTCAGTCTGAAAGTGTCTGTAGAGGCTGTGACTAACCGTAGGTATTCATCAAATATTGATTACCAAGGTATTACATCAAGTAAGCGAAGAGTAGCGATTGGTTAATAAGTCAATTGAACTCTTCCTGTCTGGATACAAAAAAGATCTCCTTGACACAAACATAATGGACCTTTCTCACTGTGTCATTGCAACAAAACCAGGGACATAACCAATAACATCAAAGACAGTTCAGTTACATTGAGGTGTGCTGGTAAGCCATGCCAGTGACATACCAGGACCCTTATTATAAGAGCCAACAACTAATCTGACCCAACATTCTCTGTCAGAGCATTCAGCAATTTTATTTGTTAATGTTTCAACTTACTTTTTACTGTTTTTCTGTGCTATTAAATCCTAAATTCACTATCTAGCTAGCTACATTTTACGCACTCAGTTTGAAACTAGTGGTGGGGTGGGTAGGAAGTACAGAAAAGAGCTGAATTTGATTTACAAGCATTTCAACCCACAGACAATTTCGCAAAAATCTAATATTAGAGGTCTAAAAAAAATTTCAGAAAATAATAATTAGTGTATTATTATATATTATAATTATTTTTTTTGGAGTACTATCTTTACCCAAGCTTTATCTGTACGATGTCAATCACCAGTGTGTTTAACATAAACACAATCCCAATTCTACCCTTCAATCTGCTCATCAGCAATAGCCCCCGCTTCTCTTGAACATGAAGACACGAGCTGAACGCTTGGCATGTTAATTACTCTCAATTATCTAGCTCATCTTTTCGAGCTATTCATTTGTGTCAGCTTAAGCTTTGCAAGGGTAATACTCTTTCAGAGTCACTGAGTGAGAGGGGAGAGAGGGCGTTCTTTTGTTTAATCACTGATTAAATTAAAAGCCAAGATTATTTACATTGTTTTACGATATTCATAAGTCGTCTGACTGTCAGGGTCGGGGGAGAGACAGAGAGCAGCAAATGAAGGCAAAAAAACAAGAATAGAATTTAATTCACAGAACAATGAATGGGACCACCCACAGTTTGTGACCTATAAGAGGGGCCAGAAAGCGTAATTTGAACAGTATAATAAATATGGCATCTAACTGCTGCTGCCTTACAAATGTGTCTAAATATGACACTTTTTTTTTTTTTTTTTAAATGCTCAGGAAGCAGAAAATGTCAAATCAAATTATCATCTAAAAATAATGCAGAACAAAGCGAGATCCAGCCCACCCCAGATCTTTCTTTAGACAGCAACAGTGTAGGCTAAGACCATTTCATATCCAGAACTTGAACACCTGTGGCACATAATTTACAATCAACCCTTCCAAGGACTTGAGATGTTTTTCTTCCAATTCCTGTCCAGTACGTCCAATTCTGTGTCCTCACCTCATCATTTTTGCTGTTGAGTGTGCAAGCAGAGAACCATTAGATTAGGAAAATAATGTCCTCCCAAGATTTGCAGAAGTCAAGAATAAATGGGAATATTTCTGTCAAAGATGAGTTTGGCAACAAAAATCCAATTATCACGAAATGTGCTCTGACTGTCATAGTTGAAATCAGTTGGCTGACGACCTCTTACTCTCCACTTATTCCTAAAATTCTGTCTCAAACGAATGCATGTGCACACACGGCTGTACTGCTGATCCACATATCCGCCATTATATATCAAGTCCATTTACCCTAGAGAGCTGTGGGCATTATCCTGCCATGTCTCTATCGACCAGACAAGTGAAAGGCCACTTAAAAGTGCTCACTGAAGATGGTGCAACAATGGCTGGATGGATGTGGAAATGTATAAATGGACACAAGGGGAGAGGAATGAAAATCAGAAAAAACTACTGCAAATAGCAAAGTCATTACATCTGAAATGACAGGCAACATGAGGGGATGACAAAAAAATAGATTATCCACATTTATACTGTTTGAACAAAATGTCTATTTACAATACAAAACAATAAATAAATAACAAATAACCTGCAGCAATTAGTTGATTCATCGATTAATAGAAAATGAATTGGAAATTTATTGTGCAGTTTTTAATTTCACAAATGTGATGAGTTAATGCTGTGTCATAAACGATAGCAAACTGAATGTCCTCAGATGACTTATCAAAAATAAGACATCTGAAGACGTCACTATTGAAATGTTTCACTATTTGACATTTTGTAAATGCAATAATCAAAATAATTATTAGTTGCAGCCTTAATAAATATGCATAGAACAATTTTGCAGTGACCAAAAGTTGGCTAGCTAAGGGTGTGTGTCGATTACGTTCAATGCAGCCAGCTGCACCTTTACATTTTCAACTAAATTTAAGAGAAATCCATTTAAATGTATTTTAAACATCTTGCTTAGACAACCTAATGAATGAAACACAACATCAGTGGCAGATTAGCAGATAATGTACTGGTGGTGAATAAAATTCAGTTCATTTTATTGATTTTATCAATTTGATTATTTCTGGGGTTTTTTGCATTTATTCCTAACTCTTCCAAATTTACTTCTAGACCAGTTGTAAAGATTAAGCCTTGCTTTTACCTCTCCAGGTTTTTGTTCACTTCAGCCTGCACAAATTGAACTAGGAACAAGTAGCTAAGCAGAAATTAACCTGTGAAGACAAAAAATTTAACTTGATCAAACTTGCTTTATCAAACTCACATTGGGAAACCCTTCCAAAACATCTACTATGTACCAAAGTTAAAGCCTAGAAAGTCCTCTGTAGCTAAAGTGTGTGGTTTGCTCTTTCCTATTAATATACATAGCTAATTAGTGGTTCATTGACCTTGCCTAAATACACTAATGCTTTAGCAGTGACAGACCACAGTAAGTTTAATTCATTGACCTGCTACTCCCAAACTATTTCAATTCATGAGCTAGCATTTTTTCAATGCCCCACTAATCTACAACATTATAATAACATTATATGCTTGGCCCATTTGCGTTTGTCTGTCGTGCCTCGGGTCCATTGATGTTCTGTCATGTTCCCTCCAGCCACTCTACATCCAGCCCAGTAGATCTCTACCCTGCTGTAGGGGGGGAAGGCTATTCCTGGCTCTGGTCCTGCTGCACTCTCCTGGCTCTGTAGATTTTGGTGCCATTGTCCCATATGCTGCTGCTTCAGAAGCCCTATCCTCTTAATGCCTGTGCCCAGCTATGGTTTACTCCCTCGGGTCTGCTCCTGCTATTCCTGGCACTGTTGTGTTTGCAGCATCATCATCCCAGTTACCAAGTCATCCTCATTGTGGACATTAAAAAAAGCACACAATCCCATCAAATATTGCTGCCTTTATACACCGGTTACTATTGCTACCACTGAATGTGTCTTTCCTGAAATGTTTGCATCAGATTGAAAAGATTTCAGACCATCTCATCATGGTAGCTACTAGGGATAAAGGTCAGCTATTATTAATGTGATTCACCTGTCAAACTGGAATGTGGCTTTGACATTGAATTGAAGCCTCCTTTTGGTGGACCAGATGCAGGCATTGCGTTGGGCATACTTTACTGTTTATTCTGCACCCAGCATACATTAACATAATATTTCAATAATAAAATGGAAATATATTTTGATTGCCTTTCAAAAAACACATCCCAAAAAGTATGTTAACTCCAGCAGGACTTGAATTTAATTTTTCAGCTTTTTGAATAGGAGCCGCAGGATAATAAAAGTCAAAAAAGTCAAAAAAAAAAAAAAAGTAAACTCACTTGAGTACAGTCCATCTAGACATGGCTGCAGTGAGATTTGGTAATATATACATGGATTATTACTATCATAACCCTGAATTAAATAAAGTTCAAATCAATCTAACATTTATTTCAAAACATAATGTGTCATGTGATTTTTATATTGCACTTGCATTATGATTACCCTTGTGCTCATGGGAAATTAAATGACTAACAACACCAAGAAATATATTTACCCCACTGACCAGACAGAAAAAAACAAGGGGAGGGAAAATCTCTATTTTTTTATAATCTACACTTAATAATATAGAGAGGTGGTTTTCATTTGAACATACTTCATGTTGTACTACAGTTGCGCCAGCTGATGATATGAGACATTTCTCTGGCTGACAATATCAGCACTTGATGTTAGTACTTAATAGTAATTAATTTTAGCATCAGAGATGTATTATTGTACTATTTCATTCTAGATAAAACAGGAATCCTAAGAGATGCAGGACTGCTATCACACATACATAATCAACACACACACACACACACATAGACATACTGTTTCTTAAGTGTAACAGTACCTTGAGGCTATTCAGCACATACACCAACAGCATGCATCACTCATTTGACCCAATGGGCCTCATTCACTTATATGTGCTGGAAATGTTCCTACTTTGCACACAGAATAAGTACACTCTTTCAATTACCATCTAAGGAATTGTTACAATTATGGTGATGATTTACGCATTACAACATCTTAGCTGTTAATTTTATAATTAGCAAATACACTGCACGTTAATGGCAATTTCACACTTCTAAATGTTGTATATTTAGCTCATTTCTTAAATAATTGGGGTTCTATGGACTATACCATTTTTTAAGACTGTGGTACGTTTATGATTGGTATGCACGCATGGTCTAATGAGGTTCTAATTTTGTTTGCAGAGTAAGAAAAAATTGAGGCAAGAACATATCAATTAATCACAGGTAAATACAAGTATGCATACTGGGGGCTCAAAACTTTGCATAGTTTTGACACTATATGCTGTGATCATTAAAACAACACAGATGTTCACCAGCAGCTAGCATGTTGTGGTTACAAAACACATGCAATCACAAATTTGTGTACACTTAAACAAGTCTAATATCTTCCCCCTCTAAACTCCCAAAAAGACGGATAATTAGTTGTTGGCATGTGTCACTTTTACCAGTTTGCATTCTATTCTTTAATCCTCTCTTTGATTGTGGAATATCTAGCAGATGCCTCTTCAGTCTGGGGAATCTGCCAAGAGTATTAAACCAACTTCCAAAAAGGGCCAGGACGAATATAGTGGTGGTGTCAATCATGATGACCAAACAAAAATAATAGCATGAATAGGCATTTTTAAAAACACACACACACACACACACTTGGCAATATCCCTTATTTGTCTGCATAACATAACAACAACATTGGAAAAAGTAGCGAATACTGACATCATAGCCTGAAAAATTGACCTGACCTTTAATTACAACCCCTATGAGAGCAAAACTGAGCACTGCAATTGAGTTGCACATTCAAATTATCTGTATTGCAATTAAAATTACAGGATGATGGGATTGGCTGAGTGACAGACAGGGACTAGGGGTTGGGGCTGCACAGAAAGAAAAACTGAACACGATGAGTACAGCTCTAAAGATGACAAGGAGTGGCAGTAGCTGACTGGGCTGACTGGGTCTGAAGATAAATTAGTAGGCCTGTGACTCAAATTTTGTGTCAGCTTAGTAAAAAAGAAATGTTCCTCCTCTGCCTCAACAACAGCCAACGATATGTAGTGGTTGTCCTGTAGATTAGAGCTTCTCTACAGTCAACAGTATACATATACAGCTTTAAGGTATGAAATATTGCAGGTGTGCAGCAGGGTGTTGTTGATAAAGAACAGATGGAGTCAGCAAATTGTCATTGGGAACAATGTCACAATACTGCGTAGCCTCCAGGTGTGAAAGTGTGCTGCTGAAAGAGTGTAAAGTAAGGTGTTGCCTAAAAATGACAAATACCAAGCAAATCTTCTTTGGATAAGTATCTCTGATTTCTTCTTTCAGTTACGGTCAATCCTCATAATGGCAGCCCTTATTTCATTATAGACTGGCAAAGTTCAATGAGATAAATCATTTCAAGTAGGATATAGATTAAATGATTGTTAACCTTCTCCTTGTCTTTTAACATCAACTCTAACCACTCACCGAGCTTTAACTGGTCTTTGCCCCTGCTTTTCAACCAAAACACAACACATATTCAAAAACATATTTATAGCGATTGTCTTTTATCTAAGAATACATTTGGGACTAAAAATAAGCCATGCCATTGCATAAGCAGCACCTACTGTAGATGAAATAGTTGTTAACTAAGTTTGGGGATTTTGCGGTCCCTTGAGTCACATCATCATCTAAAAACCCAAAGATTGTTCTGACATGTATCAGTCCAGCCAAACTTAAATCACATTACAAGGGGGTTCAAACGGTGTAGTCTGACTTTCAGAGGCTATTTACTAATGGCTGCTGTTCTGTCCCTTCTACTGAGGGTGATTCAAGACATTGGGATTTGGACAGCTAGTTCTTGTTGGAATTGGATTGTTGTGTCCAGACTTAATCAAGCAGTTACCTCTGAACTTACTGTGTGTCTGCCCTGACTCACTGGAGCCATTTCTCGTGTGTCTCCCTTCTTCACAATGTCTCTCTGTACATTCTCAATGCAATTAGATATAGGATACAAATACCAAAAAAAGAGGACAGCTCACTGTTTTCGTAAATAAATATCTCAGAATGGCAGCTGACAGTGACTGAAAGACACATTTTTTGGATATATGATGTGTTGCAAACATATATTGTACCACTTACTGCATGGATGTACAGTAAAGTCCATGACTCTAAGCAGCCTAATTGCTGGCATGCATACTGAGTGAGAAATTACAGAAAGTATGATCACCCCAATAAATATCCCAAAGGATTAATGTGCATGCAGATCCCACTGTGTATCCCAGAAAAAAAACACAAACACACTTTTAATGCAGTCAAGCTGCCCACATGGAGTGCTCAATTACAAAGTCAACAAAAAGTAGGTTAGTATAACCAATTTCAGTCCCATAATGATACCAATTAAATATTTGTAAATAGCAAAAAATCAATCTTGACAGTCAGAATTAGACACAATTACTCATGCGCTGTGATACTGTGTATACTGGTGCCTCTCCGCTAAGAGCTCTGCTCACGGATCAATGGTTTTCCACATTTAAACACGGACTGGAAGCCAACAGATCGATAGACCCTGAGTTTTGGATGGAACAACTGGTATGGAAGAACAATGTTACATAGTTCTCCCATTTGGGAAGGGAATGACTGCAAGACAAAGAAAGAAGCAAAGACTGAAGATGTGACAGGCATCAGAACAGCACTGGGAGAATTAAAGGTAGAGGAGTGAAAGACATGAAGGAAGGCGAGCAGGGGAGCATGAAGATAGTACTGAAGCATTTATATGCAGCAGAATCAGATCTCAGGGAGAAAGATAATGGATAACTTGAGAAAAGAGAGAGAAATGAGAAAAATCGAGTCGCTGGAAGGAAACGTGCCTGCCAGCTAGCTCATCAGCAGACTGATTTTTATGCTTGTTCACAGTTTCGTTCACGAAGCAGGATACCCTGCTGGTTTGGATCTGTCACTACTGGGAGTCCCTGCACTGCCTTTCCAACCTGCAAGGAATTCCCATTGTACCAAGTCTCTATTCCAGTTCATGATCTGAATACATTCTCAGCTCACCAAGCTTTTCCTGACACCTCATTTGCACATTTAAATAATGCAAATATGTGAAAACACGAGACCACCTCAGCAGATAGAGACTAACTAATATCATGCTTCTTTATCTGCAAAGTCTGTCATTCAATACCAAGGCCATATGATGTGGAAAATATTTCAGCAGGATGAAAAGCAGCACAGCAGGACAATTGCTGTTCTCTGCAACACTGAATATCAAGCTGCCAAACTGTGATGGGCAGACGTTTTGAAAGCCCTCTAAATTTAGGAAAAAAGGAGATATATCATTGAAAAGAGGGACACTTCAAGGTTGAAGTGAGGGACACCTCAAGGTTTGGGACAGTTAGAAACTGTACCACAGTTAATATGTGAGTATATTTGCTTCTAATATTGTTTAAAGCAGGCCAGGTCAACCTGTGTGAGTTATCAGGCAGCATCATCATGGCAATTGTGTCTCCTCCAGGGGCTAATGAGCACTTTCCTGCAAGGTTTCAGGGCAGCTGTGGATGACACGGCTGACAGAAATATGACCCTGACATGTCTGATGTAAATCAGTGCCACTTATGCTGATGGACAGGTGTACTGTTATCTCTTAGAGCCCTGTGAATTACAATAGCCTATATTAACATCCAATTTAAAGGAAATGTGGCATTTAACCTACCCAATGAAAGATAGTAATGGCAGAAATAGGCCAATTTAGGCTACCATTATGTCAATATTTCAGAGTTTAAAATATCACAAGGACGGATTTATTTGCATTAGGTTTTCCTGTTTGACTATGACAGAAACATTACTGTATGATTCATGGCCCATTAATAATACACTTACTTTCACTCAGTCATGTTTATAATTTATTTAAGGGTTCAAAGATTAAGTGGACTAGGCTGAGTTTTACAGCCTGCCAGTGTAAATAAAAGAAAGGGGAAACTACCTGAGGTCAAAGCTTCGGGTTAAACTGAACTTGTCTGTGTATTAAACGATGACAGGAGCCAAACAAAACCATCCCAAAACCCAGTGCACATATTTAAAAAAACAAAAATCAATTTACATTCAGCCCCATTCTTCACCATTTTGCATTTAGGATCGAAAGAAAGCACAGACTACGCTCGTCCAGCAAATAAAACGGGACAGTGAATCCGGTTAGATAGCCTACAAACCAATGCGTCTTGGTTACCTTGCGTCTTCGCCACAGCTCATCCACACGTGGGGACAAAGGGAATCCCGACGCCTTTTGCGCGTTGTTTTGAGGCTGTAGAAAGCTACTGTCACCGTGCGCATACACAAATAAACTGTCTTTTTATTCCGTATCAGCGGGGTATTTTCGCCATCCTCTGTTGGGATACTCCACAACACTGCCCAACGAACAGCGACCAGGGTAATCCAGACTCTCCAGGCGTGTTGTGCTCACATGATCTAAGATTTCTTGTTGTCCAGACTGAAACAAAATTGACACAAAACTGACTCGTTAAGCAAACTGATTCTCTTTTGTCCCAGTTGCATGCCGGTTTACCATTCACACAAGCTCCCTTGCATGACCAAGGAGCTTTACGTATGAGGGGGTTGAGGGCTTTCACGCATTTAAAACTCAGTGTTCCCCTGCATCCATCCCTCCCTCCCCTGTCAGCAGGCGAGCGGTGTGGACCAATTGAGAGGCAGCGAGAGAGAGAGAGAGAGAGAGAGAGAGAGAGAGAGAGAGAGAGAGAGAGAGAGAGAGACGATCAGAGCATTTGAGTCTGATGTAGGACCAGAGACCTGTCATGAGCAGAAATAACAGACCACAAAGCCCAAATGAAAGGAAGACTTGATACTGAGCAAAGATGGTCTTGACAGAGTGTGAACTACAAAGAAGCTTTAAGAAAATAGTAATTTAAATAATTTAATTTCACATATTAAAATGTATATAGTTGTAAACTCAAGAAAGATGCCTCCAAGAGAAAATAAACACAGAAATGAAAAACATTTCGACGCCTGGTCATGATTTAAAGAAACAGTGCAACAATTTTTGGAAATAGCTTGTTTGACACTTTACCCAAAGAGATCTGTAGATTTACAGGTCAATCTCGAACTGCCTCTCTTTTAGAGACTGAGGAAAATCTCCCAGTTTTACTTGTTAAAACTGGATGGAAACAAAGAGTTTAAGAAAAAGACAAGATGCAGTTCACTACAGAGGGGGGGAGCCTAATTTTCAATCGTTGACAAAAATGTAAGGGGTATAGGTTTATTAGTTCAAATATTGTACATTTAGAAATCCCAAGACTTCGGTAGGCGAGATCTCCGATTGTCTGGCTTTGTATTTCAGTGCACAGGTTTAGGATGTGTTTAGCCTGGCTAAACACACGGGCTGAAGGCACAGGGAAACACTTGGCCTGTTATCTTAAAGGGGATGTATCATGCCAATTTCCAGGTCTATATTTTTATTTTGGGGCCATACTGCTATATCTTTGTATGATTAACATATCAAAGACCTCCTTGACTATCTCAGAAGGGCCCTTTATGTAGCCCCTCAGTTCAGCCTCTGTCTGAAACAGTCTGTTTTAGCTCCTGTCTTTTTAAGGCTCCCCCTCCCAATGAGCCCACTCTGCACTCCACTTCAAATCTGGAGGCTTTACAAACATTAGAAGTAGGATTTCACTTCTTTTCTCATTCTCTGCTCAAAAGAATCTTAGCAACAACCTTGGCAACAAAGGCTATGAAGTAGACAGCTATCTGTGGGTATGTGCGAACTATCTGACATCATGGGAAGGAAGTAGAGGTAACTGCAAACGCAGCGTTCAGAGCAGGTTGAAGCCCTGGCTCATTTTTACATATACTCATCTCACGTTATAGAACTTTACCTAACACAGACATTCAATATTATAACTGTATAAAGATGTCCCCTTTAAGTATATGTTCCAACAAATGTAAATGTATTATCTGAATGGAACATTCAATCACCTCTGGATGTGACAGCAGAGCGGCTAAACAGTTTTACACCATAACAGATGTGAGTGCAGCAAGGCTTTTCCTCCTTACAGAACATAGGCTGTGTCTGAAATTATGCCCTATTTGCAACCTAGAGCATATTTGAGTGTTTGAAAGTATAAAAAGTGACGCAGTGCAGCCTTAAAGATCTCCTGTGTCTCATCCGTCTACAAAACAAAAACTTGAGCCATCCAAACTATTTGAGGATTCTTTAATCTTTTTTTAATCCCTTGAACAAAAAAATATGGCTCTCTTGAGCAGGGTTGAACATTTTCTCAAAGGTTTTGTCCTTGTTTCCAGCCTTACCGTACCTGTAGACTGTGCACACATAGGTTGATGATAGATTACCTTATCTATCTCAAAGCAAACTCAGAAGATAATTTTCCAAAATGCTGGAATGTTCACTTCAAAGCAGTTAGCTCTCTTTGTACATATGGTGAAGTAATTTATTGGTCCAAGTAACATTTTCACAGTCATTGGTTCAATTTGTCTAAAGTGATTGTGGCACAAGTTGCTGCCACAGTGGGTTCCCTCAGCAGAGAGCACAGACAGAGTTCAATTAACCCTTTTATTTAACAAATCAAAACTCACACAGCTCCTGTGTGCTGCTGCTGCTGCCCTACACTCAGGCACATGGCTTAATACAAAACACAAACTTAAAGCTCTTCACCCTTTTCTGCTACTCCAACGCTCCTTCACTCTTTGTCCAGCTCTCACTCAGTCCAGTCATTCCTGCAGAGAAACAGGAGAGCTTGATTAGACAACTCAGCCCGGCTGTGCCAATCAACTCACCTGACTTTGCCATATGTTATGGTTAAGAGAACTGAAGTTTTATTTAAATTATACATTTTACAACTTAATTCCCTGGATGACAGCGGCATCAAATTACTTGTTTTCACACTAATCAACGATTTCCATAACTAAAATGGACAGTCAACAAAGGTATCAGATGGCCGCTTAGACTTGTAAATTGTATGATAATCTCTAGACTAGATAACACACATCCGAGAAGTGAGCTCTATACCATGATTGTGAGCACATGAAGTTTCTCTCTATTTCACCCCTGTTGAGTCACAGTATGATAAGTACTTCAAGAACTATTATTAACTTTTCAGCAACATGAGCTCAGTGAATTCCCACAAATTACATTACAAGAACAAATGACTTTTGAAGAGATTCCCATGTTGCGGTAAATAGTCTGTTGCTTTGAAGTGTACTGAACCAGTCAACAAGAGGAAGAATAATGTGGAAAAAAGGCAGAATCTCTCTCTGGTGAATTCATATATAATGATTTGTAAATGTCAGTTCTCATGTTCAGGAAGTCAATACATTTGTGACTGAGTTTGTGTGTGTGTGTGTGTGTGTGTGTGTGTGTGTGTGTGTGTGTGTGTGTGTGTGTGTGTGTGTGTGTGTGTGTGTGTGTGTGTGTGTGTGTGCGTGTGTGCGTGTGTGTGTGTGTGTTTGTGTGTGTGTGTGTGTGTGTGTGTGTGTGTGTGTGTGTGTGTGTGTGTGTGTGTGTGTGTGTGTGTGTGTGTGTGTGTGTGTGTGTGTGTGCGTACGTACGTGTGTCAATGTGACACAAGGTCATGATGTGTGTGATAACTGCTGTCTCCAGTCTGTCCCTCTTTATCAAGTCTTGTGAGAATCTGCTGCTCTGCATTGATTTTTTCCGGTAACAGAATTAGTAAAATACAGACCATAATGAATCTGCAGCATTAAACATTTCTTTTACACTCAAGTATATATAGTTTGTGACATTTAATACACTGGAGCTCACATTTAATGGCCTACATTAAACAGAAGGATTGCAGAGAAGCTTTTCTCTCCCTGCAAACAGTTACAGGAAAATGGAGTTAAAAGTCAAATGTATAATCTGCAAACTGTCAAAACACAGCTGGAAAAAATAATCAAAAGGGATTAAAGCATACATGTGTTAGCCATGTTTAAACCATACATGCCTTAGAGTTAGTGTTTTTCTGTCACTCCAAAAAAGGACATTTTAATCTTTATTACACCTCTACTGCTCTGCAGTGGGCAAAATACAAGTGACGCATAAAAAGTATCCTTGAATGCTATTTCTGACTGAAGTGCTTTGTGTCATGAATTTCTACTTTAATTCAGATATGGGAGTTGTGTGCCATTGCAATCCAATAGAACGGACAGATTTTAGCCACACAAAGCTCCTTTAAAACTAAGACATGAAAACATTTGAATTTATGGAGACAGACTGTGACTGATTGTGTAAAGACAGTTTTAACTAATATATTAGAGCTCCTTATGGCTTTTTTCCTCCCTCGCAGAGATTTGGGTTTCCCCCCCTCTTTTTTTTTGTTTGCAAATCCCTTGTCTCTCTGCCACCACAAAGCATGTCTAATCTCCTCAACCAACCAGAAGAGGAGGTTTCTGTTGAACGAGGATTTAGTTTATTTAACAATGCAGCAGCCTATTGACTAAAAACATTATTTACTCATTTCTGGCAAACCACCTAACTGACCCTTTCAACCTTGTGTTTTGAGTATCACGCCTGTTTTTATGTGGCAAAGAAAAGAATTGCACACGTGGAAGTGCTTAGCATTGAGGCCGGGTTATGCAAATAAAGTATTGGCTTGGAATTGTGAGAAATGAGGTGGTAAGATGTTACAAGGAGGCGACTCATTTTAAAATCCTTTATTGTGCTGCCAATTACCGAACCATTTTGTGTGCGTGTATAATAGTGCATCTGGTGCACTGTTGCCTTTCATTATTGCTGTTGCTTCTTTCTGGGGCTCATAAAAATGTTATTATATTAAGGTAGAGACAACTATCACATCGGTAATGTACTTTTCAGCAAACCAGGAAGGTCTTATCTGTCAGCAGTAATATTTACAAGAGGCTATGATTACACCATCTCTGCCTTGTCCACTGCTGATTAGCATCACATATAAAAGGATTATTATGTGAAGCTCGGGAGAGAATATTTATTAATCATGCTGTAATTATATATATAATATATCTCCATACATATTTAAAGTCTCCACCAATCGCTAACTGGGTTCCTTTTGGGATATGCAATGAGTAAAAGTACACAGGTCGTTTTTTTTTCATATCTCTTTCATCTCACATCATGTGTGACCAACTTTTTATTGAATTTGTCACAAACCATTGCCTTGCAAAGAACAAGACACTAGATAATGACAGTGGTGTGTGTGTGTGTGTGTGTGTGTGTGTGTGTGTGTGTGTGTGTGTGTGTGTGTGTGTGTGTGTGTGTGTGTGTGTGTGTGTGTGTGTGTGTGTGTGTGTGTGTGTGTGTGTGTGTCTGTGTGTGTGTGTGCCATTGAACCTTTGCCACTCAATAAATCACCCTGGCAGGTCACTTGTGCTAGGATGATCAAACAAATACTTTACACCAACCAACAGAGGAGGACCAAAATAAATGACACCAGAAGACTGCTGGCATCAGTCCAACATCTGAGCTCCCTTCCCCAACCTGTGAATAAGTGTGAGTGTCAGTGCAATGTATGCATGCAGCCTCCACAGCCACATCAAATGGCACCAACGTCAACGACACTGAACCCATCACAATTGAATAAAATTAAGGTGGGTTGTTGGTTTCTTTTTAAGGTGTATTTGTGCCTTTATTTAGATAGTAGCTGGCAGAGAAGCCGACAGGAAACAGAGAGGGGGGAATGACGTGCAGCATAGGTCCCTGGTCGGATTCAAACCAGCGACGCTGCGATTACATGGCATGCACTCTAACCTCTTGACCACCAGGGCGCTCCAGGTTGCTGTTTTTTTAAGAGTTGGTAATCCCAGGATATTTTCAAGAAAGTTAGCCACCTTAGACTACAGGTTAGATACAAAAGGGCATTCCTAGACTATCTGTAAGCTTTTTTTAAGTGCCTGTATGGTGTGGCATAATATGTATGCACAAACTTATAGTGAATGAGCTGACGTGCTCAAAATATTGTTCCAGTCAAGTTTAATAGCCTCAGCTCTAAATTACGTCAGCCTCTGGCAAATGGTTCCTACTCTTACCAGTCTGAATTAGTCAGCTGTCTGGATCAGGTTGAGTCGGGTAGAGTGTCCACTGAGATTTCTTTATCAGCTGCTGTGGTGGGGAATGGAGAGCTGGGGTTGTGGGGTGCTGCTGAGCATGGAGACCATGGAGAGTACAGAAATAAACTTCTTGAGAATTTTCTTTCTTTCCTGATATCTAAGTAATTGAAAGATGAGTGTCCAGATACGATTGGTCTGTCCCGGATGGTATAAATACGGCCCATTGAATTAAATTTCAGTCTTCTCTACCCCACAAGAGAGCAGATCCACACTGGTTAATTCTCTTGTAGAAACTGTATTTTCACCCTCTGCTGACTAAGCTAGGCCAACAAGTCGGGTGTTGCATCTCTGTGATCTGTTTCTCACAAAGATTTAGCACATCCCTCTGGAGGCTACTCACATCATGTTTGACCACTCTCATATTAGCTGTTGTAGCATCCAGTATCCCGGTATTGGTTTGGTAACTGCTGAGTTTGAAGATTCAGTCATAGTGTTTAGAGCTTGAATTTCACTGGAAAGCATATCCTCGACTACCTCTCTCATGGTCAACTTGACTTTCTTGGTCAGCTGATCCTCTTGGTCTTGTAATGCTAACAAGACGACTGCATTTTATGTGTTCTCCAGCTATCTGACTTTCTGTTGAGTGGCTTTCTGTTCAGTTGCAGGATCTTCCTGATAGACCTTATTTCTTGCTGCCTTTGAATTTTTTTTTTTTTTCCAACAGTTCAAATTTCCCCAGTTGAAAAAACAATCAAGAGCTTTCCAGACATGATTACAAGGGGGACAATATCTTCCTGTGCCAGGGCTAGGAAAATGGTGGCAGAAATATCAATGAGCTCTACAGCAGTAAGATTGTTGCATGCTTCTAAAACCCTTGAAACTAATTTGAATCTCTATCCAGAATCCATGTTTTATATGTTTTCAAGTATGTTTATTTTAACTGGGGATATGAGTTATGCTAACATTTACTTGAACCGGCAGCTGTCCACACAAGACCTTAGACAGAGGCAATGTGAAAAAGAAGTGAACATAAGTGAAATATCTGCTTGAAGCCAAAGAGCCTGAGGAGTGTTTGGTTTGTCTCTCTATGAAGCAGAATCCCTCAAGTATTACAGTCTTCCTACTTTTCTATCGGAGCCTCTGGGCACTACTGTAAGAAAATACCTACAACACATACAACACTTGCTTCCTGCTGGCGCAGGCTTTACAGACATTCTCTATAGCGAGTGTGAGCATCCAGTTCACAGTGATAGAGGAGAACACAGGGAGAGATCCCATTATCTGAGTGTGTACATTTGATTACATTCCCCTTTGTGGATCCAAGGACTGTAAACACATACGCAGCAACACCTACACTGTGAGGACCCTTAGCTGTCATACTGTTATGAATAAAGTCATAGGCTGAAGAGCCATGTTTACAGGAGATAAACATTTATCTGCTATAATGTGAATATCACCTCTACTGTATGTGACAACAGATGGAGATGAAATTAATCTATTTAGGTCTATTTATATTCTGCAACTGAGCTGCATTATATTTACAATTGAAGGTGGAAGAAAATGATTACATGGAATTGAGAAGAGAACAAAACAGAAGTGATGTTTCTGCATGCAAATAGTTTCTTTGCCTTCCATGGCATCTCAGTGGATTGACTCAATCTCACATTTAAACGCCCCTGTACTGAGTTAAATTAAAACATCTGTACATAGTAATATGCAAATCAATTCTCAAGGCTCATCGACTCTGCTACCCAGATTAAAACACCACTTTTACTAAAATGGAACCAGTATTTTTTTCATGATACTTCCTCCCTGATTTCATTTCACCAACATAATTCCTCTGCTCACTATGTTAAATGCTATCACTGGGCACCAAGACAGATGAGAATTGAACTGTTCCATATTGATGCAAGATGATGCCACTGTGCATGACAAATGGTATTTGTTTAAGCTATGACATGCTGCATTTTGTACGTCTAATTGGACTGAGATACCCGCTGCTTTTTGTTTATTCCCACTAAACCCACCCCTTCCAATCCACAAATCCCAACATGTGTGTTTGTGTTGCATTTAATTAATGATTTGAGTGACGTGTGTGTCATGCTGGGGTTAGGACATTACCGACATTAAGTGTGCAGAGTGTGTGTATGTGTGCCTCAGTGTTTGTCTGTGCATGTACTTGCGTGGAAGGTGAGCAAATAGGAAGAATGCCAAGAGTGTGTGTGTGTTGGTTTCTTCAACAGGGGGATTTAATACTTAAGTAACACAACCATGATTAGGAAGCATTGCCATCTGGTAGTTTGAGAGGGGTGCTGAGACACATGCACATGGGCACATAAATGTACGCACACACGCGCATATGCACACACACACACAGACAAACACACACACACACAGACACACACACAAGGACACACGAACAGATACAGAAACATACACACAAAAATCAGCAAGTAATAAATAATTCAAATACTCAAAAAAAGACAGAGATGTCCTTCCCTGTCTTTCTATTGGTGTACACCAATCACATACATACACACATAACACATGCGTACATAACACTACCACTATTTCACACTACAACTGATTTCATTTCTAGTACAGTGATTTGTCTCTGCCAACTGCTGATTGTACTAACATTCTGGTCAAATTCTCCCATGAATACCATACAGTGCTCTGTCTTATTTTTACATGTACTTTCAAAGTTTATTTTCAAAGTTCATCACACTTCCACTAGATGCTTCTTTTATTTTCTCTCTAGTGGGAAAATAATTCACCATCTGTTGGTGCAAATGAAGATAAAACATCTCCATGTCTAGATGTTTCTAGGCAGCACGTTTACATTATCGTCCTTTATAAAATTACAAAAATATTTTATGCCCTTGACAAAAAGAGAAATATTTTCTGTTTTCTCACAGCTGTCTGACACAGATGCACAAAAGCACCTTTATAATGTGGTTTATTTGCTCAGCAGTTAAGATTAGTTTGACCTTGAAAGCCACTTGGCCGAGCTGATGCATTACAGCAAACTTGCAAGCTGCTGTCATACTGTAGGTGAGTGCTGGGTTCGCCAGGATTATAGTCATAATTCCCTCTGCGTGGTGCCTGAATGGGCCACATTTTGACTGTGATAAAGGTCAACATATTTACTAAATAATACCATCACTTTATCTTTAGACCATGCCAACATTTGTGATGGTAAAACAGTCACACATATTGTTTTATATAAAAATGCACCCTCATCCCAAAATAGAAAAAATAACTCCTGTTTAACTGACTATTCCTCACATGCAGATCACTTAGAAGAAGTGAAGGTATTCATTGTGTGTACAGTGAGCGAGGCGTGCTGAGAGGGTTTGCCTACACACTGTGTTATCTTGCTCCCCATCTTGCAAATTTAACCTGTCGGTCCTCACAGCATGATCTCCAGACATGACTCAACAGCATAACACTGCCTCTGTATGCACACATGCACACAGACGCATGAAAAACTGCTATAAAACATGCATATGGGTTATTAAGAAAATGGTTCGGCCGACTGCTGATGTACTGTTTTTGAACATTAATACTGTGTGTCAGAAAAAAAGCAAATTAAAATGTGTTGTTTGCAAGCAGGCACACAGTTCACATGCACATGGCATATGACAGGATGGCTAAATATGAATTTGCTTCTGATGCAGATGGACACAAATATACTAAACACATGTACAGTCAGGTTGTAATATGTTATAATTGACATGTAACTCTGCTCAGCTGTTCATAATATTGTATCAAACTGCTGTACAGTACATGTTTTACCTTTCTATAATGCAGTAGAAGCCCACTAGCTCATTGCCTCTGTGACTGGAGTTGTTTTCACCCGAGAAGATCTTAGCGTAGCGTACCAAGACAACTGATACTCATAACATGAAACATGCATTGGTGTACTGTGCACATACTGTACACTACTATAGTCACACACACTTACTATCATACTCTCTCACATACACTATTATACTCAAAATTACTAAAACAGGAAGTTAGTTTGTTTGAACAGGAAATACTATAAAGCCTCATTCCTTGATTGGTGCACAGCTCTGGGAGGAGAAAAAAATATTTAAGCAATAGTTATTTTCATATTAACAGTTGAAGCAATGTCATTTGCGCCGCATTTCCTCATCGACCGCGCTACGTGAGGGCTGTTGATTACGGTTCGAAATTTCCGACATTGTGGTTATCACATTGGAACCAGTTAAAATGTTATTTAAAAGTCCAATTGCCTCATTGACACGGTCCCGGTCGACCATTTTCAGATGTTAGCATCCATGCAAATTCATCATCTTAGAGGAGGCGGGACATTGTCCTTGAGATCCCGCTGGAAAGTAGGACATCCGGTACCTACATCCGCAATGAGCCAATCAGAAACTGGGAATTCAAGTTGACTTCCTTTTCAATCAAACTCTCTCACACATACTACTATACTCGCACACATCGCATATTATTCGCTCATACATTCACTATCATGTTGTTCCATCCATAATAGCGTGTAAGAGAGTATGATAGTATGTGTGTGTGACTATAGTAGTATATGTGAGAGAGTATGATAGTAAGTGTGTGTGACTATAGTAGTATATGTGAGAGAGTATGATAGTAAGTGTGTGTGACTATAGTAGTGTATGTGAGAGAGTATGATAGTAAGTGTGTGTGACTATAGTAGTGTATGTGAGAGAGTATGATAGTAAGTGTGTGTGTGTGTAACTATAGTAGTAAGTGTGTGTGACTATAGTAGTGTATGTGAGAGAGTATGATAGTATGTGTGCGTGACTATACTAGTGTTTGTAAGAGAGTATGATGTAACATGTGAGAGCAACTATGAATTATTTCCTAAACGGCCCCTCATATTTCAGTGTCAGTCTTTGCGTAAAGTGCTTTTCCTCCACATCTCTTTGTCTTCTGCCAGCCCAGTCTAAAATCTTTTCAAATACACTACTCCTGCAGGCCTGCCTGCCACACACACACACACACACACACACACACACACACACACACACACACACACATCCATCCATACTGATTATATGTAGATACCCATGTAGATGTGGATGTCAAACTGTACATATTTATGTATGCAGGCAGTCAGAGACTCTACAGCTCATTGGTGTGTGTGTGTGTGTGTGTGTGTGTGTGTGTGTGTGTGTGTGTGTGTGTGTGTGTGTGTGTGTGTGTGTGTGTGTGTGTGTGTGTGTGTGTGTGTGTGTGTGTGTGTGTGTGTGTGTGTGTGCCTTTTTCTAGTTTAACAGACCTGCAATCAGAGAGAGAGCATCCAGGAGGTAGGCTGGGTTATTATTTCAATCAGTGGAAAATTGGTTGACAGGTCCAGGTGCGCACAGTGACACACAGTTCAGTGGTAAGGGCATGCAGTCAGACTCAATACATGAAATGTTGTCTTTAAGGATATTCCTCCTCAAAACAAAGTCAACTGCACACCTGCGTGCGCACGCACGTGCACACACACACACTCACACACACACACACACACACACACACACACACACACAACGACATAAAACCAGTAACATATATTTACAGACACATATCCACTATGTTTCTGTAGATAAGAAAAAACACAATCACACAGCAGAACACATAAACACATGCATTAGCCTACAGTGTGCCAACATGCTTCTACTAATGTTAAGCACAAGCACACACAAACAAATACACACACACACACACACACACACACACACACACACACACACACACACACACACACACACACAGTGTCCTTCAGTACCCACATTTAAGGCTGTGTGCAGAATGCATTAGGCGACTAACCTGTGATATATTAACAGCAGAGATTTATGCCCATATATGTTCATCTTCATAAATGTCTGTACCAAAGAGAATCCTCCGTAGTATATTTCTTTAATGGCAGACTCCACTGGGACAAAGAGGCTCTGGGAAAATATTATGTTCATCAAAACAGTGGTGCTTAAAGTGAGGGGGTTCATGGGGGTCCCCAGCAAAAAGTGGAATAATTTATTTTCACTATAATTCTATCTGTCAGTAACACAATGATAGAATGTATGGCTACTTTGGGAATGGGTATATACACTTTCCTTAATATAATATCTTGAAGCAGAACTCCTATCAGACGGGGGTCTGTGGTCTAATTTGTTTCGGTTTAGGGGTTCTTGATCACCTCGCTAAAATGCTTAAGAAGTTTACCTTTGTTAATGTATGCAGGAAAAGGTTTTATTTTTGTGGTTTTGAGTGTCTTGTGGGGACAGTCACAGCCCATGTTAAAAGTCAAGGCTTGTGTTATTTTATTATTTGCCTCTTAAGGGTGTGTGTAGAATGAACATGGCCAGTGTAGTTTACTGTAATCTGGACAACCCTGCAAATGCATTTTTCAATCTCTGGAGTGACGCTGTGTTGGGCAGATGTCACTGAGCATGCTCAGATTCTTTATTTACACTGCGTTTGGCTAGCTTAGAGGAATAAACTACACTGGCTATGTTAATAGTAATGAAGGAAAATGTCGTCCAAATGCAATGGTATGAAGTGCTTTGAGCACTTGTTTGTTATACTAAGAAGATAAAATAACAACAGCTTTATCCTTTAACACTGCAAATGCACCACCAGCACTGCAGGACAATTGGTTGTATCATATCAGTGTCTTTCTCTTCCACTGAGCCATGAAATAGAGGCTCATGATTTCCCTTTAAGCTGAAGGACAAAAGGCCCAGCCCCCCTCCAATGCTCTCAGCAGAAAATCTCATAATCAACCAGATCTGCTTTGCAACTTCAACACAACAGCTGTTTCCCTGTCTTGAAACATTTCCTGATCATTTTATTGCTGTTTCTGACTTTTTATGTCTCTGTTCATACAGACACATCATAATGACATTACTCTCTGGAAAAACAGAGGCAGCCTGCTGAAAAAGCACTGAAGAACATTACATTTTCAATGCAAATACACCATGAGAGCTAAAAGCATTACGGTCTCCACTGCAAATCACTTTGGTTGCATGCTAAAATTTCCCTGGGTGGAATTAAAAATGCTGTGGTGAATCTTCTTTGTAATGAGTGTTCTGAGAGAAATCACTGCAAACTTAAACACTCTGCAGTTTGAGACAGGGCTGTTAATGGCAGCATTGGTATATAAAAAAAATGATTAAAAAATACTTTTTTGTTCACACCCAGCTTGAAAAGTATGTGTGTGTGAGAGAGAGAGAGAGAGAGAGAGAGAGAGAGAGAGAGAGAGAGAGAGAGAGAGAGAGAGAGAGAGAGAGAGAGAGAGAGAGAGAGAGAGAGAGAGAGAGAGAGAGAGAGAGCGTGTGTGCGTGCGTGCGTGCGTGCGTGCGTGCGTGCGTGCGTGTGTTCTTTTGCTTCTATGTTTATGAGGACCAATCTGAGTTTCACCTGAGAGTGAATACATTTTTGGACTGTTCTGACTAATTATTGTAGCTGCTACAACCTGCTAAATGCTCCACCATGTGCACCAGCCAATAGTAAGTTTTCAGACCTTTTTAACTGCCTAATGTGGATACATACAGGCAAGGAAAACAAAACAATGAGCTAAAAGACACTAAGGTTCATAGAGTAGAGGGAAATTACAAAATCAGGTGATAATTCTCTGGGTTTTTTATCACGAGCTAATCCTTTCACAATGTCACATCATCCATTGTTATATACATATAGAAATATGGATTATAGCTGCATGAAAGGTTAGACTTTGTGGATAAAAAATTAATTATGTCAGTAAGGGACCTCACAAGTACAGCACAACGTATATATGGTTTGATATTTTATTGGTCTAGTTACTTATAGTGAACATTTACAGTCTGTGATTTTATTTACATGAACTTCCACATTTACCACACTCAGCTGAATGAGTGATGACAAAACTAAAACTTAAGAGAAACCCATTCAATAATAAAAAATCATGCAGTATAATGGATATGCTACAGCTGCTTAGAAAAAGGAAAATTTTGTCAGTGTCTGTTTTTATAAATAATAAGAGCTACCTGTAGAATGAACCCCTATGATGACAGAGACATTTAGCTTTGTTTTGATTTACCCAAAGGGCATCGTCATGGTGATGAGAAAGGAAGTGGAAGGTTACATCGAGCTCTGTGGGGACAGGGAGAAGACGGGTGTACAGTAAAGTAAAGTTGTGTGTGTGTGTGTGTGTGTGTGTGTGTGTGTGTGTGTGTGTGTGTGTGTGTGTGTGTGTGTGTGTGTGTGTGTGTGTGTGTGTGTGTGTGTGTGTGTGTGTGTGTGTGTGTGTGCGCGCGCGTGTGTGCTTAGGTAAGTGACAATTTTCCATTTGTCTCATCAACAACAGCAGCTCATGGGGTTAATAACAGGCCATTTAACCTGCTCAGAGAGTCTCTTCCTGTCTTCCCTTTTCCCTGTTGTCTGAATTTACTCAAAAAGGAAAACAAGCAGTAAACACCTTTTATGTGTTGTTGTATCATAATGTAATAACAGTGTTTAATGTCATTAATAATAACATGTAAAGATGTAATAGGCTGCATATAATAATTAATAATAATTGAAATATAAAGTACATAATATTCAGGCTGCTACACAGCTTTTTAAAATAATAATAAAGCGCAAACAAACTGTTTCTTAACACTACTTGAACATTTCCAAATAGCAGATAAAGTTAGCAACAAAGGAATAATAGTTGGAGCATTTAGCAGCTAAAGATCCATATATTTCTATCAAGAGTTGATAGAGACCAAGCAGGGCTCAAAGAAGAGTGAATATTAGACTTAAATTCTTCAAGTGACACAAACACAACTTCAAATCAATGCTTATGTTGTCCTATGTCGGCTGGGATTGTAAATAGGCAACTGTTTGCTGACATATTTGCCATATCAACCGTATAAGGTGACCATGTAATTCTGATTGTAAAGCTTATTGTGCTTAAGTGAAAAAAATGTATGCAGGTTCACTTATGGATGGAATTTTCAGTATGCATTTAGGACACACATACAAACTTGAACACAAGTTATACCTGAAAAAATGGCAGAGAAATGTCTGTGTTTGCAGTTTATCACCAAAAGCTTTGACGCTTAGCCACTAACACACAGTATGAGGTGGAATCTACTAATCACAGGTCCAACATATACAGAACTTTTCCAGCTGATAATCAACACACAATGGCACTCTGCAAAATAGTGATATTTTAAATCATGCCTTGAATTTCAAGTAGTGACTGGTTTCTGGCTGTGATGCATGATTGATTTAATTACCTAACAACTTCTTATCTCAGTGTTACAGCATCAAAAGTCACTCTGATCCTTACACGATTATTCCCTTACTCACAACTATGCATACATGAAAACATAATACACTTACACAACATATTTTAATACATATACAGAAACATACCAATATAAAATGTATAGAGAACTATCCCATGTTCCAGCTTCTGTCCTCTGTTTAAGTCCTACTACCTTTTTATTTTTGCATTTTTATTGTATTGTTTATAGTGTTTTTGTCTGTATATTTAATTACACCAATGTCCCTACACATCTAATTCATCACCATTTCTCTACCATGTCTAATTGCACCAATAAAAGAAAAAGGTCACTTTGACCACTTCCTCTCTTGCTACTCACTAAATAAATCAGCAAAGAGTTTTAATTAAACTAATTGAATTGTCGTCACCTATGGCAGTACTTAGTGCAACAGGACTTATGTTATACAGTGTAAGCAGAAGTGACCATAGTATACACACATGAATACACAGTCGTTAAAATTTAATATTTTCAATAAAATTGGCTCATTTTGGTGTTTATGTTGCTCTCATAAATGCACATATGCATCAATCTGCTGTTTCTGGTAAACAGCAAGGACACCATAATATAATGATAGAAGTGTTGGTGAGAGGAGGGGATGAGGAGGAAGATTAACATGTCCATCTGTTGCAGAACAGCCAGCTGAGATCAGCATGTGAAGCTAGTGACTGTGTTGATACTTGTGCTAAAGTATTTGGAAATGAGAGATACATGTCTCTTAAATGGGAAAAAAAAGTACGAGCAATGATCAAAAAGACCTCATTCAGTGTGATGAATGTGAAAGGGCCAATAGAGTTCAGCAGTGTTCGGCAAGGAGGAGGCAAGTAAACACTGCTGGGGAATGTACAGTTACTAGCTTTTCCGACTTCACTTGTTCTGCACATTTAGAAAAAGGCTCTTTGGAATATGTGTATTTGACAAGAGAGAATATACTGGCTTTTTGTGACCTACTGACCAAATGATTGATATAAGAATTGTACTATATTGTATATATATTCATATCAATGCTATCCCTCTATCTTTTAATGATAATATTTTGGTTCATGGGAATGTGATTAAGTAATAATGAAGTCACTGGCCACAGAGTACCAGCTGGAACAACAGAAATATTTCCCCATGATAAATATTTAGGATGATTTGTGGTTGACACTGAAAAGCTCAAAGAGCCATATGATATTAGACATATCTAACATCAAGGTTACATTTAGGGGATTTTATCTAGTATGAAGCTAGACACAACCCAGATAAACCACCTCAGGTTATAACTAATTCATTGAACTAATACTAACTAATAATTAAGTTGTAAAGTGCATACAGTAGCACGTTTTTTAATTTCCAAACTAGAGTTTATTCTAATATTTAAGATAACAAAAGTATGTGACATTCATTTGTACTATGGTTTGAACAATAGCAAAGAGGCAATGTAGAGAGTATTTAAGGAAAAGAGAAATTTTGCATGCACTGGTGGCTGCTATGATTAAAGGTTACAGTTTATGTTCACCTTTTTATCTTTTTATTCTACTCTACATCACTGACAGTAAGTCAAAAGAAGTGGGAATTTGCATAGGGATTGGAAGAGGCTACTGTTAAAAGTGTCATATTTGAATATTCAACAACCTCTATCTGACTCCCTTTATTATAGCCTCAGCTATGCTTTACATAACTACTTGCAAAGACTCTTATCCCCTTTTAGCTTTCTGACTAATATCTGTGATTACTGCATACTTCCTGAAGCACTGACCTCCTCAGATCCTCCAAACCGTCCATCTCCCTCCCTCATCCCTTAATCCTGTTCCTTCACTGTGCTCCATATTCATCTCAATGTCCTTTTAAGAGGCAAACTCTTCTTCTCTCCCCTATTCTGAGCTTGATCCTCCCTTCCTGGCCTCCCTCTCAATCTCTCCAAAGTAAATCCCTTTTTTTATACGCACTTCACTCCATCCCGCTCTTCCTGCCAATCCTCTCCTCTTTCTTTCCCATTCCCTTTCTGTAAAATAGTTTAATCAGTGAAATTAAGAAATCTATCAACAGTCAAGGAAATTAATAAAATAATTGAGAGTAGTGGGACTATTACAACTTACTCTCTGTATGAGCATGACCCTCGTAGCTCCCAAGAGGAATGGGGTCAGTTTCCTTTAAAACAGGGCTGTATTCCAGACAAAGAAAATGTTGAGACATCTAGTCAAGATGTCCTGCAGGGTTGCTTCCATTGTGCAGCCGGCTCCATCTTTGAAGACTCATCTAATAAACTGAAAGATGTAATGTGTGGCCAACAGTAGTGCTTTATCCAAACAAAAAGCCACAGGGTTTCAAACTAATGAAAACAAAGATGCTGGCACAGAATGTGGAGAGGTAAACCTTTAGATATAGGATTAAGATTCATCTTAAATTTAGCAGTAATAATCTCAATTGGAATGAAAAGCATGACAGGCACGTTCTCATGATAGGGGTAATAACATAATCTCACTGGATGGTTTTACTTCTAAGCAGCTGCCAGATGACCTGAATAGATTTCTATGTGAGATTTAATACTTTCATAGTGTTCGTATTTCCTTAGAGATTAATAACTTTTCCAGAGCTACTCCTACAATTGACATACTTAAACGTATAGAGCTGCAGTGCTTTCATAGTGACCAAGGAAAGCAGAAGTTGAGGACTACACAATATTATTGAATGCATTCACTTCTGCTTTTACTCCGCTACTTGTGTCTTGTTTTTGTTCCTGTTTTTAAGAAACAAGGACCCGAAAGCTCTCAAAAAAAATCCAAGCCAGTAGCGCTGACTTCCCTCATGATGAAACTGAGAAGGCTAAAAGATATTTCAAGGAGGCACCGAGGGACTAAACCTCAGCCTCTTATTTATTATCCCAACATTTACAGCACACCTCCATCCCCCTTGCAAGGCTATAGATTATTCAGTCGACTGAAAAATGTTCTGTCATACCAGTTGTACAGTGGCAAATTGGTTTACCCCTATTGAACCCCCCCCCCCCAGTTATGCAGGTTATACAGCTGAAACAACGCCTATGTTAAAAAAGAGTTCCCCGTTTACTAAATAGTGCACTACATTTAACGCACACCACTTTATTTTATTGTGTACTATATAGTACCAACAAATATTCATGTGTGCTACCTTTTCCCTAACAATCCCACGATGCACTGCATTTTTAGATGCAAAAATTTCAGTCATGTGACACCACACCTGTTATTGATATCTTATAATTTGACGTTTAAATTGATCTAAAATGCCAATTTACTCCTCACCACAGTAAATTATTGAGTGTCTTTTATACGCTTTATATAAGGAGGAGTGAATGAGAGAATGAGAGGATGGGGGATTTCAGAGAGAAGGGCAAATTGTCTTGACATTGGATTACCTTGATTTTGTGTTCGAATAACTGCAGGAAGCATTGATTAGAATCAGCAGATTATTTAGTCATTTCTCAGTATTATAGAAGGAGTAGGAACAGTCAATAAAAGGTATGGTGTTGTTTTTAGTACCACCATTGAGGGGCGCTACAGTAATACATTTTTAAATGTTTCTCAAAGTGGCTTTAATCATGTTAAATGTCTCTACAGAACCATAGATTTTACAGTCACTCACAAATGAAGAACTGGGCACAAATGGTTACTCTAACTGGGATCAGTTTCTGTTTTGATATCTACTGATGACCTGTAATAAGCTTCAACAGAGCCTCTGTTGTTGTATTGTATTGTCGGGAGTGGCTTGGTGAAGGAATTTCATTGATACATTCTTGATTGTTTTTACAAAGATGACAGCAATGATTTTACTTCTTTCTTTTTTTTAGGGAAAGCAGATTTTAGTATGCAGTGTTAATGATGACCTTCTTTAATTGAAGATTTTCAAATAAGCTTTCAGTACTGCACTCAAGGTTCTCAGTGCAAGTACAAAAAAAAAATCATATTTAAACAGTTTCACAGGCTGAAAAGTGTCTCCCTGTCTCAGCTTCTCATAAACTACTTTGAAATGTTGTAAGTGTATATGGTTGTCATTAGAAGAACAAACTTTAAACTGTTTGCTTTTCACAGATGTATGGTGCCCAGAACTAGTGCAATAGGCTAGGTGTTTTCATGTAGCTGGCTCTCATTGCGCTTGGCACTTAGACTGTGGCACTTTACTTGGACAAGTTCTTGCTGTTATTCTTTTAAAATGTCGGGGTTACAGGAGCAACTCTGTTGGTGTCCGATTTAATTCATCAAAAGCGGTGACTTTATTTTGGCCCCGATATGTTATTCATCTGAGTTATATTTTGGTTTTATTGTCCTTTTTGTGGGATGTTTTCAGTATATTATGTTTTATAGTATAGTATTTTAAGCCGTGGCTGCAAAACAAAATTTCCCTCGGGAAAAAGCAAAGCTGAAGTTGAAGTTGGGGGCTCCAGACAGATAGGCGTCACGAAGACAAGAGGGCCAACAGAGAGGCAAGTGGACTGAAAGAAAAGCCGAGGACAAGTCCAGCTGGAAGATGAGATCACATGTGCCCTAGCCAACATTTATCCAACTCTCACACACAGGGAGAGCTGTTTTCTCCTGCCTTTTATCCCATTATCCTTTCTCCACATTAGAGAGATAAAGCATGGCTTGGCAGTTAACCTGCCTGAAATGAGCTGAATTAGATTTGATGTGAGAGGAAAACAGAGACACCACTACTATATGTCCAAACTGTCTTCACATCTTTACTGTCAACCACAAATGATGTCCTTAAATTGAAGGCTGAAATATCTTGACTATTGATAGGATAGATTGGATTTGTCCAATAAACGGTTTATGAAATACCGTAAAAACGAATTAAACAATTTAATTAAGTAGAACATAAGCATGATAACATGATGGTGAACATCAAAAACATCATATCTGCCAAACAGCTGCTGACATGGCTGTAGACTTAGTCTAATTTGATAAATGTATCATTATTTTACTAAATACCACACTAATTAGTAATACTATTATACTAATGCTCTTTCAGGTGACGTGATTAAACATGAAACACAGTACTGAATGCAATCAAAGAATCAAAAACAGAACACAGCAGGTATCTAAGTTTTATCTGTGCAAAACTGAAGAAAACACTCCCCACAGACTGAGAATGCAGTCATCTCAAACTGGAATCTGCTTTAACGTAATGCACATAATTAGCATAAACCTGCTTTTCAAAGGCCAACTAATTTACAGGCCTGTGTAATGCTAATTATGACATTAGAGTATGTAGCATTTAAGCAGTCCAACCCGCATAATGAATATTAGACTATCCCTCACCCAGAAGGCACTGCTTAAGCACCCATGTCAGTAGGTGTTCCTGTTGGGATGCCCTTAGCAAGACACTCAACTTTTATCCAGCTCCAAGGCCATTGACATATTTGTGACCGTGTGCTCTGGGTGGAGGCCAAGAAAAAAAAAAGGGAGGATGGCTATTGCAAGATGAAAATGACTAATATAGGCCCCCCTCTTCTGGTTAATTGTAGTAATGCATTAGTTAATTAAGCTCAACAAGAGTACATTGATCTGTTACAAACCAAAACGATGCTGCAGTTTTTTTCTTCATCAAGTGCAGAAATTGATTTCTCAGTTAAGGAAAAAAAGATTAATTCTCTAGACTGTTTGATTTAACTTTGATGAGAAAAGAGGATTGATAATAAGATTAACTTTGAAGTCACACTCAGTCATTATCTGCTTTGCAAGAACAGATTTAACTCGAAAGTCTGTTCTGTTATCCGCTCATATAAAGTGACAATTTATTGTATATTCCCCTGAAGGTTATTGATATCAGAAGTGAGTCAATGCCTCTTCTGACTTTTTATTCATTTTATTTTTTATCGGAGCTGGATCTCAAGGACACCTGAAAGAAGAAAAACGTGAAAAAGGCGCTACTGGATAAATGTGGTTATCTATGCACAAGATTTGATCAGAATGGGAATTTTTAGCCGCCTAAAAAACTAAATTATCACTACAAGTGGAGCGAAGACATAATTCCTGTCACTGCATGCTGTTGCCTCCATGTTTACTTATGAATTAAGCATTTGTGTGATTTGTATGGCACTACTCATACAATAAGAAAACCTCCAAAAAACTTCCCAGCAGTATTGGCCTTTTAATAACAATAAAAACAGTCAATAAACCACTGTGGTTTTTAGCCAAAGCAAGCATGTACAGTAGTTGGCCAGTAAAAGTACAATACAGTATGTAAATACATATAAGGTAATATAACAACAAAATCCAGGCTGGACAGAAGATTTCAAAAAAATAAGTGAGGTCCACTTGTTTCAACATCAAGACTATAACCAAGTCTTTCTGCTTCTGTTAATGCTTCTATATGAAGAAGTTTGACAGTGTAAGGTTGGTTAAAATCAAAACTGTGGTCCTCCCATCAGCAGCTAGCTGTACAGCTTAACATGAAATTTAAAAACCAGCATGACAAACTGATGGAGTCAAACAAACTGTTATCAAACAATGGCTTATAGCTAAAAAAAAAATGGGGAAAAATGCTTGTGCAAAACCTACAATAAGGATGTGATCACAGCAAAACAAAATAAATGCAGGGGATAATGTGGTGGGAAAACTGGAATTTGAGAAAGAAATTATTTGGAGTAAGTTGACAAAAACCTGACACTCAAAGAATAAACAAAAACTAACTTGCAAAATTATATCCCTGTTTCAAGCCACAGCCAAAATGCGCCATTAGCCTGTACGGTGTTAAGTCACCACCCTGCGAGGCAGCCTGGAAGAAGACGTCATCAGTACATTCAGTTGATAATCTGAAGTCTTCGATGGGTAGGCCTCTAACCGTGCAAATGTTTGTAGTCCAAGAGAACAAAACCAACTCAAACCTTCAAGTTTTAAGTGAACAGTTGGTCCACTGAATCGCACTTCCTAGCTTTATAACATGTTAAAAACAACTGTAACTGTAAGCATGACACTGTTGCTAAGTTCAGCATAAAATAAACAGTTAAAAATGTCACTTAGTTTAAAATGGCCATCCGGGATGTAAGGCCACTCCATTTGGAAAGAAAAGTCCACCGCATTGGTCCGAGCTGGTCCAACGCCTGCATTATAAGTCCAAGTAAGAGCTCCCATGTCCTTAAAACTGGCTGTTTGGTTGAAATCCGCTGGGGATGCTGAACGTAGAAAGCAAAAGCAACCTGAAGTGTACGGGTCCAGCATTTTGGGCTGTCAGTAGGGGGCCATGTCAGTAGTTCTTTCCAAGTTTGCAAGTAAAAATCTGCTGAAGTAGACAGTTATTGAACTCAGTCACAAAAACTCAAAAGTGACCTGCCACTGCTGTCAGTCACACAGGCAGTTGTGACTGCCTGCAAAACAGTCAGGTTGTGAGTTAGCTAGTGAAACAGGCTGTCAATAAAACAGGTCATCTGACAGGTTTATACAGACCGTCTCATGTAACCAGGTAAGCAGTGAGTGAGTAAAGGTGGCTGTTATTCAGTAATTCAGTCGTTGAGGCGACAGTCACACAGCTCCTTGTAGAGTCTCTTGCGGATGCGAGGCATGTCCTCCTGACTGAACTGCAGAGGCTGCTTCACCGAGAGACGTCGGCAGTACTGACAGACAAAGACAGAAAGACAATGTGATGAATGAAAGACAGGAGGGGGAGGACGGAAAGGTGGGAAAGAATAATGTCTCACCTCGAGGACAAAAACTCCACAGTCGCTGTCATTTTTCTGCTGAGGAATACCCTGAGGAGTCAACAAATCCCAGTTAGCCAGGAGCCAGAAAAAAAACATTTCAGTTGTAGCTGATGGACTGAACAGTGTATGTATATATTTTTTACTTATTTGACTTTGCAGTGAGACATTAAGAAATTAACATAGACATAAAAACAAAAACGGTTTAGCCATTTGCTTTAATAAGCGGTCAGTGTTCCAAATTTTTATTTAGCCTTTAATGATAACAATTCAGTTCTGAATGTTCTGTTTATCAAAATCAAGTTAGCAGTAATATTTCTGCAGTCATTTTTTAAGTTGACCAACATCCACTTTGCTGGGCATTATGAATTATTTCAGGCTTACCTTGATGATAGTGATCTTCCAGCCTTTCTGGAAAGCTGTTTGCTTCTTCTCTCGAGCTTCAGACTGAAGGTACTTCATAATGTTCTGACACACACACACACACACACACACACACACACACACACACACACACACACACACACACACACACACACACACACACACACACACACACACACACACACACACACACACACACACACACACACACACACACACACACACACACACACACACACACACACACAGTGTTAAAGGGCAGGTAAATTGTTTTTTATATCATTTTGTAGCTTTAAAAAAATCTGATTTTGGTGGAAGCAAATATGTGTTAGTGGCAAAAGGCCGTTTTCCCAAGTCCCTCTATAAACTTCTTCCCATGTGAGCTAACGTAGGTTTTACTGATGTGACTCGCAGGTCTTATTTGTCTTGAGGCTCCAGCTCTGCTCCAGAGCTCTTGTCACGCAGCAGCTGGACAGTTTTTCATGCTCTAACAGCGAGCGAGTCTGTTAGGAAGACACTGTGTGTGTACTGAGTGGGCATTTCCATTTGAACAAACAAGAAAGGAATACAGGTTAAGTCGTTGGTGCAATATTCAGCAACAATTTGAACGCTTCTACATTTCCACTGTGAGAGTGAAATAATTACCGTATTTCTATATTTTTTGGTACCAACCAAACATTTTCTGTAAATTTTAATGTAATTTCAGATTTAATAAATAATATATTGTATGTGTGGATTGCACATGTATTGAAACTCTTAAAGAAGGTGAAATAGTCTCCAAGAAGGGAGCAGGAGGACTGGAAAAGCTAAAACATCCATCTGTGAGATTATGAGCAAAAATGGGGGAAAATATGACATGGTGTCAAATATTCAACCATGTCTTGAACTAGATCCCAGACCACTTAAATATCAGGAAATATTGAATTCTGGTTTACAAAGGTGACACAATGGAGTCTACAAATAACAAATCTACTGCGCAACTGTGTCTACAAGTCAAATCCAGTAACATGTGGCTTGATGGTTCGCCTTTTTTATAAGTGATCCTCGCGACTGATTGTCTAACATTTTTGACTGATTGATAGTTTCACCTTAACCCTTCCACAAAAACCTGACTCCTCGTGAATGAACAAATGCATTACATTTTTTTCAGCAGTCCAGGCAGTGCAAAATACGACACGTCTGTAACACTAGACTTTGAAACTGCTCATTGCAGCTACAAGTTGGCTGTAGATGTGTTGAATTTGTATACAATAAATTATCAGGGTGTGTAATAGAATAGCATGTTAATACCATAGGTAATGAAGTCAAAACTCTTAAGTGATGACATTACACAAGTAAAAAACCAGTCTGTCCAAACTGTCAAAGTGTCTTCCAGCATTATCTACTAATATAAAGTCTGTTCACTTTGTTCTGGTTCACTACAACCTACAATGAAATTAGTTAAATTCTAGTTATTCTTGCTAGTTTCTCGCCAGAAATTGATGGTCCAATGACTTATCATGGCAGAGGAGGAAACCTGGATTAGTGATGATCAAATCTCATTAGTGGTCTTTTGCTCTACAGATGTTTCAAAATCTACAAACACAGACAAACAAAAAAGACCAAAATAATGACAGTATGCACAGAGGCACTCACATCTGTTGTGTGTCTGAAGACAATGCCTTGGCTGTCGTAGTAATTGATGGTTTTGGTTGCCATAGTGACTGTGACGAGAGACCAGTGGATTTCTAAATGGATGGGAATTAGCAACAGCCACTTGGAGAACAGATCGACCTGAAATAATCATACAAACACAAATTAGATATCTAAGCCACAAAATGTTGCTCAATACAACAGTCCAAGTATTAGACAATTACTGTTTTATATAAGACAAATGTTTCAAAGTTCATCAGCATTTCTGTTTGACACTAGTGTTCGACTTCCTCTACTTGCAGGTTGAAACAGTGCAGTGGTTTGAAAGTTATAAGATATGGTGGTTACAAGAATTACAGTACCTATTTACTAGACATACTTTTATGTAGTTAGCACACTGAATTTAGACATTGGTTGCCAACAGGGGTTAGCAGACCACACAAAAAGGCTAACAGTGATCCAATGTGTCACCAAAGTGATGATTTGGTTTCCTGTTTTAACTGTGAAATGTTAGCAGATTAAGAGCTGAGAACATGATATCGAGGTGCAGCTATTATAGTTACTGTCAAAACAGCAGAAAATTACACATTTCCAGACTGTATCAGAAAGTGTAGCAGATGCACACATCCAATAAACTTCAAATAGGTGCTGCACCAAAGACATGATGTAAAAGAGATAGATAAAGGTCTGCACACTGTAGCTCCCTTAGATCCAATTTAATGAGACATCCGACAGTGACGTTTGGGGCTACATGCTCTTCATCAGTCTGAAGATGCATAAATTACATCTAAGGGAGCCACAGTGTGCAGACCTTTTTCTTCCTTTTTTTAAAATATCCAAACCGTTCCATCCTCCTTACTTTTTTAGTCCATCTTTTCACACCATCATAACCCTTGGCAACCAGCTGCTTGTGGAAAAAACTGTTGAAAAAATGAACCTGTAAGAGATGAATAATAAAACACATTTAGTCTTTTAACAATTTAATAAAAAAAATAAAAAAAACATGTCTAAGAATCTAAATATTATCTCTGGGACATTGAGCTGATCCATTAAAATTTTAGACTCCTACAGTTGGCCTTTTAAAAAATATATATATATTTTGTATTTATATATTCCTATGCTACAATGTTTTGAACGCCTACCTTGTGCTCTGTTGCCTCCATAATTAGTTCTCCATACATGTTGATAATCTGCAAGAAACAGCCAGAAGCACAGACGAGGAGTGAAATGAAGAAGGGTTTCAGTCTAAGTCTGAATCAAAAGTTAAAATCCTCACTAAAAGCTGGACAGAGTGAGAATTGAGAAAATGATAAGTAGAGTAAGTAAGTAAGTTTTCTGCATTGCTGTACAAAGCTGTATTATTCTTTCCCACGTGACTAAGAACCCGTGGAGGGACTAATTTCCTCCACCTGCATTTCCACATAGGGAACAGTGAATTTTGTCTTCATTTTCTGATTGTTTGGCGGCAGTTACGTTCTAAAGCAGAAATGAATAACCATCAAACACCCAACAGATAGGGTAATTTTGTAAACAGGCCCTCATGAGTTTCAGTTTTATTTTCCTCTTCTGCATTTATCCCTTTCATTTATTCATTCGATCTCAAACATCAGGCAACAGTAAAGAACAGGATGACTCTGCTGTTTCCTTTTGTTTTTACTGCATTTCAAATGCTGACGTTTTTTTTAATTCATCATGAGTCCAATTTGCATAATCTGTCCAGTTCTTCAGATACAGTGGAAACATAAAATAGCACAACAGGGACTTCTAGTTCTTCTGGTTCCATAGTTCCTGGAACTTTTTGCTTGAAACAGGGCTTAACTCTCTGTACTTCCTTACCTGGTCATTAAGCCAGTTCTGTTCCTCCAGTGTGCTAAGGTCCTCCAGGCTCAGTGTGTGTTTGTTATACATCACCATGAAGCCCGAAATAGGAGCAGAGGCCAGCCCTGCCCTGTACCGAGTCATCTCCCCTTTGATGTTTAGTCCCCTAAAGCAAACACATCGACAGAAGAGATGCAGCCTCATTTCCGTTTTGATTTCAACAGTCATTCAACTGACTTTCTGCTGTTTGTATGAACAGTACTGTTTCACCTGTATCACTGGATTAAATCCTCTGTTATAGCTACTCTACTGGCAGCAGAGATTGTATCTAAAGTGTTCAACGCTGCCTCATTAATATCCCGACAGGTGCATTTAGGCAAAATATACGTGTGTGTGTGTTTAAATGCTAACTTGTTGCTGAGGTCACAGTTGCCGTTCTTCTTCAGGTACTCCAGGACATCTGTCTCACTCAGAGGAATGAAACTGCCATATTTTATATAGAAGCTCTCCAGAAATTCTAAATGAGAGGAAATCACACAACAAATTATAACATGACTTAATGATCTGATAAGATTTTCTCAAACACAAACAATGTTTCTTTTTTTGGGGGTATGAGGATTTATCTTAAATATCTGTTGGCGGTCAGGCTCAGTATAAGGGCTTCTGGAGCAGCATGCACCTATTCCAAATATCAGGCTACTTTGCTGCATTAAACTATTTTGAAAACATAAGGAAAAATACTGAAAATACTAATTCCTACTATATTCCCTACAACTGCTCTATTCACCATTTCATGATCAAGAGGTTACAACAAAACAAAAATAATTTGTGCGTATCAGTTCACAAGTAGTCTCAGCTACTCATATCTTTAATTTCTTTTTCTGGAAATAATAAATTATCCCAGAGTACTTCTTAACTAAACTATCATTAGTTCAAGTAAGTGTGTAAAAAGATCAATGATTTATCCTGCTTTCATTTGAACAAACTGAGAGGGATGATGATATATATTTCATGTGGTGGCTCAAACACACATCTTACCGTGGACCATATCAGTAAGCTGCTCCAGGCTTTCATTATTCAGCTTCTTTCCATCCATCTCTCCTCTGTGTGTTTCCTTTGACTGATCTGTACCCGACTCTTCTTCCACCTGCTTTTTCTCCCAGGTCCCTGGCGCACAGTACAGCCTGTGATCTTTTAATGCCCAGCTGTGCTGCATGCTGCACACTGAAACCGGACACTGGTTTGGAGAAGAAAGAGTTTCCATCTCCGTCGGTGTGGGTCTGTGGTCATGGTCTGTTGGTGTGGTGGCGTTTCCGTTGGAAAGAGTTTCCGGTAAGGACGCCGAGTCTGTTCTGTCAGGAGTCTCGTCCACCTGCATCACAGAGTCGAGGTCCTGGGGAGTTCCTGGGCTTGAAGCAGAACCTGACTGCCCTGAAATGGAGAGTATTCCATTTTCTGGTTTAGTCAAGTTCATGCTGTCCTCCCCTTCAAGTTCTGTTTCAGACAGGTTTATCGTATCTCCGTTTCCTAACGGAGATTTAATCGAAATGGAGTCTGTCTGCTCTTCATGCTCCATCTCTGCATCCTTGTTTTCCTCGTGCACCTGCGCTAACACTGATTCAGTTAAGGCATCCGTCTTAGAACCGACAACACCACCTACAGAGCCCGTCTTCATTCCGACTTCTACTTCCATTTTCGACGCAAACGTAGCTCCCATCTTACCCCTGCCTCCTCTGCCTCTAACCGCTGACCATTTCCTGCCTGCCGTTCCCGGCAACCTCATCTCCACATCGCTGCCGTCCCCACTTTCTTTCACTCCTGTGCCAGCATCCCCTGAACCCTCTATCGACATGTCCTCATTTTTCTGCATGGCCCCTTTCTCTGGAGCAACACAGTTCCTTATTGGTCCATTCGGCAGGGAGACATCGACAGGCAGGGCAACAGGGGGTTGTGACTGAGTATACTCATACTCATACATGTCATCCTTTTCCTCCTCTACCATGTCCTTGGTCAAATCAAAGCTCTTGATGCGTGTCAACTGGCCCCCAGTTTTCCTTGTAGGGGTGTCCAAAAAGTCCCTACCAAAGCCCCGCCCTCTCCCTCTCCCCCTTCCCCTTCCTCTGACTGGGGTTTTGACATTGTGACCAGTACTGTTTGGGCCACAGCAGTCACAAGCCTTAGGAGTCCTCTTTCTGCCTGATGTGCGTCCATTGGCTGTGGCCTGAGCAGGGGTTGTTGTCTCTGAGGTGGTCCAGCCTGATGCTGGACTTGAGTTAGCTGTAAGTGCTTTTCCTGGGGTTAAAACGGGGGGCTCAGCATCAGCAAGAGTCTGTGTAGAGGGCTGGGTCAAGTCTGCGTTGGAGGTAATGTCTGAAGTGAGGAGTTTTGCCGGGGTCTTGGTTAGATCCTGACCAGTAGTATCTGAAGGGGGAGGCACGAGGGGAGGTGCTGTAGCAGAAGTCGTTAAATGAGGTGATACTGATAGTGGTGTTTTCATTGGGGAAGCAGAGTCGCTGTGAACCATGACGTCCTCTTTTGGCTTTTCAGCCCCATCCCCAACACCTCTCTCCACACTCCTGTCCACTCCTCCCCTTTGGTCTGCTGAATTTTAAGTATCGCGGTTTGTTCTTTCTCAATCCCGTCACTTCTTCTTTCCAAGTGTTTTTGTGTCAACCACCTTTCTTGTGTAGAAAAGTAGTTTGTTCTCAAGCCTTTCCCACCATAGAGGTTACTGATGGCAGCAGACTTGGACTTGGGAGGTATACTTTGAGTGGTCCTCAGTGGTAGCTAGACTTTGCCTGGAATAAGATCACCATGGTCTCCTAATCAGAGAAAGAAGAAAAGGTGGTAAGGAAAGCATAAAAGAAACAGGGAGGGAAAAAAATAACCAATAAAACATTTTTTTGTCAAATCATCCCAGGTAGCTAGATAATTGAATTGTCTCAAATTGAACGTGCAAGACGTGACTCAGGCCTCACCCAGGGGTTCACAAGCAAGTCAAGAACCCAGAGAAAAAGCAGCACACCAAGAGACCTTGTTTAGGATTTTAAAAACAACTGCATCTCTGCAGATTGATTCTTATCTGAATCAATTAAATAAGAAAAGCCAAACTGTAGTAACTCTTCTGCTGCTGGGATTACATAGATAGAGACTTTTTTTAATCCCAAAGGGAAATTAAAATGCTACAGCAGCCAAAGATGAGGCAAAAATGTAAAAGAAATGCTAAATTGTATACATTAACTAAATAAACTAACACAAATATAAACAAAAAAGAATTATAACAAAAAAGAATAAAATGGTCAGGTGGATATTGCTATGATAACAAGGTGCATGATATTCCATGGATGTCAGAATTGAGCGAATTAAATATTGATACCTGAATAATCAACAAAAAGTATAACAGCAGCACCTAAAATGAATCTGAAATACAACAAATGTGAATATTACAACTGTGGTGAAGAAAATTCAAATGAGCACTCCTGATCTGACGCTTCACAATGTATGACATTAACAATTACATTTTTCTGCTTCATTTGTCTCTTAAGTGCGAAAGCAGTCCTGACTATGTGATCCACAACCATTGGAATAATATAAATGATGTCCTATGTAAGATTTGGGGGTTAATTTTTTTTTTTACAATTCCCACTGAAGACGGTTTTATTATGTCTGAAGGAGTTTCATCTAAATGTATGATTACATATGTGAACCACAAAATGTCCCCATTTCCAAGTAAACACACCATGGGCACCGTCTGATTCTCCATTGAGTTTTTCCATGTTCCTTGTAGATTTAGCTCTATTCGTATCTCCATATGCCGCTGATCTCTCATTACTCTTCACTGTCAGGCAGGAAGATAAAATATAACTAGACTTGTTTAATGGAGGATTCTGTATTTCATCAACTGTGCAGCATCATGGTCATTGATCTTCAATTAACAGGTGGTTCGCTGATAAAATGCGGTCTGCCCTTCATTTGATGTTTTAGCCTGCAGGTAGCTGACTTCTTGAGCAAATGCATCCTAATTACAAAATAAAAAGGTGCTAATTGGTATTTTGTGCAACCCATCTCTTTGAAGTAGTCTTACGATATATAACAACACTTATATGCAGCAAACATTTAATGTATATTGACACATTAGACGCGACTTTCCCAATTACCACTAGAGTCCATTAAGTTAATGAAATTAGCGTGAAGTAATGAAAAAGGAAAACAGATTTGCGTTTGCTAAGCTAACCGGGCTACTCGCCCATCTTCTACGGATTCACAGGACCATCAATTCATTTAAGTATGTCCAATGTGGATTTTCTTTCATGCATAAGTTAGTCATTCCCTTGAAGCTAGCTAAGTTAGCTATCTGCAGCCAAAAAAGGAGGCGAAAATACAAACCAGCGCTTGCAAAACATTTCCTCCATTTTCAGAAGGAAGTTGGAGGCGTTTGAGAACAAAGAAGGAGTTGCAAGTCATTACTGGTATTGTTATTGAGCATACGATGAAAACCGAGACTAACAGTAGAGATAAACATTCATATACACTACCTTGTCTGTGAAAAAACAAACTTGAGTATCGTCTGACCACGATTTGAAGAAACAACAATCCAAATTGGCGGCGCTCATTGATTGCGTCACGTCGTCGGGGTCAACTTCGGCTGTTTCCGGATGATCTCCCGAAGACCCTTTCGGCTTTTACTCCCACCTGCAGCTTGACCACACAAAACCCTCTAAGAGGTTTTATCTACATTTGTTGTATTTTATTTATTATATTGAAGATCATTTCCAAACATGTTTTAATATATATAAAAAACTTCGAATACTAATTTGTCTGGAATGTTTTATTTTTTTAAGTTCAATTGCTTAGTTAGAAGTTGAAAGAGAAATTACATCTCGCCCTTCTCCTTGATTAAGAATCCAGATTCTATGAATATGTAATCATTTTTTATTTAAAATTTTTGACAGTTGGACACAAGATCAATCAATAAATCAATCAATCAATCAATCACTCAATCTTTATTTCTATAACACCAAATCACAACAAAAGTCATCTCAAGGCACTTTTCACATGGAGCAGGTCAAGACCGTATCCTTTAATTTAATTTAAAGAGACCCAACATTCCCACATGAGCAAGCACTTGGCGTCAGGCAGAACTGGGCTCTAGGTGGGCAGCCATCTGCCTTGACTGGTTGGGGTTGTGGGAGAGAGAGAGAACGGGAGAAGAGGGAGAGAAGGGGAAGAGGGAGAAAGCAGAAATAAAGAGGGAGAGGAGAAAGTCACAGTGACAAACAATCAACATTGAAAGTGTCTTCTACATTGAAGAGTTCTCCTACTTCACTGTAAAATCCAATCTCAGTGTATGTGCACCAGAGGCTTCATGTTTCCACATCACACTTGTGTAAGTTGCTTATTTGATGGAGCTTCCAAAATATTTCAAAATCATGCTTATAGGGCACACCCCTGTAACTTAGACTTCAAAAAGCACAAAGAAACTTTTCATTTTCCAGCAGATAAATGCCAGCTTTTAAGTGTCAAACTTTGCAGATACATATTTTGAACAATGGAGTTCAAACATCCAACTGAAAGAACAACCTTAAAAACCCCATTTCTGAGCAGATGAGGACTTAAATCATACGTTCTGTAGTCTATATTTTATTTTCCAAATGCTTGTTCAAAAATGGATTCGTACTACCCAGGATTCAATTCTGACAGGGCAGTTCTAAATCAATTATTCATTTATGTGTTTGCCTAAAAGTATTCAATTTTTTTTTCAATGGGTCTAACTAACTATCACTGTAGCCTATATCTCATTGTCCTCACAGGGAACTACAACCATGACCCCACTACTGTCATTTACTCATAAGAAACCTAAGTTTGCATTTCACAAGAGAGAAAATGTGAAATAAGGTCAGAGCTAAAATATTATACCTGTTTCAACCACATACTTAGTGCCAGATTACTGAGACAAAACACGTATGTTGTATCTTGATATCATTTAATTACAAAAAACAAAGACAGGATAACAATAAATAAGACTAACTGTTAATGAGTAAAAGAATTAAGTACAAAATTATAAACAGTAAAATGTCAAAGTAAACAAAAACAAGGGTAATTAAAAGGGCATATTAACATAATAATTCTCAGCCTTTTCAAATCAATATCACAAACCTTGACACAGGCATAGCTGTATTAACTGTGTGGAAATGTCACATATCACAGTTTGGGTGAAGCATGATGCATATTAATGCTGGAGCAGGCTAAAAATGTATCAAACAAGCAAATTCAGACAAATTATAGTTAAACAAAAAACAAAAAAACAAAAAGAAATACGCTTTTTTTTAAACATAAAATTAAAAAAATTAAAATATATCTGAGCTTACTTCAAGGCTTCAGCATACACACCCACTGATGTCAAAGATAATGCATTGAAATAAACACAGTCATTCTATTGCTATACATTTCTATTTGTACATAAGGTCAGTGCTATATTATTCTCTACTTGCATGGTAAACAACAGGCATACAATGTCTCTTTACATGTGTCATTTGGCTCCAGTGATGTCAAGTGATTAGAAATGACGTTATTAGTCCAATCTAAACATTGAACATGAACATATGCAGCCAAGCACTTTTCATATACATGTCATGCAATGCTGCAGTACTAACTGTGGTACTAATGCCATGATGAATTCTTTAGAAAAATGCTGCAGATCTAATGAAAAACAGAAGAAGTGTGGTGCACAGATACAAGTTTCACTGTTGAGACTATATGTGAGTACTGAGAGCTTTTTAAATTGACATCTTTTACATTTTTTACAAAACAATATTGACTTGGGTAAGCTGATTCATGACTGAAATACAAATAATTTTTATTTCATTTGAGCAAGTGCACAACTTTCCTGAAGTTGAAAAGGTGATTAAAGTATAAGAGAGACAGAATACGAGTAGGAAATACCTGTCATTTTAGCAAATGATCAACTTTACAAAAAAGACATTTCTATATTTTACAGCTTTGGTCACATTTTCTGAAGTTGAACTGTGATGAAACCTTGTTGCACTTTGGAAGACAGTATAAAAGTGGGTGTTGGTGAAGATGGCAGTGGTGCAGCAGACGGGGACTTTAGGGTTGGGACCTGTAGGAGATGATTGGCATGATTAAGCGGGCAGAAGATGAAGTGTTATCTATTCATGGCAACATATTCTCAAAACATTCAGGAATGTAAGATATTTTATAAAGCAACAGAATAAAAGTGTGACTATTGCATTTTAATAGACTGTGTGCTGGTGAAGGTGCAATGATACCTCTCACTGTGTGGAATCAATCACTGGGGTGTGAATGGTCTTTGAGACTGCAGCACCATTGCTGCCCCCTGCTGTTAACACCTGGAGCTGCAGCTGGTAAACACTGTCACCCTGGAGACCCTGAACTACCACCGACCGCTGAGACTGAGGAGTGAGAAACAAGATTAATGCAGATGTACGCACACCCACACACACACGCACACACTATTTCCTCTACACAAGTCTTTCAATGAGGAAAAAACTAAAATAACTATATATGTTACAGGATAATGAAAATTATTCTGTATTTTTCTTATTGCCAGCAAATCCCATGAAAAGACTAAAACCAACAACGCTTTAGTCTCACTGTGGCACTCAACCACAAGCCCAGTGTTTGTAATGCAAATCTTTAAAAATGTGTTACAAATATGTATAGTGTCATTTTCAAAAGAGGCAAAATAATTTCTTTAGCACTGTAGTTTTTAGCAGGTATTATTCAAACAGTGTCATTCACACATTTGGTGCTCTATTTTCAGCAACAACACAGTGTATGTGTGATTGACTCAATATAAACTACAGTTCCCATGTTCATGATAACAAAGGAATATGTCACCCAGAACAACAATGTCACTCACTGGTATGTTTTTAAACGTTTTTGGTTAATCATGAAGCTCTGTGCCACACAGGATTAAGGTCAATTCATTGTTCATGAAAATTGTTGACAAGAAAAATATAGCAATTCACCTTGTCTACTGTAGGTAAATGCTGTTTCATGATGTTTCTTTATTTTACAACTTTTACTCAACTTTTGTGAAATGACGGAACTTCATACACAAATACTGGATAATGCTGCAACTGTTTAGACCTCTCTTTCTGTCTCACCGGTGCGATTGTCTGTGTCTGAGAGATAAGAGTGTCGTCTTGGCCTTCCGTTGCCATGTTAACCCCTGACTGCATCGTCCAGGTGAATTGGAACCCCTCAACAGCTGCCGGGTCCAGTGCATGATGGGACATCCTCCAGCGAAATGTGGTGAGCAGGGTGCCGTTCACTTGTTTGAAATCTGTGGTCAGCCGTTCTGGACGCAGTACCACCTTTCTGCCTGCCAGGAGGCGCTCTGACACAAACAAAATGCACAGAACATTTCCCTCACTTACGGAACACGTTTCTAAATTATTTCTCAGGAGGTTTAATAATGACTTTATCCTAAAATAATCACACTAATAAACTGAAGAAAATCCCATAATAAGGGTTAAGTCAGTGATTAGCCATAAAACACAATTATGTGAAGGCAACCATCAACTGCGTTTAATTGGTTGGCTGTATGCATAAAAACATTTGTTTGAGAAACCTTGAAGACTAGTGAATATTGTGATACAATATATAAAGTTTCAGTGTATGTGTAGTTCTGTGTTTGCTGTGTTATGTTCCAAAGAGAAGACGAGACAAATGGAAAAAAACTACTTCTTAATGAAGGATTTAAGGGTTTACAGGATTAAAGCAGGTCAGTAGAGTGTGTTTCATGTAGTTCCTCTTACCCTCAGTGTTGCAGGGCAAAGCTTTGCCTCCTCTGACTGTGATGGAGGAGCAAGTCGGGGTCGTAACCCAGGCAACGGCCTCTGATCCTGGGTCAGTCTGTAATGCCACAGTGACCCGGTACTTACAGGCAAAGAGCAGGCCTGTGATGGTGTGATGGGTACCCTGGAGGAAGAAAATATAGTCAGGTTAAGGATAAAAACCGTGATTAAAGAGACAGTATAGTGTAAACTGCACACAGCTGCTTGTTAAATTTGACCTATTACAAGGTCCCTTAAAATATACACATTACCACTATTTTTGTTTGGGAATCTGTCACATATAAGCAGCTTGTTAGCTCCATGTTGAAATAAACACCAGTTTAAAGCTGTACTTGGCAGCTTTGCAGGTTGGCAGCTTCAAATGGTGAGAGATGGCGTAACTGTTCGAAGAGCCTGAACTTCAGTGAACAGACATCATGTTCTTTGACCTCAACAAATTGCACAAAGTACATTGATATTTATCAACTCAGTAGGCCTGTGATCACTTTAGACAACACGTCACCAGTCGAACAACAGTGGTGAGTTCAGTTTTCTCTTAAAAAGTGCAGTTTCAAAGGGAATACGGGATTAATGTTGATTTAAAAAAAATTTTTTTTCACTTTAATGGTTAGTGGTCATTACTGGATGTTTCCACTGTTTATTTTCCTATCAATCATTTTTCAGTCGAACTTTGACATATACAGCAGTTATCGGTGTATTATGCACACTTGTATAGTCTGTTTAGATGACATTGCCATTTTGTTTACACGTTTACAAGCTCAAGAAGACAATCCACAAACACTTCAGCTTGGTACAAACTCTGGTGTTGGCTTGTGTAATTGCTGGTTGAGAGAGACAGTAGTTTATATGAAGGTTAGACTGATTGTCTCTTTTGAAAAAAAAGCCAAGTTTAACTGACAAATACAGGCACAGAAATCTGGAATATTTCAGACAATGATTTGACAGATTTATGATATGTCACAGAGACGGGGAGAGATGATGGCAGAGAGACAAAGTTATACACAGACAGAGGATGAGAGCATTCCAGACTGGTCTGAGTTATGGTGATGAAATCTGATCTCCAATATAAACAGAGACACAATGATAACATTCACAGAGTAACAAAACACCTGTACACTATTTCACGAACACGCTGACACATAAAATACACCCAGGGTAGACATACCTGCACAGTTGTTGTTCTCTCTGTGCTTGTAATATTAGTGCTGCAGGTATGTGGACGCCACCGCAAAATGTATGGACCCGGGTGTCTCTGTCTGGCTGTAATACAACAAAACAAAAGAAATCAGACACACAGTGCAAAAGTAGAAATGTGCAATGGCGTAATTTTAGTCCTCATTTTTCAAGATCCTGTTTATGTCCTCTCCCTTTTGTACTTGAGATTGATTTTCTTTCAAAAATCTCTGAACATTGTCCTCTGACTGTCCAGCTGCCAACATCTACACAAGAGAGGAGTTCATAAAAAAGTTAATACATTCATCTGAGCACCCTTCAATTACTACCATGTGCTCAGAACAATACGCTAAAGGAGTAGCAGTGAGTAGTGCTTCAAGGAGTTTTTATCCTCCGAGGCTACAGTCTGCCTATCTTATTGCTGCAGGTTGTTGGGGCTGTATGCAAACAAATAAACACATCCACCCTCTCTGCATTACATCCATCAATTTTCTTGCGGGGAGCTGGAGCTAATCTCAGCTGACATTGGGGCGAGAAGCGGGATACACCCTGGACAGGTCACCAGTCAATCACAGGGCAAACATCCAGTATAGAGACAGACAACCATTCACACTCACATTCACACCTACAGACAATTTAGAGTCACCAATTAACCTAACCTGCATATTATTAGTCTGAGAGAGGAACGCCAAGAGTACCAAGAGAACCCATGCAAACTCCTCTCAGCATTATTTCAGGTTAAAAAACTGTTAATATTCTCCTAAAATATGCTAGAGTTGAGCATAAATAAATCAGTAAAGCACAGTGCTCTTTGTAGATAAAGAAAGACTCACAATCAGGGCAAGTGGAACATGTACCTTTTCACTTTTCATGTACTTATCTACCTGCTGGAGTCAGATGAAGCCAAGGTTGTTTCTGTAGTCCGATATAATATACAGTGTGACACTGGGCTTTATGTCAGTGTGTTGTTAATTTGTTACAGTAAGTGTTTCCAAATCAACTCACCATGGTGAGACCACTTCCAGAACACCTTGACCTGCAGCTGATCATTATGGTAATGAGGGGCAGCAACCTCCAGGCGTAGGTCACCAGGGGTGACGGGGTTAAGGGGGGATTCAGGTTGAGGGAGAGAAGATGAAAGTGGGAGGTCTGAGGAAGAAGGAGAGGAAGATGAGAGGGAAGGAGATGAGGGAAGGGATGATGAAGATGATGAGGAGGAAGAAGAGGGGAGCTCATTGGAGAAGTCTTCTCCTTTGGTGGAGTTGGATTGAGAGGAGAGGAGAAAAATAATAAATGTTAAAATATGGAGTTTGGCTGATTTGAAGGCATTTCTTTGGAATGAAAACAAACAGGACAGTATGAAATAAAAATAATGTGAATGTCAAAGCTTATGAATAATAAACATTGTTTCATCCACACAAATTCCCTTTTATGTGGTCAGAAAATGTTCATTCTACAAACCCACAAAAAAAAAGTTGGGATGCAGGAGTAATATTCACTGGTTTTTGAATTACTAAACAACCATTTTGCACTTAATAAGTAGCCTTTATGCAGTAGCTGTTCTGAAAAATGTCAACTTCACAAGAATACATCATATGACTCACTTGATATATGTTATACAGCACGTGGAATTCATAAATGTTATATATTATGCCAGGAAAACCATAAAGTGGTGATGAGAGTGCAGCTGGTAGCTAGCTTTCCCATTTATTTAATTTACTCAGGAACACTAATTGCCTTTATCTGGCCTAACTGACCCTCATTAGCACTGAGAGAAACCAGACTAATACTGTACATGGATTGTGTCAAAAATGAATACTTCAAAATTATAAATGGTAATATGTTCCATATAACATTATTGGTATGTGGTTTGATAATTGAGCTGCAGCTGGCTATAATCCTCTGTTGGACTGACCGACAGGTCACCTATAAATACCTCTGTTGCCTGGACAACACTTAACATCACCGCTTTCCACTAAACAGTCAGTGTGTTTAAAAAGTGCAGCTGTAGTTAGACAGAATATGCTGACATTCAGCAAACGCACCAACTCTGAACTAACAGGAAAATCATTAACTCGATAATGTATGGCTCTGTTAACAAATGGGTGCCGTGGGCCACATAAACGGTATTTATTAATGGCATGGCAAGTTAATAAAATGTTCAGAAATATGGACGAGAGTTTATGTTTAGGATTGAGTTCCTCAGTTGCTACAGAAGGTGGCATGGCTGTTTGGTTGAATCACAGCAACACAAACGGTGCATCTACAGTTCAAACTACTTGGCAAGAAGCTTCTTACTTTTATTTATTGTTATTACTATTTGTATTCCTACAAGACAAAACTGTACACTACACCTATTGGACGTTTTGTGCTTCTTCCTGAAAGTTAAATATTTCCAGCCAACTTTTCAGTACTGCACATACACCATCTATACATGTCATGTACCTAAAAACATTATGCTAATCCAGAGTGTTGACAGAGATTGCTTTCAGGAAATGGTGGAAACAGTGGATATGTACAATATAAAACCTCAATATTTCACCCAAAATTGAAGGTGTACTGCAGACTGAAGCCAAGCATACTCAGATACTTCATCCATGACAAATTTCCCCTAGGGGACAATAAAGTATATTCTATTCTATTCTATTCTATGTATTAAACTAACTCATCACACTAAAGCATGTTAATAGTTAACTGAGATTAATAATAAATAATTACTAACCCAGCCCTCAATTGCTTTACTGTTAAATCAGAATCAACTCAATTTGTGAGACATATATACAGTGATAAACATTGTCATTGTCAAATAAATATAAAAATAAATAAATATACTATGGTGTAAATGTTAGGTCATACCACCGAGCCCTATGAAGGAGATGTTTGTTTTTCGTTTACCTGTATGAGTGACTGTAGTGAAAACAATTTGGGCTCTGGGACTCTTCAGTCTCTTCTGACCCCAGTAGGCCACTGTCTGGACAGACAGGAAGTAAGAAGTAGCGGGCAGCAAACCCTGCAGCCACAGCTCACACTGCGCCTATAACATCATTTACAAAATGGGATGGATTAGACCATAAATAAACAGTTTGTTTTAGCCTTTCAGGCCTGCAGTCCTTGGATTCTTCTCAGTCTGTAATTCACTGGTTAGAATCTGACTGATGTCTCATTGAAATTGTAGAAAATATCTATATAATATATAAGTCATTTTGATGAGCTTGTGTCTAAAATTCCTTACATTCAATCACTTTAGACTGTCAGTCTAAAGCAGGCAGTATATAAAAAAAACCTGTTATATAATCTGTGATAGAAACCACATTGCCACTATAGCCACCACCATCATTATCATAATCATCGTTCTCACTGCCACCATAATCCTCATCATCATCATCCTGAGAGGCGTACTGTATGTGGCGTGCCTTGTGACTGACAGTCAAGACCTGTTCCACATTAGCCTGCTGCTTGACTGACAGCTAATTAACAGGCTCTTAGTCAATCAGCTCTGTCTGTCTGTGTGGATCCGAGCTAGTCACAACAAAGAGATGCTTGGATGATAACAAGTCTGTGTGTGTGCCTGTGTGTGAGTGTGTGTGCGTGCGTGTGTGCATGCGTGTGTGTGTGTGTGTGTGTGTGTGTCTCTATATGTATGTATACTTGTGACAGAATGAGACAAAAGTTAAAAGCAGTTTCTTGACCTACAGACAAAATGGGGTTGAAGTGTTTCCATTGCGCTCAAGATAGACAAAACATATGGTCTGTACAGCTGTACACGCGCGCATGTGTGTGGGGGTAATTGTGACACACAGGGAGAAAAGCCTGGATTTCTATTTTAGTGCATAATGTCAGAGGACATTATATGTAAGAAACTGATGTATATGTAAAAGCGCTGATTCAGCAGACGTTTTTCCATGTTTGAATACTTCCTCTAATTTCCCCTTTTACTTTTTACAGGTTTAATGCTACAACCCTCCAGTCCTGCATAAATTCCTGACTGACACAATTTTTTGTTATATAGAAATCGAGGGAATGTATCATCTTAATGGTGAGCAATAAAATATACCGAATTTTCCGAATTCACCATTTTAACAGTGCAACTATGCTCTTCTGCTTCCTACCTGTTGTGATGCTACTGTCTCTGTGTGTGCATAGATGCAGCTGCAAGTAGGGAACACTATTTAGGGGGCCTCATTTAAATTCCAGGCCTTCCAGCCAAGCAGAACAGAGGACCAGACTACAGATAAATGGCTCCACCAGGCTCAGTCTGGGATCGCCATCACTACTTAGGATAGCTAGGACCATATGAGTGCGCTTGCATTAAAACCTTGAAGCTCTGATGTTTATGTTTTTAATCTTTTCTCTTTTCTTGAAGTAAATATTCACATCATTCTTCAGCAGTTAAGTGGGTCTTAAGTGGAGGGATCCTGTGCAAAGAGTACTTTCATCAAAACGTTTTGTTTTTTTCTAAATGTTGAACAAATTTGAAGGAAAATGTTCAGTCAATACATGGGAAATCATAACTGCTGCATTGAAGCTGTAATATGTGTTGTTTGATGTGATTATGGGTATTTTGGTTGCTTGGTTGCTTTTTTTAACATCATAATCACACCTATAATCATAATAGCAAGATCCACCCTCTTAATTGTCACTGCTGCATTAACTATAATTTCAAGCATACACTATGAAAGAAGAAGTTTCTTTGTGAATTGAGCAAACAATGAGAGAGCAATGACTCACTCTATCACTGTAAAATAACGTCATATCCCATAATTCGCTTGGTATCATGTTTCTCACCACATAAGCATGTTAAGTTGGAAGATATAGTTCTGATTCAACATAAAATATCCACCATATAACACTGGTTTCACACAGGTCTTATGCTTTACAGCTGTGATAACTGATACACTCACTCACAAATGCCCTTGTTCCCTGATGCTTTGATTTGACTTAAACATATTATCCAAATGCAGGAGAGCCACGGAGCCTGTTGTCAATCAATCTATGTGGCTAAGTTGTCATGTTATTCCAGTGCTGTGAAGCCTACATGTTGTCATAGCACTCTAACAAAGTTATGTCCCATGAAGATAATGGTATGTCTGAGCACAATATTGCATTTTCAGATTCACAAGGAACATATGCACAGAATGTCTGCAAAAGACCTCAGAAATGAGCGAGCGTGCCAAACAATGATTTCCGGGTGAATATGTCAAAACCAGATTGAAAATAGTTAACATGTGAACTTAAACATATAAAGTTATAAGTTAATGTAAAATACATGTACATACGATCAGCATGCAACTCCATAAAACCACTTCTCGAAAACTGCAACCATAATAACCATAACATCATGTTTAATCAACTTTAGTGGCCATCACCTCATTATATTTTGCTCATTATATAAATCCACATCCTGAATTTAAGATGCCATAGTCCCACTTAGTATTCCCATTTCCTATTTGTATGAATTTTTATTGGCCACAGGTGTTTCAGTTGTGTATTCTCTAATCTGAATTAATTGCAGTAACTTAAGGTCTAATATTAAGAATATATACTTAAAAGAGTGCTAAATGTGAGCATAATAGATTACAATGGTATGTGCTGTTTCTTGTTTACCTGTGTAATGCTGTGTATGAGCAAATTAAATCAGTTATTTCAGTTTGAACCACCACTTGCACACAGTAGCTGTTTACAGGACCTGTTCTCTTTGAGCACTGCAGAGGCCTGTAAAATCATTGCAGTAATCACAACCAGGGTACAAATAGGAATGTGTGTGTGTGTGTGTGTGTGTGTGTGTGTGTGTGTGTGTGTGTGTGTGTGCGTGTGTGGTTCATGGGTTTAAAAGACTAGTAAAATCTCTCAGGTGCAGCTACAGATCAGTGGTGTATGTTGCGTTTGCATTCTTGTATTTCAACCTTTGTAAGGACCAATGTGATTTTTTACCTACAGACTGAGGAGTTTCATTCAAAATTCTAAAATGGTTGCTTTAGGGTTAAAGGACAGGCTCACATTTTTTTAAACTGTCTCAAAACAGGTGTAAAACTAATTAAGCAGATATGGTGGATATCTAAACACTTACAATCTTTTTAGTAAAAAAAAATTCCTCTTTTGTCTCAGTGTTTTCCTATTTAGCTCAACAACAAACAAATAACAAAATGGGAATTTCACAGTAAAAAGATATCGACTTGATTTGACAAATTTGGACAACTAATGCCACTTTCAAATACATTTTTGTAAACTAGGGCTGGTGCAAACGGAACGAATGATTACATAAAAAAAAAAACATGTCAGTGTTCATTTGGGCACCTGACTGTTTTAAGACAGACTTGAAAAACTGTGAACCTATCCTTTAAGACTTTGTTTAGGGTAAATATAAAAAAGGTTTAGGTTGAAACTCATTCAGACCAATGTCATCAAACCCGCTTCTGGGGTCTTTACAACCCTCCTCATGAGTTAAGTTGGATGTGGCCAGCACTGGCATTGCTATCAGGAATGGTAAAATATAAAAATATAATTTAATTGACTTTGCATAGAGAGAGACAGAGAGAGAGATAGAAAGTGACTGTAAGTTATTTTAAGAAGGAGATGTGAAATTGAGATGGTAATTATTCAGAGTACAGTTTAATTCTCTGGTTTAGCAGTGAAATAAAGGAAACAACTTTGCAGACTGGAGCCTCAGCTAACAGTGACAAACAGATTGACAACTGTCTCAAATGAGTGGGTCAAATATGGGACAAGCATACGTTGAGTAGACTTGCACCACGTGTACATCTTCTGTCTCAAATAGTTATTAAAGTTAGGGAGAGGGTTGGGTTATCAGATTTGCAGGTCCTAAGAGGTATAGTAAGTACAAATGTGTGAGTGTGTGTATGCAAGCCTTTAAACAATGTGTAAAGACTGTATTAAAATTTAGATGTGAATGAGATACTTTTATTAATTGAGATTATTATTATGCACGTGTCCATCACTTTATTATGTGTTTAGTGTAAATAAATGAACAGAAAGTCTTCTTACCCCCTGAGTCACTCTGCTGTTGCTCTCCTTTTTACCCTGTTCTGGTGTGTGTGTAAGCCGTGTGTGCATGTTGTTGTGCATTGTATGTGTATGTGCATGCAGTGAATGTGTGCTTTTGTGTGCTGTGTGTGTATGTCGAGATATCCAAGTGACTCTGTAGTTATGGACTGGCAGGTCACCCTCCCTGGGAGGTTCCCAGCGTATTAAGACTGTCACAGTGACCTCATTTCCCCTTGACCTATGAAAAGAAAGCACAAAGTCAAACATCACAGCATGAATGTCAACAAATTCATATTAATGAACTAGAAAGTGCAGTATTTCCTTCCTTGTACGCCCACTGAGTGGCTGTAAAATTGATGCTCCACTTGTCTGTCACCTGTTTTCAGTGTTAAATCTCTTATTTACTGTATATGAGTACAGCAGGGGCTCAGACATTTTCATCATCATGTTCTATGTAAGCTACAATTTCTGTGCCCGCATCTATTATTAAAGATTTCATTGGAATATTGTTGCTGATCCAAGATGTGGGCTGAACTTAATATGACCTTGTTTTCCATTACTGCACAAACAGAAAAGATGCTGTAATATATGATTGAACAAGGATGAACTGTAATGTGTATGCAGCTAAGCAATCACACAGGCACTGACTATCCACCTGATCACAATTTACGACTGATTGTCCACAACGGCAGCCTGCCGAGTTGAAACGATGCATAGCAACTACCCAGCAAGGAAAAACACAAACAGGTTTATTGAATTATCTTTCATCTATTTAGATACCTGTCTGTGAGCTGGGACCCTGGTTGTGAACCCGTCCAGTCCAGAGTCTGGTTGCTCACTCTGATATTTATTGGAGGTTCTGGAAGGGAGGGATCTGCAGCGAGATGAACAGAGAAACAAATGATCATCAAAATAACATCATCATCATAAGGATACATTTTCATTAGAACTGTTTCAGATGACCGAGAATATCAGATTTGTTGTTGGTCATCATGTCAGATAGTGACAGGATTGACAATTCAAGACAAATATTGTGATGTAAAGTGTGAATATAAATTAAGCTAAAGGTCCGTACTGCATAGTAATAAACAAGATACAATAGTGCCAAACATTGTCACAACTTCACCCTCTGTTCTACAGAAACAAAATCAGATAATTTAATGCAGCTGCTTGTTGTTGAGGTCTTCACAGGGCTCTTTTAAACCCGTCAGTCAAAGAAAAGTCAACTTATAAGTACATTCGTCTAATTGATTACATTAGTGTTATACTTAACATTAGTCAACAATATTCAGATGTAATTCCAGAATTATATAGTAAAGAGCAAAAAGAAAGTGTGTGCACATCCTGTACTATATATTCATAACTCATATGCAGGAAAATAAATTAAATGAAGGAAAAGGTTGAGTGTTCGCACACTGGATTATAGATCCAAAGTCTTCTTATTATGAACTGAAAAATACAAAGTTTGGAACCTCTCAGGTCTTCACCAAGCAAAAGATTTTCTGAACATGTACATGCAGCACTCTAGATTTTTATAGTATTTCTACTGTCTCTTGTAAGCTTATGCAGTACGGTCATAGTTGTACATGTGACACAATAATAAAACCTTAATTCATCAATCTATTCATTCAATGTGACAGTTGTGACATTCAAAAGTGGTGTCATATTTATTGGTTAATTACATCAAAATTACAAAATTGGCCAAGCGAAAATAGTACAGATGTCGAGATGCATAGCATATCAACTAGACGGCAGCCTATAGTTAATTACTTTTGTTGTTTTGCCAACTCACAAAATTAAAATTAATTAGCTCCAGCTGAATAAACAGTTGTCATTATAGCCAATGGTTAAACTTTCACTTGCAACAGCTTGTTAAGATGCTGTTAACTTTAAATTTGGCTGTAACTTCCGATTAAAATTACTTCCCTTGTCATATAAAAAACTGCAATCTTGATCTCAAATAAAAACACTTAATCATTTGGTCCTATGTGGTGAAGAGGGACTGGTGCTGAGATCCCTATTCTTACAAAGCAGAGGACGTCCACCAGCTTTATTAAATTGTCTAATAACTCAGTGTTTAATGTGCTGCAGCGGAGCAAAATACAAAAGCCATTTGAGGGGAAAAGGATAATTTCCGCTTGGTCTCAGTCAGGTCCACTCAGCCAATTAGATTTACAGCATCAAAGGTGAGTGATACTGGAGAAGTCTGAAGCCTACCTTTTCAGTAGCTACCACAACAAAGACCAAAGACGACCACCACTAGTCACTGTTTGCCTCCCAGATGAAATCCTGGGGTCATCGCTCTTTCAACACTGGCTCTGTATCTCATTAGAGCCTCATATCCCAATGCTGTATTTGATTAAAACTACAAAATGTATCTGATTAGAACTACATCCCCCATGGCAGGCCTCCCACAGGCCCCGGGCTGTGCTTGGCTGCTCCAGATGCAGAGATCAAAGTTATAGCAAAATATTAGGGCTGGAAGACCTGGCCTGTTTGTGTGTGCATGTATATGCATTTAATATGTTTTTGGAACAAGCAGTGTGTCTCTTTGGGCCAACAGTAATTGCCTGATCAGAACCAAAACATACCTTCTTCTCTGAGGGCTTTTTCTCTCTGTTTCTCCCTCAATCAGCTGGATTTCACTCCACTGTTTCATAAAATGAAGACATTAAGATGAGTTTTCTCATCCAGACATTTTCTCGTAATTACTGCTGGCAGGTCCTTCACAACACTTACATCTAAATGAACGGGAAAGAGATCTTCAAACTCAGATTTTCTCTCTGGTTAACACCAGGTCACAGTGGAGGAACCTCAACCATCTTGACATCTGCCAGCTTCCTGATTTGTGACCCTTGACCTACAGCCCCTGACTAATCAGACTAATGAACTGGAAACACAAGACTCTGACTCTGATCAGATGGTATTTGGAATGTCTAAGTGTGTGTCTTTAACCTTTAGCCCAGGCCCTTAAAATATATACAAGAGCGCACACACACACACACACACACACCAACACACACACACACACACACACACACACACACACACACACACGTCATGTCTTAAAGGATAGTTCAACCTTTTGGGAAATACGCTTATTTGCTTTCTTGCAGAGAGTTAGATGAGAAGATTGATACCATCTGAGAGTGGTATCAATCTTCTCATCTGAGTCTCAGCAAGAAAACAAACAGGTATATTTCCCAAAATGCAAAGTAACGCACCATGAGCTGCCAGGGACGTTTCATGAAGAATTCCACCATTTGCTCTTTTGATGCAGAGGTGGAAAATGGTATCTCAGACACCTCTTCATAATCTCCCCAAAGTGTTCAACTGATAAAGAACCATTTTCCAAAGTTCGGTCCAACCTGAAGTCATTATTCACGTACAAACATGCTCCAGCCAATCCTGGCAGGGGATTCATATCACTAGCCAATCCTGGCTAAACACCAATATGATCTAAGTCTGCTAAGCATTAAAGCTAGGACCTCCTACTGTGTTTGTGTGTGTGTGTGTGTGTGTGTGTGTGTGTGTGTGTGTGTTAGTGTGTGTGTGTGTGTGTGTGTGTGTGTGTGTGTGTGTGTGTGTGTGTGTGTGTGTGTGTGTGTGTGTGTGTGTGTGCGTGCGCCTTTCTGTCTTACTCTCACTTTCACTCTGTCTCACTGACCCACGAGGGACTTCATTCTGGCACAAAACCAACTGAGTGAGTATATAAGTGTGTGTCTGTACACTATATGTGAATGTGTGCGCATGCAGTTGTGTGTATTTTCTGTTTCCTGTCTGTGTTTTATGAACTGTCTGATGGTTTGCCTGCTGTGTGTACCTTATCCATCAACTCTGAGTGAAAAAGAGAGAAAGAACAGGGAAGGAGAGAAAGGGAAATTTTCCCGGGTTTTTGACTTTTCCTCAGAGAGGTGTAATATCTCTCTTAAAATGACACAAATGGAACGCAGGAATCAGTGTTTTGCTTAGTGTCTCATGACAGAATATCAAAATTCACAGATAGGTTATGGAAACAGGAGGAATCATCACTCTCTCTGTGACATACATAACAGCTCTCTGAAGAAAATGAGAGTATGTGTTTATAGCATGTTAGTAGTACCTTTGCTGGAGATGTAGTGTTTGCTGGGTGTGGTAAAGCCTCTGCTGCCGTGGCTGTTGATGGCTGCTACTCTGAACTGGTACCAACGTTGAGGTCTCAGATCTGACAGAACCACATCTTCAGAGAGGGTCTAAAAAGTACAATTACGTCACATGTATTAATAACAAACCAGGTGGATGACAGAAAAATACTTTATATGAAAGGCTTTGAGCATTGAGAGTGTCATTAACTTCTTTTATCTAACAGATAAAACAATATATGACAGGTTTCATTCCTTTTTGTGGACAATTATTAAATGATGGCATATGTTTTAATGATATGTCCAATTTTACATAACTCACCAAGTTAAACTGCTGTGTTTTTGACATCTCATAGCACAATGGAGCAGTATTTTATTAGTGGGCCCCTGTTTTGTTTGCAATGTGCACGCACACATGGACGCATATGTGAACATGGGTGATATGATACGCTGTCCCACCATTTGTTTCATGGTATTGCTCTCCTCTACAGGTGGCTATAAAGTGTCAAAAAACACAGCAAGGCACCAACACAGGCAGAGAGGAATACTGCAACCCAGTAAATGGCTGTAAACAATACAGGATTTACAACCTATTGTGCAAATGTTTTACAAGGAAGGAAACACATTAAACACATTCATAGTTCCCAAGGATGTACACAATGAATTTTGGTGAGTAACAGCGAATGTAAAGATAACTTTGGTTTGTTTGCAAAAAAACTCCACAGGGAACCTTTAAATATTAAGTCTGAAGAAAAACAAAGCTCCAGCAACACTTGTAGTATAGGAGAACTTTAGACCAACGTGTTTCGGCTTGCGGCCTTCATCAGGAACCAACGCAAGCCGAAACGCGTTGGTCTAAATAATCCTATACTACAAGTGTTGCTGGAGTTTGATTTTTCTTCAGACTTTTTCCCCTTCTCCATGCACTTTGGAAGTAGGTGAAGTTGTGCCAGAAAACTCCACAATGTTTCTACAACCTTTGAATATTAAACATTTACGTTAATTTGATCCTTGGGTGAGAAAAAAGTCAAAACTTTTTTGCAGAATATGTTTTAAAATCTCAGAAATGCAAATTAATTAACACTTTCTTTTTCTCCAAAAGGCACATTAATGCTCAATAGTTAACATTATACCAAGACCTATATGCTTTTAATACTGAAATCGCTGTTACTATGATTTTATTACCGTTATTGTAAACAGAAACAGACTTCACAGTCCAAACCCACTCTGGTCATATATCCTGTCATATCTCATAAATCCATAATTTATTTCCTTGAAAAAGGATGACAGCCTTGTGTACTTTTAGACATATGAGTTTCACAAGTTAACGAGTTGGAAAGTCAAATGAACACAGTTAGATTGGAATTCCATCTGATAATAGTGAAATTAAATGATTTGCCCAAATTATGGTTAAACTTGCTTAAGATTCACATGTTTTGTCTCCCCGACAGTGCAAATGTAATCACTGCTTAAAATCCACTCATCCACAATCACACACACACACACAGACACACACACTCACAGACACGAGCTGCCATCTATTTAAGTCCATAATGAGCGTTCAGTCATTCAGAGTCAGTCGGTGGAACGACTGTGGCTGCCTGTGGTTCCTTTTTAAGCTCTGCTTATTTACCTAACCTCACACAGGCACATACACGTGGACGTACAGTGCACACACACACACTCACTCATGCACACACATACACACTCATACAGTTTACCCTGGCAGAATGGGAGGCTGGCTGGGGTGGAGAGGTTTAGACAGCAAGGCAGCAGACTGATGAGGTGGAAACAGAGTCTAACATCCATCTCCATAGTTGAGAAGTTTCATCATTCGAGGCAAATTGGAGAGTTATGAGGTAAAGATATGTTACAAACTTTGTGGCGTTGTTCCACTGTTAAAGTCACAGGGAACGATTTTTATAACTTTGATTACTACTGTCAAAGTTTCTGATTCAACAGAATAAACTATGTTGTAATATATCTGGGTTAGGGTTAAACCAACATCTCTACAGCTGATATCCCTTAATTATTTTGCAGAAAGTGTGACATAAAGGGACGATATCTCTTCACATGTGAGAAAATGATTCACAGAACAATCAAAAATTAATAAACATATTTTTTTAATGGAGTAACACCTTATATCAACTTCTTAGTCAATAAGAAGCATCTCCTTTATGATCTCAGTATCTTAAATCTACAAATTCTCAATGAAAGACCCAGGGTGAAAGGTGAGAGGCTGTATGTTAGTTACCATGGCAACGGTGGCCCAAGGAGAGGCATGATCTTCACTGGGGTGAATGCCTATGTTCCAGCGGGACTGGAGCATGTAAATGACTGGCTCCACGCTGACATTGAACTTTGACACCCACACCACCTTCACATGACCCTCCAAATCTTCCACGAAGCTCATCTCTCTACGAGGCTTCAGAGGAACACCTGCAAGAGAAAAAAAAAAGTGATGGTACTTAAAAGCTATTTTAACAATGGGTGGGATAGACGGCATGTGGAGAAGCCTTCAAACTTATATGACGTTTAAAACACCTTTATATCCATAAAATTGAATTATACATATGATCTACTGGCTTCACCAACAGAAAGAAAAAAGACAGAAACTAAAGGGGACTGATGTGTATATCAATGAACACCTCACCAAGAACACAGACTTCGCCAGGAAAGCACACATATTAAGAAAACAAAATAAGATCCAGGCAACTTGGAACGCAAATAGCAAAGTATTCATTAATTTGAACGGATCGACAAAGTTCTCATTATCAGACATATCAACAAACTGGATAAGTTTGATGATTGAATATCCTGCGGAGACTAATGGATCATGGTTGAAGGATTATTCCATGTACTATCTCTATTGCTGACGGATAATTTGAAAATAACCACACAAATGATCTTATTCCCTATTACTTTCCATGATTTCTTTTAAACTGCTGAATGTCACCATATTTTGTTACAAATCATGAAATTCAACATGTTAACATCTCCAACAAAGGGCCTTATGATGTAACATCTGAACATCTGTCAGAAATAAGGTCCATGAACTGAAATATCTTACTCAGCATAAAACCATCCACATCTTGGCAGTGTCTGAGACCCACTTGGATGTTACCATCCAGAATATACATAAATAAACATACATACAAATAGTTTTCCTGCAACACTTTGTGCTGAGTTCATGCCAAATAACTTATGGGCTAGCGTACATTGTCTTCACTTAAAGCCAATCTTGATAGGCTGTTGTTACAGACCTCCTGGAACTGATACTCACTCAATATTTGAATGACTTATGTAAGCTGACAGAGTTGCAGATGTGAAATTTTCTTACTAGGGAACATGAATATCAACTGGCTTGCAAGTCAATATTCAATAAAAAAGAAAATGGTATCATTGGAATGTATCACAGATGATTTCTCAACCGACCAGAGTCTTTACTAACAGTACTGGCTGTACATCTGCTACATGCATTGACCACATTTACATAAATGCTCCTAAGCGCAGCACTAAACCGGTCTCTCTGCTTGTAGGGTTCAGTGACCATAACATGATATCAACTACCAGGAAAACCAAAATCCCTAAATGTGCTGTTAAAGTTACACATACAAGAACATGCAAGAAATTAACCTCTGAATGTTTTTTGGAAGATGTCAGAAATATAAGCTGGGTTGATGCATATGCTAGTCAGGACCCAGAGGCTTCTTTACATATTTTTATGAGGATTGTTTACCAATATGCTCCCATGAAGTGTACTGCCAAATCCAGATCAACTCTTGATCTGAGTCTTTGAGTGAGTCTTTAAAATATGTCATGAAGAAGAGAGATGAAGCCAAATCTACAAAGTCAAGTTCTGTGGAAGACAGAATATTGACAAAATATTCAATCAATTGTGACACAACAAAATAAAAATAAAAATAAAAAATATATATAAAATAAACAGTTTCAGGGGATGCTTGGTGAATGGAAATGAATAAATATTACATTATTTATTACATTAGTTATCAAAAGGAGATCACATAGAATAGCTTAAATTTGATTTGGAGATAGTTCAGAGATACAGTAGTTTTGGGGAATTTTACTGTTTCTCCCACTTTCTCAGAGTCAGAAACAAATAAATGCTTACAGTCAGACATATTTTATGTATTTGGTCTAGTTTGAAGTATGTCAAACATCAATATCAAACTATCTTGGCTCAGTTGTTGACTGTCAATGGGATCAAATAACAGAATCATGATCCCAAAGGCATCCAAGAATTGAGCAAAACTAAGCAAGTAAACTAAAGGGGGATGATGGGGCACCTTTTTTTAGAAGCTTTGTCTGAGGGGAGGTGTACAGTCTCAGACTTTGAAAATCTCTGCTGTAAAACAAAATAGTAAAGCACTCTGGAGAACTTCAAATGAAATAAGGTGGACAAAGAAATCTGAAAGCTCTTCTGTTGGGGAATTGGATAACAAGTTTCTAACCAAACCATCTGATATAACAAGTTATTTTAATGATTTTGTTTGTAAACAGGATCAATGCACTACGGTAAAATATGGGCAGTTTTAAGAAACCAATATAATGCTTAGTAAAAGGTGTACATTTCACTCTAACAGCATGGACGTGAGTGAATTAAGGAAGTAGTTGAATGCACGTCCTGAACATGGCTCGGTGGGCACTGACACACTGGACAGTAAGGCAGAATATTCAATTCACAAGTACAAGATAACTTTGACTGTAATGGATTAAATACAAGTTTAAACACACACAACTACTCCACTTTTTCCACCCTTACACAAATGTGTAACGTATGGTTAAAGGAGATAGATTTAATGTAGGATTTGATATTACTGATGATGGGCTTTTAATTTAATTAAAAAACTTTAGACGAAACGCCATCTCATTTATGAAGTTACCGTATCTTTCGTGTAAAACACGGGGTGTAATACAATTAGTTTTTTACAGACTCGAATTATCAAATGTAGTAACGTTGACAGTCTTTTCACTAGAACAGCAGGTGGATATGTTGCCCAAAATCTAATGCAGTACAAAAAGTCATTTATCGTGCCATCAGTCATTGGAATAGCTGCCCCTTTCTTATAAGTCTAAATAATAGCAAATTCTCATTCAAATACCATTTAAGAATGCATTATTTAGACAGCTGATCAATAGTCCAATGTTGGTCAGCGTCTTGTTCTTGTTCCCTGGTGATGGCCCCTGAGTCTAATTCGTTCTTACCCAACCATCTACTCACTGGGTTAAGTAGAGTCAGAAATGAATGTACATCTGAATTAATGTTTGAGAAAATATGAATGACTTTCTTAATGTAACACAATTAATAGTGCACGTGTGATGAACATAACATAATACAAATGTGATGTTGTATATCCATATGATGAATATGATGTATTGTGTTCGGACTCTAACTTCGGACTAGCTGGTGCCATTAGCTAACAGGGATCGCTTTAAATAAGTAAATAACAATAGTGATTTTATACTTCCTGACTAAATTAATGACATTTAATACAAAATATGTGAAAATATTCACAACAAAAGACTGTCAACCCAAAATGTGCAAATCCCAGCATTTCACACCACTCTCTCTTTGTATTTAATTATGATGGTGGTCCAGTCTTCACCACATAGGCATGTGAGGCGGTTTATGTTCCTGTCTAGCCCTCACACAGACTCGAGATGGAGCTGTTAACCACAACAGGACCCTCTGGGACTTCAGACAATCAAGCAGGCAGTATTTAATGATCTTTATCACATTAAATTACATTTAATTTATTTGGCAGACATTTTTGACCAAAAGCAACTCACTGTAAACGCATTTAAACACCACAGGAACAAGAGTTAGATGTCATCAAAAACTGGATGTACATTCTTCCCAAACAAAAACATGTTCAGTGCTATGAGTAACAAGAAAAGAGCTTGTTTTTAAAAGAAAAAAAGCCTGATTATATTATTAATTAAAATGTGTGCAAGCATTGGACTGATCAAATTCCTTTATCAACATCATATTAAGTAGCCCAGAGCCAAGCTTGATGCAATGAAAAAACAATTATTTCATTAAACCTTACTGTAACCTTATCCGTCCATCTGAAAGCAATAAAAACACCTACACCATTGTCTTAGCCTGAAATCTTATGACTGTTTCCATGACCAAAAATGGAAACTTAATTTTAGTGGAGCTGATGCACATTTTACACTTATTTGTTTTATATTAAAATCAAAAATAACCATTCAAAAATGTTGTTGCATTCATCGCCTCCAATACAATTCAATGAAATCATGATGGCTGTCGTGTTCTCCTGTTTTATGTAATGTACAGCCATAATATACTGTGATTGTGAATGATTGTGAAGCTCTCTGAAAGCTTCATGAAGGATGAATCACCTATTTACTAATGAATGATTAGGTATTTATGAAAGAAAATAGATTTGTGGAAGTTTGGTATAGAGGCTATTTATGAGAGGATACTGTGAAGGGTCAGAATATGAAGTGAAGTGTTAAAGATGTTCTCACTTAAAACTGTCAGGCTTTTACAAACAAGCGCCGACCAGCTGTTACGGAGTCACATTTACCTTTATATAGATTGGCTGGGGCTTGGCAAGTATGTCCACAGCCATTGGAGCAGCACTTCCTGGGGGAGGGACAATGTTGGTCTGATGAGCAGCTCTCCACGCAAGCTGCGGCAAATCCGGTTGCTCGCTGAGGCGAAGGGCAGTCACCCTGTCTGGATGACCTCAAGGAGGCCAGAAACTCCCTGCTCGTCACACACTCTGTCTGTTTCTGATGGAGGGAGAGTACGTAAATGAGAGAAAGAGGGAGATGAAAGATGTGAACTGAGGGGAGGGAAGTTATTATTACAATATAAACAAATACACACAAGAGGGCAGGAAAACACACAGCAGAGGTGAAAGTGTTCCCTTGGTAAATTCCTACTGAGTCTTTGAAAGCAGCCCTTGAGATTTGGTCTCACAAGGAGTACATGTGTATACAACTGTGTGCGTGTGTGTGTATATTTGCATCGGAGCACATGGCTGCAGATCAGCAAAATGTAAACACAAGCTTTAGTTAATAGCTCTGAATTGCTCTGTGTTCCTAACCAGCCAGCCAGTCAGCCATCCAGCCAGTAACATGCTTCAGCTATTGTGATGAAAAACTAATCTATCTGAAAACCGCAGTGACTGGTTCTGCAAATAATCATTTAAGGCCACACACACATACACACACACGTACAAAATACACACAAAACTGGTGCACACTCTCACATGTATACATCCAAAAGCACACAAATATGTTATTCATAACACTCAAACAAAACCTTGCATAAACACACACAAGAATTTTAATTCATGGCCCACACAGACTAAAAACTCAAGTGTCATTGTGCCAACAAAAGCAAGTTTCTAGTGCAGAAGTGACACTGTGACTCACACAAACACATACACACACACACACTCACACACACACACACACACACACACACACACGATACTCTCTCTGTCTTACCTCACAAGTCTTTGGAGAAAGCATCTTCCTGGTTTCCCACAGTTCTTTGCATGGCTGAAGGCACTACAGATAAAAAGAAACAAATGAGGCTTTGAAAACAATCAGGAAAATATTTTACAATTTATACTTTGCTGACAGCTTCATTACACATGATAAAATAAGTGAAGAACAACATTTTTACATCAGCACCTTTAAAAGTAGGCCAGGTTTGAAGATACATGTAGTACAAAACAATGATGAGCAAGGATGAATAAAGTGGCATACATCTCAGTGTTTAAGTAAGTAGAAAGCACAGAGGGAAACACACATTTTTAAAGCACGCACGCACACACACACACACACACACACACACACACACACACATACTCACAATCATCTGGTTTGCCACCTCAGTGAACTGGTGAATGATAGCTCTTACCAAATTAAAACCAGACAACATATAAAAACTGCGGTTTCACCCCCCAACCTTCACCCCCTCCTCTCTCTCGCTCTGTCTGTCCGTCTGTCTCCCTCAGCTCCCCAGTGCGCCTGGCTTCAATCATTTCTCCAATTTATTCCATCACACTGATTCCAGGGGAACAAACAGAACTGACAAAGAGGCATAAAAACTCAACTTATAAAAATAAATGGCTACTGTTGGATGGAAACAATCTCAGCTGTTTTAAAAAAAAAGAAGGTGCAATTTACTATTTTTCACGTGACAACTGCAGGCTTTTAGGATTATCGTCACACTTGAGCACTGCATTAGAGACCATGTAAACTTGAATTTAATGTTTAAAATGAACACTATATTGTGACTTGTAACAAGGATTCATACAGACTCAACAAACCGAAGCCAGTTGAAGCCATATGTGGCTGGATTTGCAACTTGATGGATATAAATTGGGGTCTAAGCACGAAGAATGATTGCTTTTTAATGTTGTACAGTTGGTTAATTTAACTTAAATCAAGAATAAATTTAGTTTAGCTTGAAGTAATACTTAAATCTCTTGTTTCAGTATTACAGTTGCCACTCTAGTCCTACATTTGAAATGTGACTGTAAAAAAGTTGCAGTTTGCTTCTCCACAGAAAACAAAGGTTGTGGTCAGCTTAGATTCATGCAAGGATTTCAAAACTGACATCATAAAATAAAAACCTCCAGAAAAACAACTCGACTCCCTTCTCTGTTGTCCATCTGTATGTTCAGTATGTTCCAAACACTCACATTTTTTACCAAAATATGGCCTATTACAAAGCCTCAATCCTCAGTTCAGTTTGTGAGCAGGCATGTCAAGCACTGGTTCGCACGCTGTGAAAGCCAGTTAGTCACATATTTTTATTTGCGAATATCCCCTCTTGGTGTCATATGTTATAAACTTTCTGTAGGAGTTCATGTTGTAGTTTCATGTATATTTTGATCAGCAAATGTTTAGTGGATTATTCTAAATTATGACTAAAGATAGAAGTCAAAGCTGAAGTGCAAGACACATAAAATCTGACGTAGCATACACCAGACACATCACCCAGACTGAAGAAGTAGTCATTGCACCAGACTGGGGGACCAAATGTCATATAATTATTGCTTTTCAGAAGAGCTGATTGTGGGTTGACACTTCAATGTGTGCTGGTTGCCCTTTAGACATCACAAGCAGTCTAAGTGGTATTTAAAATCACCACTACATGCATGTGAGACTGCCCATCTCCTGCTCTTCCTTTGATCAGCATGGCAAAAATATGATTTTTTGGAACGCCCTTATCATGAGGATGAACAGAAATGTTACAACATGCAGCACTTTTTTGAACAATTTGATACTTTTGCTGCCATGAAATTTGTCACATTTAAATCCATTATAACTGCCATGAATCCAACCTGACCACAGCCTTTATGCTCCATTAGGAAGCAAACTACAAACTTTTTATAGTCATATTTGAGGCCGATGTTTTCTCCACAAAAGATACATTTCGAAAGAAGTATCACTTTAAGTTATTTTCCTTTTTCTCTCTACTGCTCGTTTTGGTGCATTCCTGAAGGAGTATGAGAAGACACAGAGATAATGTAAGACACACACACACACACACACACACACACACACACACACACACACACACACACTCACACACACACACACACACTCACACACACTCACTACTGTAACCAGATCCTGAAGTGTGATGTGTTTCTTCAAGGAGCTCCCATGGGTGTCTTCATTTAACCACGTGCTGCGTAGAGCTTAAGGTTGTCAAATTCTGCCCCAAAACACCTTACACACACACACACACACACAAACCAATATTGTCTTTTTTTTTTACATCCCCTCCACTCAATCTTCCATCCAAACCCAGCCCATCCTTCACTCCCCCCTCTCGTCCTTTGCTTTGATCAGTTACAGACATGTTTAATTTTTCATTCCTCTCCTTTCGTCCTTCACCCTCCCTTATTCCTTTCTCCCCCTTCCATCCCTTTCTCTAATCCTCTGTTCTTTTTGTCTCCTGTCTTCACCCTATCACTCCTCCTCTTCTGCTCCTTCACCTCTCGTCTCATCTCTCTGCCTCCTTTCTTGCCTCATCTCCAATCATAGCTCCCTTAATCTCCCTGCCTCTCCTCCTCCTCGTCTCTTCTCTAAGGCAAACACATCCCTTCTCACTGAAGTTCATTACTGAGTCTTTAAGAATTCAGGAGTTGTCTTTGGGTTAAATGGCGTTGGTGTAAGCTTCAATATTCACAAAATTATTTATAAGAGACTAGAAGGGACTATGTTAACATATAAATGTAGGAATATTGTCTTTACTGTGGCTGTACTTCATTAGAACTGAAACCAAAGCCTGGTGTATTTGTATTTTAAAATACAGCACGCATTCTCTGCTTGACCAGTTTGAAATGTTGCCCTCTTGGATGTGCTTCTTGATGCTTTTGGCAAAAAATAGTATTCATAAAACGTGATTTATGTCCTCCTTTGGCATTCTCCCTCCCTAGAGTAAAGTCTACCCAAAGGCTTCTTTGGGTTTTCAAATGGGCATCTCCCCTTCGCCCATGTTTCATTGGTTACTGGAGCTCATGAAACCTCAGAAGGGGTCAGTGTCCTGGTTTCTCAGGCATGTATATCACTAATATCTGTAATAATTGCCCTCTCTTAGGTATGTTCTGTGCTGGTAGATAGGTCATTGACAGCTATAAAAAAAATTAAATGCAATATATGTATGCATGTTTGTAAAATACAATGCACTGTTACTGATTAAACTACCTAACACTATATGAAGTAGTTAAATTAGCTTCACCTTGATGAGCAGTAAAATGCTGCCTACAGGTTAATGCATCAGTAATAATGATCCAATAATAAAATATTATATAAAAACACACAGAGGGATTATTCTGCCTAATGGGTACTTTTACTTTTTGGCCACTTGGCCGCAGTGTACTTGGGGACAGGCCAGCAAAACATATTATCACCATGTAATGTTACCAGATCGTTTTTGTATTTATACAGTCAGCAGATAATGAACCACATCCATATTTAAATAGAGCCATGTTTCTGGACACCTAGTTAATCTAAGAGCAATATTCACTCTCTACTATGTTAAGCAGCGAGTCACTGACTTTGATCTTTCATACATGGGTTCATCTGAGCTTTTTCTCTGAAAACAGATGATTCTGGAAATGCCACAGATGAGAACAATAAAACATAATGAAAACATACAATTGTCTTCACATGGATAAATAAAGTTATGTTGAATTGAATTGAAATGCGGTAAACTCATGAGCCAAAACCAAAACAATGAGCTGAACGATGCTAAAATCCCCAAAATGACTGATGAGTCGGGTGACATATGAGCGACAACTTTCACATTTCTTCCACTGGTAATCTAAAAAATGTGGTTACTGCAGCTTTCAGTAAGATTTTAAATGAAAACTTCTACATTGTGGTATTACTACTTTGACTAATGTAAAGAATCTGAATTCCTCTTCCACCACTATTGTAGATGGTCAGTCCTACAGTATGGAGAGAAATGGGAAAGAGGGGAGAGAGGGGGAGGACAAGGCTAATGGATTTGAGTGAAAACACTCTTGGTATGTACGCAGTATACACCTTACACTCTCAAATATCACTTGCATGTTGTAAATCACTTTAAAGTACATGCACTGTGTTTGTATAAGAGGGGCTGAGAGACAAACGGACATTTTTGGCCTTGAAGGTGACATGATGAGTTATGTGTGTGAGTGAAAAAGAGAGAGAGAGAGCAGTAGACACAGCACAGGTCAGAGGTTAGAGATGTTACTGTTTAACACACCAACACACTGTAACAACAGAGCAAAGATTAATCACTGTGTATATGCCTGAATGTGTGCACAGTTTTCATAGGATCTCAAGTATCTGTATAATAATGAATCACAAACACACACACACACACACACACACACACACACACGCACACGCACATGAACAAACACACACACCTTGTCTCTCAGCCCTCCTGCTCTCCTGCTGCTTAATGGCCTCACCTGCCACGGTAGAGGGATGACAGCCACACTCAGCGAGAGGGAGGAGAGGAAACGAGAGAAGGAAGGGAGGAGAGATGTGGTTTCGGAGAGGATGGAGGGGGGAAAGGAGTGAGTGTCAGTTGAAAAGGAGAGAGGAGATGAAAGACAAACAGTGAAACAGGTCCAGAGAGAAGTTGGTAGAGAGAGACAAAGAAAGACAGCCACAGACCAGATGTGCTCACTCTCCATATGGTCACTAGTTCAGTGGCTGCAACGTGAAAGACTATTTATGTTAATTTATGTCTTCGGTTTGTCATCAGTAATTCAGGTCCTTATTTTACTTTTTCTACGTACAGTACGCAAAGTGTTTAGGTCTGATCAAATAATGAGTGAACAAGATCATAGATCTGACCAGACAGTCAATGCCAGCTTTTGCTTACTCTAACCTGCCTTACTAGGATTTTCAATCATCATCTTTGTATCTGTATCAGTATCAGTATCAGTATGAATTAATCATAAACTTTATTCTTTTGCAACAAAGCAACAGGTATGAAAGTTTTTTTCTTCTGTAAAAGATTCTTTACACTTTCCGAAACATTATAACAGATTGAAAGTGATTTCCCTTCAGCTTTTCTCATCTGCCACCATCAGCCATTCTGAAAACCTTGAAGCACTGTTTGATGTGAAAAACAGCATCATCTTCATGTCTTCTTCTCCAAAAGATTAATGGTAAAAAAAGACTGCATTTATGTGTTGCTTCTCTAGTCTACCAACCACTCAAAGCACTTTAAAACACGTGCCAACATTCACCCATTCACATACATTCATACACTGATAGCAGAGGCTGCCATGTAAGGTGACAGCCTGCTCATCAGGAGCAATATAGCACATTTTTATCTGATAGGCCTTACAATATTTCTAATGTTAAATCACCCATTCATACAAAGAAATTTGAGGTTCAATATCCTGCCCAAGGACACTTTGACAAGCAGACCGGAGGAGCTAGGAATAAAACCACCGATATTCTAGTTAGTGTACCCGCTCCACCCGAGCCACAGCTGCCCCATATGTGAAATGTGCTTCAGAGAAAGCTTGAAAGAAAAAAACTAAAACATTCCTAAATACCATACTAAATGAAATCACATGTGATGACATTATTAATAACGCTGTGGTCATTTTCTGCTTTTTCATGTTCACCAACTTCAACTTAAACTAACTGCAGGCTACCGTTATTCCCCAGTGTTCATACTGTTGCCTAAAATTAATGTATGAATGATGAATGATGATGCTACTGGGTTTAGCATGTTACAATGCTACACGCACTACTGTTGCATTTAATGTAATACTGCACTTTACAGTTGGTTGAACTGTATGTTCTCCATTGTACATACAGTGCAATGGATGAAAAAGATGAGCACTGACTATAAAATATGATTCTAAAAATCTTTAAAAATGGTGTAAGTATTTTCCTCAACAATGTACAAAGTACATGACTATTTATTCTATTCATAATCATTCATAGTCATTTTAATTAAAAGTAATTGTTTATGGTGGAGACATATTTTTTGAATATGCATATACACGCATATATTCATGCACACACTCACACAAAGAGACAGACAGACACACACACTTCAGGCTTTGTGGTAATTGAGTGAAAAGTAGCGGAACAAATTCTAAAAATCCCTTTGAAAAGCAGGTTTGAGTTTAGCCAAGCCTTTGGAAAAACATGCAACACAACCAGAGCTAACTTATGTCGGCAGCTTGTGGGAGGAGTGGAAAGGCATCAGGAAAGAGAATAGAGCAAAGGAAAGTGAGTAAAAGGAAGACAAATGCCTCAAGATAGTTCAGTGGTTAACTTCTTCACCTCTCGAACCACATGCACCCACACTAGCCTACAACCGAACTCTACCACAGTTTTCTCTCTCTGTGTTTCCACTAAATTTCTTTTTGTGCTTTCTCTCTGTCAAAAATGGTGAACTCAGCTACTAAAGGATGCTAAACTGTCTGGTTTGTAATAAAGATTTTTGTACAGAGAAAGGAAGGAAGTATGAACCATGAAGACATTGATGTGTTGGTGGCAGGTCGAAGTCAAAATATTTAACCTACCGCAGGTTCTATAAAACATGCTGAAGTTTACCAGATTAGCTATTTCTATTAGCTACCAGATTTTGATAATTGGTATATCCCTTTGCTGTGGGAGCATAAACTGGCATTTCTGACAATATTTTGACAGAAATGCCACTTATGGCCCAGTAAATGTAATGTATCTCAACCAGAAATCATATTAAACTTGTGGACGAGGTTGGACAGCAAAAGGAATAGAAATGACTGTGGGAAAAGTAGAAGAAAGAAGCAGAATTCAAGTGATGCCAGCAAAAGATGTGCAAGCTTATATAAGCTGGTCTTTGCAGCTGTTGTATTGGGTTGTGCAAGTGAAGTGATAATGAACGCTGTTAAAATCTATGGGGGGAGACAGAGGAGGGGGTTCAGAGTAGCACAAGGAGATGATGAAGCCTGATTGCTGAAGCTCTTTCCAACTGATTCCTCTGCATCCATTTCTTCCTACCTGTTGATCACAACACTGTGAGTGTTGATTTCATTTCAAACCAACACTCAATTTTCACCTAAGAGCAGCACAATAGAGGTGAGATTTAGAACCATGAAGCGTGACGGGGTTGTCGATGCAGTGTCTGTAGTGATGTAAGCATTGTACCAGATTTTTTTGCGGTGAACACATGGTTGAGCTTGAAGGCAAAGCTCTCGATTTTCCAGTAGCTCTATGCCAGGGGTTCTCAAACTTATTACACAAAGGGGGGGTGCATAATCAGAGTGGGCCGACAAGGCATTTCTCTCACTCTTGTTTTTGTATAATGGGATGCTCAAGCGGACCACAGGGCGACCGGCCCACCCAGATTGCTCCGAATGGCCAATCCGACTCTGTAGCTTACAACTACATTTACATTGGAGAAAATGAGACACATTCTATATCTGTGATTTAGGAGATGATAGCAAATTCTCCAGAGTAAGGCTAATGCATGAACTCTGCAACAACAACAGTCTCTCCAGTAGTTAATGTTGCCATGGTAACAATGTGAATAATAGCCACATTAAAACCACATTGATCTGGGGATGGGATTGCTGTAAAATATCTGCAGCTACACTATATATTCAAAGTCACTAACAATTTATTGTTCAATAGAAAAACATTTTTCTAAAATAAAAAACATTACAATCCATAATGGATTGAATGACCCACTGAATGCAGCGTGATGCAACACAAACTTCACCTTCATTCATTCAGAGCAAATCTCTTTGTAAGGCATTGTGGAATCCATGCTATGCAGGACTGACATAAAAAAGAGAGAGGTTGAAAGTTAAAAAATGTGAACTTGCAAATTCACCTAGAAATGATGCAGTGAAATTGAATAAGTGGCTTACTGGTTGACCAGGAAGCCATGGGAAGATGTAGGTGGAGAAGAAAATTTCATTTCAAGAATTCCACTTTTGTAAGACCCAGATTATAAGGACAAAGACAAAAGAAATTTGGCTTGGCACGAAATACCAGTAAATTGTTGTAGAAAGCAGTGAGTGTTTAACTTACACAATAGTTGCTAAGAAATGCTTACAGGTAGGGATGAGTATCGAGAACCAGTACCAGTTCCTGACTGGTCAGTACTGAAATACTGATCAACTTCTCAAAAACAATCAAACTTAATGCTAAAATAGAAAAAAGAAGAAGGTAGCGCTGTATAGTCAGCAGCTGGTGGAGGAGAGAGCCGACCAGGGTGAGCCTGAGACAAAGGCAGGAGCAGGAGGGCTGCTCAGCGGAAGAGAAGCCTTGCCCAGGCTTGTCAGGCTCCGAGATAATATTATCTTCTGACTTCTGCTCAGTGGTGGTGAATTTACAACTCACAGTAACTTAATACAATATGGTTTCTGGCTTTTGTTTTTTAAAAGTACACTAAACCAAATTATGGAGAAGTGTATCAATAAGAGTATCAATAAGCAGTATTGGTATCAATACTGGTATTGATAAAATTGTAAATATATCTGTGTCCTTGCAAGCCAGTGCCATAGTGAAAAGTGAGCGATTTCTTTGCTTCCGATCTTCTCCATTTGAGATAAGTTGATGAACACACTGCCATCACAAAGGAATTGCTGCTCTTTTGCCTTGTAAGGATTACAACGCTTTTCCTCTGGAGGTTTTTTGAGCATGTCCGACTGCAAGTAGACTCCAGGGAAAACCAAGAACATGCTGGAGAGACTATATATCTCACCTGCCCTGGGAACCCTTTAGAAACCCCAAGGATGAGTTGAAATATGTGACATCTCCAACATAGTGGCATCCACAAACCTAAATATCTGAAAAATGATGGATAAATATTTTTCTTAGATATTTTTATAGAGATATTTATAGAGGGGGATAAATGGGGTAGTGGGGTTACACAATAACCATTCCTATCCTCTATGTATGTATGTGTGTGTCCTCTATAGATAAGACAATAGAAGTGCTTCTTGTGGTAGCCTCTTATAATTTATATGTTGAAAGGTAACCTGTTGGCTTATGGAAAGATTGACTCACAGGTAATTAAAATATAATTCATATTGTGAGTTATAAGTATGAGGTGACATCTACAGATTATAAATCGAAGGCCATTAAACATGCAGAACTGTTCCAGCTGGTATTACAAGTAATGCAAACTTCTTAAAACCAAGTTAAGAGACCTGTTTGTTAGTGGACACCCCGCTGCCTCAAACACCTGGTACACATTACTACTACAACTCCGCGTGTGTGTACGTGTGTGTGTGATCTGTGAGTGTGTGAGAGAGAAGGAAAGAGATAAAAGAAGGAGGAAATAGACAGATGGAAGATTTGAGTGAGGGCTGTAGTTTGGTTTTAGTCAACTCCCATGTGTGTTTCCATGAGAGAGTCCACTGATGATGTGACACAAACCATATGTGTTGGTGCAACATCTGCCTGCTGTATGTGTGTGTGTGTGTGTGTGTGTGTGTGTGTGTGTGTGTGTGTGTGTGTGTGTGTGTGTGTGTGTGTGTGTGTGTGTGTGTGTGTGTGTGTGTGTGTGTGTGTGTGTGTGTGTGTGTGTGGGTGGGTGTGTGCATGTGTCTTCAATAGTAAGACCCTAGGCATTGATGTAACAAAGGAACAGATAAAACAGCACAGTCTATGACGCTGCTTACCTTTATCTGTTTAATTTTTTCCCTCCCTCTTTCTTTCATCATGTAAAAGGCACTCACTTAATCTTCAACATTGTTCATTCATAAATAAATGTCTCCTATCTATGAGGAGGTCTTGTAATCAAAGGTTTCATGCAGTATATACAGTCCAGGAGATTAGCTGTATATCATTATGGCATGTTTTATTTTAAAAACATGATTTTGTTTAACATTTTATAAACAAATGTTGACAGGGCTCTGAAACTGAAGATAAATTAAAGAAAATGCCCGAAATGAAATTTCTAATAAAACTCATTTTTCATATAACTGGTTTTTGGACATTTTGTTATGAAAAAACAAATCATTTCAAGCTTGAAGCATCCTAGTTGAAATAGAAGACATGGGAAAATTCAAGTAATCCTTTAGTTTCACAGCACACCATTTTGTGTGTGTGGGTGTGTGACAATGTGTTATGCATGTTACAACTGGGTGAGAAAAATATAGATCAGCATTGCTCAAAGTCTGGATCATGACCAAAAAAGGAGTTGAGGGAAAACTAATATGAGTCCCCAAATTATTCAGTAAAACTCTGTCAAACGTTATTGAGCATGTTACACTGCCAAAGGACTTTATGAGATCCTGCAGTGGAATGTAGGTTGAGACCAAGTCACATTTTGCTAGATTTGCTGTACTAATAGCCCTAAAATTGGTTTTATAAACATAAGAAAAATGTGGCTCCCCTGAGAAAAAGTTAAAAAATCAAACTGTGCAGAGGAGTGCTTTTTTACTCCAACAGATCAACAGCTAATGACTGGGGGACTCCACTCCCTCTAATCCCTCATTCTTTTTTCTTTTCTTTTTTTTTTACTGTACTACAGAAAATGGTCTAAAACTGGAACTGGTTATCAAGCCTCAATACTGTTTTGGTACCAAATGAAAGGTGTCTATAGCACAAATCAAGTAATGAAAGCTGGCATCAAATGTCTGGTGATCAGATGGTTTCTGACATGAATCTAAAGCCTCTTTCACACGTAGATCCTGGTAAATTACTGAACTGCTGGTAAGTTTCGCTATTCACACATGCAGCTACATTCAGGAACATTTCTATCTTGCACCTTTTCACACATGCCATGGCAACCTCGATATACATGAGGCAAGGGACAGTCCAGCAGATGACAGCAATCCAACACTTACAGATGCCAACCGCCTATAACTGAACAGGAGAAAAGGGCGAAACTCACAAAACTCAGATCAAACCTTCCAACTATGAAGTGCTGATCAAATATGAATCACGATTCAGTAACTGCATTTCCTTTTTCTCGCTTCAAATGTCTTCAGAAACATTGTCGAGTCTTGGGATTGCTTTGATCGCTCCATGTGAAATCGTCTTTCATCAGAAGGACATAAGTCTTTACATGCAATGCTACTGCTTTCATTCACAACACAGCCATAACAACATTTTCCCAGAAATGTGACTCGGTCTTGGCAGTACAGATTTCCTGGAACATCCATCCCTGTTCCCATTCACACATGACCTATGCAGGAAATGTTCCTGAACATTTCAGAGAAAGACTGCATGTGTGAAAGGGACTTACATTTTGCCAGTTTCAGACAATGGCTTCTGTTTATTAGAGCAGTAAATTGACAGATATTAGCATTAATGGGTATGTCAGATAATAGAAGTAACAAGAATTTTGCTGCACAGAATTTGCAAAGATATATTTAAAGGACAGTGCCATCGTTACATGGTCAGAAAGCACTAACAACACTATCTTTTTCCTGTAAGATACTCACTACATATTTTTCTGTCACAATTCTTTAAAAAAAAAAAAAAAAAAAAAAACATATTTAAGGGTTCCTGATCTTACTTTTATGTCAAATGTTTATGTGAAAACGGTAATGGTAATCTGCCAATATATTATTTAGAGCTGCAACTGGTAGCTGATTAGCCGATGGACAGTAAATTAATATGCAACTATTTTCATGAGGGAATATTTGTTTTCGTCATTTTCTAGGCAAATTCAAACGATACTCTAGTCTGTCTCCCCTTAGTTCTGTTTTCCCTCTGATATCAAATATGTTACTAGAACAAATTCAGAACAGAATAGAGAAGAATGTGGCACTTTTGTTAGCCTAATAAAACAATAATGAAGTGAACTGTGCAGACTGTGTAATGTTCCCAAGATGCATAATCAATTACAAAAAACAAAAAACAGCAAGATCCAAACATATTGCGTTAACAAATACTCACACCTTGGGAGCATTAACAGTGTTGGACTTCCTCTGCTGTGTAATTCATTATTTTGATTAATCTTGGCAATTATTGCTGACGAACGGGACACGTTTGTTTCTGTTCTAATTTATTTTCATTGGCATGCCACACTGACTTTTACAAATTGCACTGTATCCACTTTCAACAGACTGTAAAATGGTAAGAACTAACAAGTTTGCAATTGAAACAAGCAAGAGGAGACACTGTGCATGTCTGTGCAGTATCAGGCTGTCTGAGAGGAAAATTGTGGTCTACGCAGAGCCAGCCCCCACTGGCCAGTCTCTGAGACTGCTGTTGGACCACGGTTACAGCATAGTGACACACTGGTATTCACACATGTACAACAGCAAGACCCAAAGCCAGGGTAATAAAGTTTACACACACTATTAATCTAGAAAATATTTTCCTTTCTCGTTCTCTCAGTTTCTTTGTTGAACACTGAACACCAGGAGTAGAAACAATGGAAGGAAACAAGTAAAGAAATGAAAGAGAAAAGTTTGGTTATAAGGTCAAAGGAGCTGTGTGTTTGTGTTTGAGGTGGTGGGGGGTTATGTATAGTTGAAAGCTGATGTCTGATGTTTCGCTCAGTGTGGTATCCCCTGCAACAGTCCTGTTGGTAGTAGGGTTTTTTTGGGGAGGAGGTGGACACGCTCTTGGCTGTTGTTGACATTAACCCCTGCTGACCTCAACACACACTCTACTGAGATATGCGCTGCAGAGGAAAAAAAAAAAAAACGTTCCCTCTGCCTGTTTTCAGCTTTTCCTTTATCCAACTGTCAAGTGAATTTGTAGCGATGCTTGGAAATGTTGCAAGGAATAAAATACGACTCAGGTGTGCTTCCAGCTGGGTTGAAGCTTTTAAAAAGGTCTGAACCTGAACGAAGAGTGCAGAAAACACATCAATAAGACACAGGACTGAATCTCTCAAGACATCATTAATACTGAGTAAGTTAAAGTCTGTAAGTAAAAGGTCATGGTGGACAGATATTTCACAGGCATGTTTTGGCTACAGAGAGAACAGCGTCAGGGTTTAGTCCATAAAAGTATTTCAAATGTCATTTTTTTAAATTAAAAAATGCGTTCCTTCTCATGTGAATATACAATTCCTTTTTTTTTTTTTTTTTTTTTTTTTACAATATTTAATACATTTTCCCTGACAACCTTTTAGCCTCTCTGATTTAGAACATGATCATTTGCATTAAACTAAGGAGATCCAACTTCAGTCTGTGTTTTATCCACCCACTGTCTGTGACTCTGAGGTGGGACCAGAAGTCTAAATCCAGAAAGCTGTAACAAACTGGAATTGCTGCAGAGTGGACAGACTGGCAGCTAAAAATAATCAGGATGGAAACTACTCATGAATCAAACAATGAATTAGCACACATACACATACACACATACACACACATGCTAAAGCCTCCTGGCAGGCAGTGTTAAGTGAATAAACAGGGGCTAATTTCTGCTCCAGGGAGGATGGATAATGGGGATATAGTGGAGGACATTATTTTAACTGAAAACACAACCTTTGCTATTACAGGAGTCATGCGGTGAGTGTAAAGATTCCATAGAGAAGTGAAGGGAGAAAAGATGCAGAAGACTCTGTGACTCTGTCCCCGTGCCCCTTGAGACAGAGGCTGTTTATATTGTGCATCAAGTTTATTACTTTCTAGACACAAGATACATCGTTGTGTATTATCACACCTCTCATATTGCCACGTACAACAAGCAAAAACAAATCAGCATCCATTTTTTTATTGTTTTTTTGTTTGCATTTCAACATGTAATTTGGTCCCTTACACCAGTGACAGATAGCGATTGACGTAGCATGGAGCAGAAATACATTGTTTCTGTGGATAATTGCTTTTATTTTAATATATCCTATCCTATATAAAACACAATAGTAATAATGTGCCAGCCAGTCATAAACACCTGTTAACATTTTATCATTTGGCAAATGCTTTTATCCAAAATGTATTTTTAATATTTGTCATGGCAAAGAACACTAGAGCTGTTTGGTAAGATACAAAAGTTTCAATCTAAAAAACTATTTTTTTCAAATCTGTCTGTCACGTAAGGTTAGCAATTTATTGAAGAGTCAAGACATTTCAGACTTCTGCCTCATTTGGCACGGATTTAAAATGAACAGTTCCCCTCTGCACAATTATTCATCACTGGTAAATCTACTATTGTTCTGGGGAATCCTATAGCTGCTTGACCAGGCGGACATAACAGGCTTTCTCTCAAGATCCACCACCAGTGGTTAAAATGTCTTAATTAACCAGTGAGAGTTGCTGGTGCAGAAACTAGGAGGAGAACCTTCATCAGCTTCACACATGAACAAGACCAATCATGGCTGTTGGCACACACCATCAAGTTGGATGTACTGCTAACAAGTGTTAAACCTCTATCAAAGACTTGGTTTTAGGATATGGTTATAGTAATGACTGTGTAAATTCAAGTCAGTACAACGTTCTCATAGAAGTACATGTTTGTGTGTATGTGTATTTACCTGAGCGCAGCGTCTGTGGTTTTCACACCAAACCAGAACTTGGTCACTCTGGAAGAAAAACGGAAAGGACGAGGATTAAAACAAACACAGAGAAGGAAATAAATCTTTCACAGACAAATCATGTGTTTGACGACTTCTGCCTGTGTTCAGGGTAACTGACAGGGAGACAGAAAGCAAAATATTGTTAATAAAAGATTGCTGACCAAATTACATAACCAGAGCAAACCTGTCATGTAGATACACACACACTCAACCTTTCTCTTATTTACATAATCATCCTCCGGGTGCAAAATGACTTAACATACTGTGTTTGTGGCTTCTGAACCAGACAGAGATCACGTCACTTGGTAAGATCTATGTTTATGTGTGTATCTGTGTGTCTGCGTATGTGTGTGTGTACAGTTACTGCTTGGTGAGTCAAGACCACCAGTAAACATGGCTGCTATAACCACTGTGACAGAGGGAAACGTCATATGACCACAGCAACATAAATGCAGATGAACCAAACCAAAACCAAAAGTCTCCCGAGTATTGCAAATCTTTATTTATTCTATTAATAAAATGCTGCAGAACAGAGTGATCTCATACATACTTATTATTATTTATTGATCACACAAAGTAATGTAGACCTGCATAGAGCTGCAATGATTAATCAATTAGCTGATCGACAGGACATTAATCAGCAACTATTTTGATCATCAATTAATCATTTAGGCCTTTTTTAGCAAAAATGCGAAAAATCTTATAGTTTCAGGTTCTCAGATGTAAGTATTTGCTGCTTTTCCCTGTCTTACATTAAAATATGTTTTATATCTTTATGTTTGGACTGTTGTTCAGACAAAATAAGAAATGTAATGGCATTCCCATGGTGTCTAGGAAATTGTGATGGATATTTTTTTAGTTTTGATGTTTTGTTGATCAAAATGGTTGATCAACAATTGAAAAAATAATCAGAAGATTAATCGATAATGAAAGTAATAGTTAATTGCAGCCCTCGACATTTTCGGGTTTTCTTACAGTACATCATTGTGAAGTTTTGGTACTTAGTTATAAACATCATTAATAAATAATAAATAATCATCAAGATCAATATAACTGAAAATAAATATACAGTATGTACGGTGATTATCAATTATTAATTCAATAACTCAACTTATCTTTTAATCGACAACCATGCTAGGGGCCCTGTGGGGTTGTATTCAGTGCTTTGATTGAGTTAAATACCATCATGCTGATGTTACAGCAGGCATATTGTTTGTTCATCATCTAAGTGTATGTTAGCACGCTAAAATTCACTTAGCACTAACACATAATACTAATGAGACTGGTGGGAATATTTCAAGAATTTGGTTATAAGCCAAAGTGTTAATCAATTAAAACATTTAATTTGATTATGTTGTTACAGTAAAATTGAGTAAATTGATCCTGATGGGTACGCAAATGTCTGAAATATATTTAACTGAAATTCATTATTAATTATTGAAACATTTCACTCAAAAACAGATTTCAAATTCATGGTGGTACTAGAGGAAACGTAAGAGCATCGACAAAGTCATTAGTATTCATTGTTTGGACACCATGAATGTCTGTTGAGATATTTCACTAGTTAAGTGAAAACCTTGACTAGCTGGTGGCAGGTGGCAATGAATGTCTAACTGCACCTAATTACATGGCAATCCATCCAGTAGTTGTCAAGACACGTCACTAAAAAGCAAAAATGTCAACCTGCTGGAAGCAGTGGAGGAAAAGTCAGGAGATCACCGAAGTCAACAGGACTCTGGGGGACCATGTGTGTCTGTACTAAAGACTTGAACATACTCAGTATTAATGATGTCTTGAGAGATTCAGTCTGGTGTCTTACTGATATGTTTTCGTGCTCACTGCTCAGGTTTGGACAATTTTAACAGCCTCATCCCAGCTGGAAGCACACCTGAGTCATATTTTATTTCTAACTACATTTCCAAGTTTCACTACAAATTCACATGACAGTTGGATAAAGGAAAAGCTGAAAACAGGCATCTAAAGTTGTCATCAGGTAAATCTCTTAATATTTTGGCCAAATAACTGAAAAAGTAATGATATCCCCATAAGCCTTAGCTGTTGTTTTTGTATGTCCTAATGAGCAAATGTTAGTCTGCTATCATGATAAACTAAGATGGTAAAACATTATGCCTGCTAAACAGCATGTTAGCATCCTGATGTGAGCATTTAAGGCACCACTGAGCATAATTGCAGCCTCACAGAGCTGCTGGCATGGCTGTGTGGTTGCTTAATAACTTAAATTTAATTTAATTACTTAAATGCCTAACCAATATTCAGATCTGTTAACAATTACTTTTCTGTCACTCCATGGGTTGATTAATCAGTTAATCATTTTAGTGCTATTTCCCATTAGCCCTGTTGGTTTCACAATGTGGATGTTACTGCTTGTGTGCAACAACACTTAACAGGAATCACCCTGCAGCTTCTTTTCAACAGCTTCTTCCCCATCAACAAGTATTTATATCTTCTTCTTTTTTTAAGTTTCAGGAGATTGTTAATCATTTTAATGGTTTAAAATGCAGGCTGAAAACCGGGTCAGCTGTTTTAACTTGCATGGGTTAAATAGTCAGTGTGGCAACCTTCTCTTTGAAATGCTTTGTCATCATCGGCACAATCACGATGCCATCATCCAACATCAAAACAGCTATTAGAAAACTGGTGTGTGCACATTGTGTAGCGGTCTGTTGTCATGTGTGTGTCCCTCCAGAGACTATGAACCTCTGGTGTGTGTGTGTATGTGTGTATGTGTGTGAGCATGTCTGCATGTGTGTATGTGCTTGTACATTATGTGTAGGTGTGTGTGCATGCATGTGCAGTATGTGTGGGTAGGTGTGCGTGTGTGTGTGCGTGCATTAACGGTTTGTGTGGGTGTGTGGGATGAGCCCTGTTAACGACTCCTAAACCCTCTCCTGAGTGAGCTGTATTTAGCCTGAACCAGTTTCATCTCTTTCTACACACACACACTTTTAGCTAGCATTGTGCTTCTGGTATGACGAGGGTTAAGGGGTTAGAAATGGGGTAAAAGGGCTGAAATTAAAGGTTAGAGACTCAGTCGTAACATTCAAAACAGATGCAATTTCAGTAAAATTGGATTTCAACGCACACATTTGGAAATTTATGTCACCCACAAGCCTAGTAGTGAAGTATTTACTGTCATTTGAACAGCCATGAACTGCCACTGTAATCTGACTGCAAGGATTTAAGACTATGACATACTTTAAAGATGCGCTGCTTGAACGGTGTAAGTGTGATTAAAAGCTGCTTTGCGTCTGTAGCACGGGGACAGCTTCCTCTCACAAGTGTTGCACATTTCCACAACTGACAAATCATCAGCCTCGCCTGCTTTCTGCCGAGATTTGCAATTGAGAATATGTGTGAAAATGGGAAGAGCTCCAAGTTCTCCCCAAATTTTGTTTGCCTCATTCCTCTCATACTCTCACCACTGTCCATATCCACCGCTCAGCTGCTCACCACTGCCTCAATCATCCAGCTGTTGGCAGCAGTGAAGAGGCAGTCAGATTTCAGAGAGGAGACACAAGGAGTGCGGCTGAGTTTCACAATGTCTACAGAGAAATTCTGTCAATTAACTTGTTCTCTAACATAAATTTGGTAAATACATTTTAAAAAGTGTATTACATACAAGCGTTAGAATGCCTTTAAGACTAAATAAGTATTAGTGGGGTTGATATCATTGGCTTAACAGAAATCTGTACTAGTTGTTACGAGGGATAATACTGGGGACAGAAAAAGCAGCTTCTTATAAAGGTGGCCGAGAGAGAGAAGAAGAAGAAAGCAATGGAGGATTAAAGCATTGGTTAAACCCCTAATGAAAAGATTAGTAACAAGTCTGTGGGGAAGGATGGCTGGAAAGAGGAATGGATAAGAGAAGAAGCATAGAGACGGGTGTCATGGTATCACTCAAGAGACAGAGAGAAAACACCTCCTCCTTTGCCCACTATTTTTATGTTTCTTCTTGTCTTTCCTGTCTTTAAAAGGCAATTTCGACAAGCCAAAAGTATGGCTGCCCAGGTGCTGCTGCTGATTGCACAATAAGTGACAGTCCCCATGGATACAGGTCTTTAGTAGCAGTGTAATTCACACAAATAGAGGAGTTATTTTCTCTCTCAAATGTTTTTAAGCAGCTGGTATAGCTAAGAGGCAATCACATTCTCCTCCCATTAATGCTGTTTAATGACACAGTCAGGAACAACTTTACTAATCTGTGCTTAAAATTTTAACAGACATTAATTCACCCGCCAAAGTTTCACCAGCTTCACTTCTGGGAGACAAACTTTTGCAGACATTCAACAACATAATACGTGTTCCTTTGCGATGTGGTCATGTGGTAAACGAGTCCAGAACGAAATCAAGAGAAGTAAAACTTTTACATGTTTAACTGTAATGTGCTTTGCTGGATATTGTTAAAATATACTGTCATATACTTAAAGGTGCCCTGCGGGGTTCTTCTGTACACATTATGCGTATCCAAGAGGCCTAACAAACATGCTGAACACACTTCCTTTCTCTTAAAACATTTGTAAGTCAGATTTTTTGACTACTTACTTCTTCTTCACTATGTTTTTCTGCTTTCGTTGGCATATTACCCCCACCTGTCAATCAGTGAAATTATGCAAAAACATTGGGACACAACTACATGTTAACGCATGCATGTGTGTCCTTATGCTTGTGCATAAGACAAACAAAACGATTACCTTAGGAGGCACCTGAATGTGCAAGATAATGCGACAATCCATCTTGTAAGGCTTCAAATTAAAAACTTGTGTTGGCGGTTCGGGCCAATCAGCATCGTGAATCCAGCTGCCTCGCATGGTTTAATACTGTAGATGATGGATGGTGTTAGACAACCTGACAAGTATTTTTTCAAAGTGCCTTTTACAAACAGCTTTCTGGATGATTTCTCAGATGGTTCCGTGTAACAAACCATTTGGCATCAGGTTAACAAAACAAGGACCCACTCATAAAGATATTGCTTCATAGTGCTACCAGTGGTCTAAAACTCCACAGGGTAACTTTAATTTACATTAGCACTGTAAAATTTCCATTTGTAGTGCCACTCTGTAGCAAATTCCACTTCAAATACATATGGAGCATTCCTTTCATAATGTCCACTTTTCTTTTCTTTTTTTGATGGAGCGATATAATTCGCTGCTTTTAGTACTTCTGGCTTCTCAAACAAATTCCTTGCATTTCCCAGAATGTCTTTCTAAAGTTGCCAGTTGCCTGTACCTGACCTTGTATTAGGGTGGATTTTAAATGTTGAGTATTGAGGAGGAAAAAACTGTCAGAGGATTTGAATACACAGACACAGAATACATGCACAGACACACACTTTAAATTCCTACGTCCTCCTCCTTCTGCTACTCATCCAGATTAGCCCTTACTTTGGTCACACTCTGTCACTCTTTCTGCCATTGATTTGTACCCTCCAACTCTAGTCTAGTCTCTACACAGCTCTGCCAACTCCTGTAAAAATTACAGGAGAGGACTTGAAAATCATTGTGATGAAATACTGTAGATGCTTCAGTCAAAGAACTGAGGACCGTGAAGCCAGTTAAACATCTCCAGATTTCCACCAAGGCTGGCCTCACATCTTCATCCCCTCTCTTAATCTTTTTCACGCTGTCTTTCTTTTTCTGTCTTACTCGTCATAACATCCCCCCTTCTCTGTCACCCCTCTTCAGCTCTCATCTTTTCTTTCTCTCTCACTGTCTTCCCATTCCCCGACAGGCACATTCATACACACACATGTGGATGTACACATACACACACTCATCCCAAGTCAATTTCATGGGACACATTTGCTGTCAGAGCGAATCATGGCAGCTTAGGCGGGCCTGTGTGCCGTATGGCTATTAAACAGTGGTCAAAGTGGGGTTTCGTGGGGTCTCAAAGTGTGTGTGTGTGTGTGTACAGTATGTCTGCGGCAAAACAGCTGCACATTTAGAAAAAGTCAGAGAAAGAGAGAAGGAGAGGGAGGATTGGAAGAAGAGAAGACAAGTTGGATGTGGGAGACTGAGAGGAAATGGGAGGTAGGGAGGAAGTTGAAAAGAGCAGAGGGAGACTGACAAAAGAAGGTGAAAGATGGAAATAAATATTAGTTAATAGGAGCAGAGAGTAGACTGGCGAGAGGTGGTGGATACTAGTTGTGAAACAGGATACAATAAATTTTGGTGACTGCTGCTCGTCTGGCTGGGGTTTAGTCATCAGCCTTATTTTATTAATGGAAAGCCCACTTCAAATACTGTACGTTCATACGTAGTGGAAGAACATTGAACAATTTACAAATGCCTTTATTGTGGCTCAGTAATGGTTGTGTAGAAAGTTGTAAGTGTTGTCTTCATTTGCAAAGCTCAATGTAAAACCCAAGGACATACACAACTTTTTGGTCCAAAGGCTTTGTGCATTTTATAGCTCCTACATAAATCAAATCCATGTAGTCATTCTCACAAGACACAATGCTTGAAAAATATTAAGAGAATTTCTGTTCCGCCCAGCTTTTTATCCATGACTTTTAACAAAAATGTGCAAAACCCCATTTCATTTTTAACGATGGATTTCCACATGGCTCTATACCTACTCTATAAACACAAAGTCTTAAACTTTTATTTTGCCTGGGATCCGAGAGAGAATCTCTGAGCCTGAGACACGAGAGACCCGTCAGAAACAGAACTGACCCACAATGAAAAGAAACACTTGCACTAAAGGACTTCCACATGGCTCTGATGGCCGCTGAGTCCACAGTAATCATTGCTAAAGAATAACAACCTGATATTAGTGGATGCAGCAGCAGGGACACACACACGCATACATATGAACAAAACACACACACAGATATATGTGCACAATCAGCATGCACACGCACAGCTGCACACACCCTTTAGTGTTTGAAAGAGAGTGAGATATAAATCACACTTCTGCCAGATTCAGCGATAAAAAGTGTGTGTGTGTGTGTGTGTGTGTGTGTGTGTGTGTGTGTGTGTGTGTGTGTGTGTGTGTGTGTGTGTGTGTGTCTGTGTGAGAGAGGGACAGAAAAAGAAAGAGTGTGTGTACATATTCTGTGTGTGTGTGTGTGTGTGTGTGTGTGTGTGTGTGTGTGTGTGTGTGTGTGTGTGTGTGAGTTATGTGTGTGTGTGTGTGTGTGTGTGTGTGTGTGTGTGTGTGTGTGTGTGTGTGTGTGTGTGTGTGTGTGTGTGTGTGTGTGTGTGTGGTGGTCAGTGTTTGTGGTGAGGTGCAGTAGAAAGTCTGTTTAATACTAGGCATTAATCACCCCCAGATGACCAGAAGCAAGCACAGCTACAGTGTGTGTGTGAGTGAGTGTGTATGTGTGTGCACGCAGATGTGACTGCAACATGACTAACTTCCACTCAACTCAAGAATATAAAGTTCTTCCCAAAAAGCCTATGTTGAGGTCTAAACATTCCCGACAGAAGCCCCTAATTAGTGTGTGTGTGTGTGTGTGTGTGTGTGTGTGTGTGTGTGTGTGTGTGCGTGCGTGTGTGTGCGTCTGTGCACGTGTGTCAACGTTGGTGTTTGGGGTGGCCCACATCCTGTAAACAACAAGCATCACAATAACGTGGTTGTTATAATGGTCCTCAATCTCGTCCCATTCGGCAAGTGTCTTTCTGTTTCGGTTCAGTTCCAACAGCAACAACGAAGAGAATACTTGAATTTATCAAGTTTAGTTTTGCCTCAACCAAGAAAAATAGTCACCGGCAAGAAGAAGAATGGATCTAATTGCTGAGTGATCAGGTATAACGTCCCCTCACAGTTCTCATGTGGAAAAAGTGTCTTTCTGTCCGTCTCGTTTTCTGTGGCTGAAAGAACAAAGCCTTGCCGCTTGGTGCCTCGCCATTCCAGCTGTGATTTAGTGTCTTGGAATTTCTTGTCCTGGTTTCAGGTGAGAGTCAATCCTACACAACCCACAACTTTATCACTATCTATCCCTGCTTCTACCGATCAAATGACAGGGAGTCACAAAGCAGCAGAAAGAGGCATAATATCTCTGGGACGAATCAAACAAGTCTTTGTCTCCTGCTGTCACCCACCCCTCTGGCTGTCTCACTGCCTACCTGTCTGCCTTCATATCAGTCCACTTTATAGCCTGTGTATGATTTTGTGAGGATGTCTGTCTTCATATATGTCTATCACACCTGTCTGTGTGTGTCTACCTGCCGTCTTTTTTCCCGCTGCCCGTCTTCGTGCTTGACCGAGTCTGTCTACCTACCTTTATCTTTGCGTCTATCTCTGTGCAACCTGACCTGACCGTTGTCTCTGCTCTTTTTCAGAGCGTGACTGGTTCACTGACCGACCTCTGGGCTGATTAGTGCTACCTACCGCAGAGCAGCTTGGACACACAAACACACGCACATGCACGCACACACACGTAAACATGAACGCTCTTTCTCACACAGACAGCTCATTCAGGCACACACTGGCCCTCGGCCCTAGCTTGAACTGCAAACCATCCGCTCATCAGCACCACAGACCTGTGAGTGTTTAAGACACGCGGTCTAATCTAATCTACGACGTATGTGCAAAAAGTTTCAATTCTGCAGGCCAGCCCGCATTTTTTCCCCCTGTATTTTTAGGAGTTCACATCAAGGAGGAATTTTGGAATATGACAACATATATATGCTCATGTGTGCACACACACAAAGAGCTATAATTAAGCTATGACACCATACTAGGGAAAGTAGTGGAAAACCCAGGGAAGCAGCATAAAGAGAGGTGTAAATAGAAAACTGGTGACTCACATTCTAGTGGCTACACGCTAGCCACACGCACACTGAGAAAGAAGGAGCCAAAAACACAGGGTTCACCCACATAAAGCCAGAGGAAGCAATGTGTGTGTTTGTGTCTGATTGTGGTGACAGTGGAGGATGAGTAAAGCTCCATTTGCCCTTGCTGATGTTATAGTCAGTGGAGCTGCTATCAAAATGTTCTTTTAAACATTATGTTCCTTAAATGAATGAATGCTCTAACATTCGGACTCCCCCACCCATCAATCTCTCTGTGTTTCCTTACACTGTCCTATAATAGGCTCAGGGAGTGATGCTGTTTCCCAGGATGTGGCTGAGAGGAAACTTATTTCCTTATTTGCTCAAAGTTTAAAGCCTCTTTTTACTTTGGTACAATATAATGTTTTCAGTACACAATTTGTATCCTAAAATGAGTTTCTGAGTAAAACATTAGCACTGTCCTTTCCTGTTAGTCCTATTCTGTAATTCAAACAATTAATGACTTCTTTCTGTCAGATATATTTGAATTGAGATGCAGCTAATAATAACTAAATAAATTCATTAGGGATCAATCTCTCTCTCATTTTTGATTAATCTATATTGTGTGATGTTTAAAAAAGGCAAAACAATTACAAAGTTTCCCTGATCTTGAGGTGACATGTTCAAACTGTTTGTTGAGACAGATAAATTATCCAACCCAAATATATTCAATTTGATGATATAAAACTATACTCTTATTACAGACAATTTGTGAAGTCATTCCATTTAGCATTGAGTCTTAAATCTAATCTTAATTTTAATCTAAAAAAACTAAAAACAAATTAGAAGTGTAGGTTGGAAACAAGTGGAATTATCAAAACAAATTTAGATATTAGGAGGAAGCACAGCACTAAACTTGGGATAGCCAACTTTAGTGAATCACTACACTCCATCTTTCACTCAATCACTACTTATAATATAATAAAGATGCAATGTGTAAAATTTACACACTGCATTACACAAACAGAATGGACTTGGCAGAAATGGAATGCAATATTCATATGTTTAATTAATGTATAATCATCTGACAATAAAATTGTTGTGTTTTCATTACCATAGAATGAGCCTTTTATATCTACATAGAAAATGTGTCCTCTTCCATAGAGCCCACCATGTTGCACCGCCATGATTCTACACTAGCCCAGAAGAGACAAACCAAACACTGGCTCTAGAGGAAGGTCTTAGCATTTTTCGCAAGTTTCGTGGCGACTGTAGGTTCTTCTACTCACTTGAAAGGGGGGAGGGGTATTCAATTGGTTGCAATCTGAAACCTCACCACTAGATGCCAATAAAGCCTGCACACTGGTCCTTTAAAGTTTAAAGCAATTTGAGATGTCGTCACCATTAGCTGCAGAGTCCTTTTATGTATTATTGAATCTCTCTTAATACCTCAATAGTAGAGTCGCACAATGGTGATTATTGCATGCATAAAATACGACAAATTGCACTGGATCTTTAGCAGAAGGTAGTGGACATGCAATGGTTCTACTACTTTTTCTTTCCATTGTGGAGTTTTTGAGGACAATACATACTGGATAATTTTACACACTCGGACAATCAAAAATAAAATGGCGGAGGGTAAATACAGTGCACTATAAAGTAAATAGGGAGTGATTTCGGACACAGACATGGACCATTTACTGCACAGCACACCACAAAGTGTAATTGACAAACTATAAATGAAGTCGGTTGACCTTTGTTTTTCCTTTTCTGGATTCTGGAATATTTCATCAACAGGTATGTTTGCAGATGTCAGCAGGCAGAGTGAGGAAATCCTGGTGGTGTAAACACACCATGGACACCAGCTAAAGCCAAGAACACACACAAGCTGTGTTTACTGAAACATTTAAGAGTCATATCAGAATGGAATGCAACATTTTGTCCACATCCTAACATGTAACCCAAGTAGAAAATGAATGCCTGGCTTGTTTGCTACCTCCCAGTAAGTTGGTCTCATTTCCATCGCTGCTGTTTGCTCAACATCTGACTACTGCACTCCACTTCATAAAGTTTAAACCAAATGTTCCCTTTCTCACACCTCCATTCCAGAGACCCCAACACACACACACACTGACACAGACACAAACACACACACGCACATACACCCACATCTTACAGCTAGAGAGTCATCCAGGGGCCACCCTCATTACCCAATGCACAGGTGGCGGGAGTATATTCTGGATGGCCGAGGACCAGACCAAACCTTTGTTTTATACATGAACATATGCAAACCCACACACATACACACATGCACACACACATACATACACTTTCTTCTACACACCTCTGAGCCGTGGGGGCTGAACTTTGCGGTTAATGACTTTCCCACCCACTACACAGCATGCACATGTTGAAGCCGTTAACGATAAGTGGCTTTTCGTACTTGGTAACGTCCTAATGTCCCCGTTAATCTCACATTCCTCACTACAAAGGCTTCAGTGCATGGGCCAGCGATTTCACTAAGATGAGCAATTTTGTCAACTACTATAAGCTAATAACCTAACATTTTCAGTCTACCTTTGCCCCTTTAAGTACTGGCACAGGGCAAGTTCTGAGCAAGATCAAAACATTTGTCCAAAACACCCTGATGAAAGCCATGTTGGAAAAAACATTGTTTGAGTCAAGATCATGAATTTTCTTCTTATTAATCATTTAAGTGCTTTTCCAGTGTGCATAACAACAACATCTCTTAACTGACTTAAAATCATTGTAGGGACATTGTTTCTGAAAATGCCATTTTTGTATTAAAAAGGAAGGAATGCAATTTTTTTTTTAAATTAAAAATAAATCTGGAAGAAAACCATATTGTTATAATGAATAAATATATTTTCTTCAGAAAGCAACATAGAGTTACGGACAAAAAGTGACACAACTACAAACGTCGTAGGTATGTGTGCATCTGGTGTGTCAATCAGAATGGAGAATAACAGCAGTTTAGTATTGTTGAAATTGAGTTTAATGACGCCTCTAAACTTTCATGTCATAGGTCTGACGAAAATGCCTGTGGTCACATCCATCACTGTGCGCCGTCATCACGCACAAATCACAAACTGAAAACTACTGAATCTGCAAATTCACTTAAAAGTCATTATGTCAGTGTGTTACTACTCTATGAGAAAATAATTTCAACCTAAATTCCACTGTTTTATTTAAATACTGGCTGCACCTGATTGACTAAAGATGCTCATTTCTATCCCTTCACTTCAGCTCACTCTTCCAATATCATCCTGTGAAATATTTTAGGATAAGCTGCTTTGAGTGTAAAACAAATTAGCAAAATGTTGTTGTTGTAAACAAAATCCCTGCCGAGCCCACTGAACTATATGAATCAACAGTTATAGAGTTGCAGTGTGTTTTCCACAATACAGGTGGCCTGTAAAATTACAGAATATATATATATATATATATATATATATATATATATATATATATATATATATATATATATATATATATATATATATATATATATAATGCACCTTTTAAATCAAGAGTTTATGTTGTAGTCTAAAATTATGCAGCCTATTTGCGCTTACATTTGCGCAATACAGACACCTTTGAGGGTCACATAGCGTTATATTATGTATCAAACTAATGTAATTAGGGATTTAAGTGGCAAACAGCATCAATTTGCCTAATAAGATGGTAAATTGGTGCTCTTAATGAGGGTCATAATGTGTCAGACATTTACCTGGATGTGTCTGAAGGCAGCGGTTAGCTGAGTCATGTGCAGAGTGAGACACCTGGACGTGCATCTAGCGCTGTTGATTTTCTCCTGAACATCCTCCTGCTCCGGTGAACTCCGGCGAGCACGCGTCACCGCCAACACCGCACACAGGAGCAGCAAACTGGCCCGACGAACTGACATGGCACCGGGATGTAAGTACGAAACAGAATATATCATGGACGGTAAATTAAAACGGTAGAGTTTTCTTCTTCTTGTCCGGAGCGTCAACCTCCTGCTCGAGCGACCTTAAGTTCAGAAATGAAGCATGTGCGTGCTTCTCCTGCCTGCGCGTGAGCAGGGAGTGGAGCGGCTCTACCCCCCTCGCGGACACTCCCACCACAAGTGCAGCCACGCAGAGTCTTCATCTCTCATCGTCTAACATGACACTATCCTCAAAATCATCACCATCATCATTATTGTCACTCACACCAATTCTCCCACCACATGTATACATCTAGTTACCAACTTCCGTCATCATCATCATCATCATCATCACAATACTGTTTTTCAGCATCTTCATCATTTTAATCTTCACCTTCATCCTCATGCAATTCGTATCACAGGTGTTCATGCAACAATTTGTCATCATTGTAATTGTTATCTTGATGATTTTCACACAGGGAAGCGCTGATCCAACTTTTTCCTTTTCTAATTCTAATTCTGATACCTTAATTTAAAGAATCTGCTGATTCCTGATCCAATACCTGTGTTTTCCTTCAATTCAAAAATGTAAAATGTGTATTATAATTTTCTTGCATCACTTTTATCAACGTTCTCTTTTTTATCATTTAAACAGATTTTTAAAAAGTAAAGTAAAAAAAGAGTTTAAAAAATGATCAACTCAGTTCTGGAGATAACAGACAGAAATAAACAGTCTGTTGAAGAAGATCAACATAAATGCTTTTGAAACTGTATAAAATATCAGTGGAGACCATGCAGTAAAGTTAGAGATGGCATTTATAGCCTTTGTATGGCAGGTTCCAGGCCTATTAACACTTACCATTACTATTCTGAAAAACAAACTTTCCTTTATAGTCTGGGAATCCTCTCCAAGGGTAATTATTAGAGCAGACTAATAAAAGAGTATTTATTAATGGGAAAGAGACTTGAAGAATGTGTTGAGGTAGGTGCCTGTCAAAGAGCCAGTCAGTGTGTTAGTCACCACTTTTCAACACTTTTCAGTGAACTGAAAAGTGTTGAAAAGTTGTGGGGCCACTGTCAAGATGTTTAGGATGCAGGGTTGGAAGACATATTTGTTTATACGAAACTGTAAACCAGCAGAGGAGTCATCTCTGTTGGCAACAAGTTGTAGAAAGAATCACCTATATTTTGATTTAGGGAAATTAAGTCATATAAATATTTAGTAAGTACTGGCAGGACATGATCTTGGCCCTGTAGTGGAAACCAGGCTCCTCATTCATATACTGTGGAAAGGCCTGCGTAATGTAGGTTAGTATATGGTTCCCAACCGTTATGGCTTGTAAACCCTCAAAATGAAGACATCAGCTGCTGATTTTGTATCATTCATAGATGATGGCTTCAGTGTGGACATAAGTTTTGTGATTTGTGATTTGCCTTCTGAGATTTAATTTGAAGGACTTCTACAGCCCTGAAGGGGAGGTCACCATATTTAGTATTTTAACAAAAGAAAGGTAAAAATCCAACAAAAGTTAAAACAAATCATTATTTCTCATTACAATAAGTCTCGTGGCCTCACATATTTATTTTGGACCCCTTGGGATTGCCAACTCCAAGATTGGGATCTACTTGTCTAGACAATACTCTGATCAGAACTGCATTACTGCTGCTACTACTATGAGAGAGACATACATACAAAGTCATTATGAGACAAAATGTGAATAAGTAATGTGCATGAAGACATGCTGTCATTGTGTACAAAGCTTCTGTTTGTGTGTGTGTGTGTGTGTGTGTGTGTGTGTGTGTGCATACCTGACCTCAGAGGACCTTGGCAGTCCTTAAATCAGAAAGCGTAAAATCAATTCTTACACATGTGCACACATCCACACACTCTCTCTCTCTCTCTCTCTCTCTCTCTCCCCCCCCCCCCCCCCCCCCCCCCCCGTCTCTCACACACATGAACACACAGTAGTTACCCATTAAGTAAATGACGGAAAGAATATTTTCATATTTTCATAAAACACCCTGCTCAGGTTTCTGAACAAACCATTAGTGGAGTAAAGACCCTCCCCAACACATACTCAAACATCACACACAAGCACACGTACACATTCAAACACACACACACACACACACACACACACACACACACACACACACACACACGTAACAGAAGCCAAATGTCTTTGAATTGGCTTGAAAGAAGAATAGAGCGAGTTAGAGAAACAGAGAGAGAGACAGAAAGTGGGACAGACAGACAGAGGCACACAGATGTCTGGCAGAAGCTCAGCTCTTAAAGGATAGTTTCACAGGTTTTCATTTGTGTCCTAAAACAACAGTCAGGTGCCCAAACAAACATTGACACATTTTCCCTGCTGTAATCATTCCTTCTGTTCATACTGACCATTAAGAGATTCCTTCATAATGCACTTTAAATATAAGTGATGGGGGACATAATCCACTACCCTTTTTCTGTCCAAAAATGTATTTAAAAGTCTGTTTGAAGCTAATATTAGGCTTCAGACGTCCAAATTAGTCAAATAAATTCAATATATGTTAAGTTACAGTAGTGATGGTGCCAAATTTTCTTTTTTTTAACAAACCTCCATCATGAAAAACTGTCTGTCAAGAAACAAGAGGGATTAAAAAAACAATTAACTAAAAAGACTAACCATGGAAGATATCCACTTGATTTGACTGACTCATCCAGCTGAAGCCTCATATTATCTTCAGATAAACTTTTATAAACACATTTTGATCAATACTAGGATTGTAGATTTTGTCCCTCATCACTTAAAATTAAAAGCGCACGTGGACGAGATCTCCTAAAGGTCAGTATGAACAGGAGGAATGATTAGTGCGAGCAAAAACCGTTTCAATGTTTATTTGGGCACCTGACTGTTGTTTTAAGACAGACTTGAAAAAATGTGAACCTCTCCCTTAAGCTACATGAATCATAAATGAACATTAATGAACCCTAAAATCTCCTCATGTTACACAATGTTACGCATTCAAAAATGAACAAAAATATTATCAGGAAAATGTACTTAAACACCACAAATATAAGCATTATTAATTAAACTTTTAAATATCAGTGTACAGTATTGATTCTATGACTGCATTTTTATTATTGATGCATTAACTTGTATGCAAAATTTTAATGTTGTAGCTGATCAAAGTGATGTTGATTTTAACTATGTTTTACACATCTTGGTTGTTTAATCCATAAAAGTGTTTCAAAAATGTAGTGAAGTAGAAGTATGAAGTGGCAAACATAAAGAACAAGTATTTAAGTATTTATATTTTTTATTTCCAAGTAATATGAAAGTAGTTATTTTCAACCACTGTTACATAAATCTATTGAATATTTGAATCCGATGTTGAATAAATCTGCTACAGCAAACCTTCTGGCTCAGTCACAGACCTCTGTATCATTGCTCACATCTAAAAAGCTTTCATCAAGTCAAATACAATAATAAAGTGAATACAAAATGCAAATTCAGTCAGATTGGGTTGAGCACGTTTGTTTAGTTTGAATCAGTCTGTGTGGGCAGTAGTATGTCTAGTTGTTATGTCTGGTCTTATTCACCAAGGATGACATGAGGACAGATTTCCATTTGTTTCATCTCTGTTTTATTTAATGTTCACAGAGAATATCAAGTTTCATGATTAATGCTAATAAGGTAAGCTGGTCCGCTACAAGTAGCCCTCTGATGATGTAATCGTATGAATCGGTCTATTTGAGATCTGACTTCTGGACCATCATCACAACTCGCTGCACATCACATAAACACTTTCTTTAATCACAGCTCAACCCTAAGAATTAACCGTCTCTATGAACTACAACACAGAGAAGCTGTTTCCAATTTCAAATATAATCTTTACGTATTTAACATGTCACGGATCTAATCCGAACTCTGTCATCTATTGAATCCTGCTGTATTTAACTGTTTTTGTCACAATCCCTACATGCTATTATCATTCCTGTCCAAGATTACTGAAGTGGTCAGAGATTATTCCCTACAGCTGGAACAACTGGCAGCTCATCTGTTAGTCGTCTGATTTCTATCACCTTCAAAGTCTTCAACAGCCTTGTTTCTTAAGTTTTGGTTCAGGGACTTAAATGTGGTTTATTATGTTTGTTTGGTATACAGTGAGTGTCAACAGTGATGGTGGCAAGGTGTTTCTGAAAGGAGCAACACTGTCACTATGTGGCAGACAATTGTAATTGCAATGTCAGTTTCATAAAGGACTGGGATATATTGTAGCTATAGTATGGGACAGCAGAAGAACAAATAGCATATGATAGATAAAAACCTCACACTCTATTCTATATGAACTGGATCAAATATACAGTGTAGATAGATAGATAGATAGATAGATAGATAGATAGATAGATAGATAGATAGATAGATAGATAGATAGATAGATAGATAGATAGATAGATAGATAGATAGATAGATAGATAGATAGATACGTTTATTGTCATTGCATAAGAACATATACAACAAAATTTAGTTTGGCAGTCTTCCTCATTCATTAGCAGCAGCTCAATAGAAAAAAAAATATATTAAATGAATAGATAACATACAATGCAGTGCCAAGTCAATCAATCAGTAAAACCAAAGTCAATAAAATCAATCAATAAAATCACAAGTCAATCAATCAATAGGTATGTACAATGATAAATAATAATAAGATTATGTAACATCATTTATAATAATCGTATTACAATAATAAAATAATAATAATAATAATAATAAGATTGTATTCATGTATTTGTATCCGTTGTTGTTTATGTTTGTGTTTACTAGGTCATTCATTCATTCATAAAGGAAAAATCTTAATTTTTTAAAACCTACTGTATCAATTGAATGTTTACAAGCACTTAAAACGCTTAGCCTTGAAATTGGATTTGCCCCTGGATGGGCAAATGATGGAAATGGTTTGTTGATGTGGTAAGAATGGGATCACTCTGTAAATGTTATTCCAGTTTTCCCTTGAAGCGCAGTACAAAGCTTCAACATGATGAGAATTTTCCTGCCCTTTATCCAAAAGGTTTGATATAGTTGTCCAACCAGGCTGCCGTTGGAAGTAAAAAGAATGATATCAAGGGACCAACAGCTCACAGCTATTTTGCAACTAACAATGGATCGACCCGAATATCATTAGAAGTCGGGCTGCAACTATCAATTATTTTCTTTATTGATTCATCAGTTAGTTGTTTGGTCCATAAAATGTCATGAAATGGTTTCCCAAAGGTGACATCCTCAAAATGTCTCGTTTTGTCCTAACCAGCAGTCCAAAACCCAAAGACATTCAGTTTACAGTCATAGAGGACTAAAGAACCCAGAAAATGCTCACATATAAATGGAATCAGAGAGATTTTGGAAATTTCTTCTTTTAAAGACGTTTCCTATACCTTGATGCTGTCTCTAACCTTTGTGGAAATGTCTGACTGTGTTTAATGCCTACACAGTCAACACATGCAGTAATATAGATCAAGTTCTGACTGTGTATGTTTGTGTAAAGAGATCAAGGTAACCAACTCAGGCTGATACTCGAATAACGCTGCTCTGTCTACTCCTCTTTAAGCTGTATCTATGACTGTTTATGTGTCCAGGCAAGCCACATTTATTTTATAGCACCTTTCAACAACAAGGCAATTCAAAATGCCAAAAAAACTAAGCACACCTGATGTTTGGATTTTTTCCACTGGTAGGTCAACAGATGTCCACTCCAGCCAACTTTTCTGCAATAATGTACCAAAAAGAAAAAAGTATTTAAAAAGCAATAGAAGCAGACAAAGCGAAGCAAGTCTTCTAATTAAAAACTGAAATAGCAGAATAATAATGGTTATTAAATGTGGTCATAATGATAAGAAAATTAACTGAATAATATTGAGAGCAGTAATTTCTGTCATATTCAGTCAATTCCGACCGTTTTTAGTTTAGTTTATTTGGATCCCCATTAGCTGTTACCAAGGCAACAGCTACTCTTCCTGGGGTCCATTGAAGCCCATCTCAGCAAATGTAATCCTGAAAAGTCAATATAATGAGAAACTTTGTCAAAAATAATCACTTATTATCTCAAAATAATGAGATTCTAATAAGCCATAAGATAATTCATTATTTTGAGATACTAAGCCAATATTTTGAGATACTATCTCATTATTTTAAGATAGTTTGTCATTATTTTCAGTTAGGCTACTAAGTCATTATTTTAAGATAGTTTGCCATTATTTTGAGATAATAAGTCATTATTTTAAGTTAGTTTCTCATTATTTTGAGTTACTAAGTCATTATTTTTGAGATAATTTGTCATTATTTTGAGATACTAAGTCATTATTTTTGAAATATTTTCACATTATAATGGCTTACTTTTTTTCATCACATTGGCAGAAATGGCCTTCCATACCAAACAATCGATGTTTCCAAAATTATATAAAGGGAAGGTAAATATGATCAGCAATAAAAACGTTACAATATACTAGAGAACAGGGAGAAATTAGTTTGTCTTTTCTTGTCATGCCAGTGCACTCCGTCTCCAGCCCAGTAGGTGGCACTAACGCTTATTAGTTGTCATTTAAATCCAAAGAACAACAATACGGGGCGGAAGATTAGCGGATGTTTTGGAAAACAGGTGGTCGATGACACAGGAGGATTTACAACTCTGGCAATTACACATTTATTCCTACTATACCTATTTCTTTCCAGTTAATTAATATACGCGGACGTCTGAGATAGTAAAAAAGACAGCTTGCTTACGGTAATAACACATCTATAGACTTGTGATTGTGTTTTTAATATATTGTGGTCTCTATTATCATCATTTGTCATCTTACCTTACATCTTAACTTATTCCCCTTATTAAGAGATGTTTAAATATGTATGGATAAAGACAAACATAATGTAAGTAGTAGCTGAAGATCATGTCTGCTCTTTCCTCCATAGGAAGATGTCTAAAAAGTCAAAAAAGAGGAGGCGCAAGAAGTCGTCTTCATCCTCCGGTGAAGAAGATGAGAAGGTGAGGAAAGGATAATCAAAGCTGTTGTTTCTAGGAATGGGCAATGTGGTTATAACCCTCTGTACTCTGTATAAAGTTATGTAACATGATATAAATGTATATGTTGATAGAATCTAAATTGAGAAATTGCTGATAACCAGGCAGGAATGTCTGTTTTTGGCTGCTGAGGCAAAAAATCATTAAAAAAAAAAAAGAAAATCTAGTGTAGATATTAAACAGTCATTCAGTTCATTCATTTGCAGCATTGCTTACAAAATAACAAACTACAACTTGAAATTTTAAAAGGGAGCGCCACCATGGTATAAATGATTTGGTCTCTGACAGACAGTAGTCATCTTCATGTCAGGATCTACTACCCAGCTTACAAGAGATTTAATGTTTATTTTCCATTATTGCAGGCACGTGAAGAACAAGATGTAACCAGAAATTATAAGAGTGGCAAGAGGAAGAAAGATGGATACAGCCAGGAGAGGTTGGATACAATATATTTGACCTTTAAAATCAATTACAGTAATGATTAGTAAGATTATTGCTTCATTGAGTACCAACCACTCACATTGATGGGTTTCTTTAAACTACTGTATCTCTGACTGTCATATTCTTTGTCGTTTTCCGCATGCAGCTTTGCAACAAAGCAGAAAGATTGTGCTTCTCATACTGTTAAAGAGGATTCCCAAAGCACCCGTCAGATCAAAAAGGCTGTCTACAGACTGCCAAAAACACAAGCAACAGACCAGAAACCTGTTAATAAGGGAGGGGAATGCTCCAAATCAAAACATATCTCTGTGCCATATTATGGAGATAATTATTCTGGTAAAGCAAAGCGTGATATTTCAGGGAAATGTACAATTGCCAGTGGGAGTAAAACTGTGCAAAGGAGCCCATCCACATCCCTGAGCATCGGCAGTACAGGTACAGTTCCTCAGAGACAAGAATGGACCTCTACAGGCAGCTCTAATGAAAAGTCTTCCCACAGGAGCCCATCAAGATTTAAAAAGCTGCTAATGAGTCCCAGTTCGGTTTTCGCTGAACAAAAGGAACAGAGGCCGAATGTACTGAAAAAGAAGTGCAAAGAAGAGGAACCACCAAGAACTGGAAATAACAGCAACACTATCAAATCCAGGGATTCAAACAAGACCTCTGTCTGCGTGGACTCTCAAAGGCAGAAGATAAAGGACCTGATCAAGAAAATGTGCCAGAGGCATAAAGAAAAGGATTTAAATGACAAAAAGAGCCTTTATACAGAAGCAAAAACTCCTGCTACTACCAAAAAGCAGTCTTCCACCTCAGCCAAGTACACTACCTCAGAGAGGAGCTCAAACGTGTTAAAGAATGTCACCTCAATCCCAGGGAAGGCCACATCAGGGTCCCATAACACAGCTAAATCATCATGCACCCAGCAGCAAATATGTTCTTTCACATCACGTCTGCCTCTGAGTTTTAAGATACCAAAAAGAGTAAAGTCATGGCCAGTTGATAGCACAGTTGAAAGTAGTGATGCTGTTTCAACAAGCAGAAATGTCAGACATGGGACTGAGCTTTCAAACTCTGGGGCCTCAGTGAACAAATCCAAGCAGGAAACTGTGAAACAGGCTCACAGTTTGGATGTTACTCCTATTTTTCCAAGTGAAGAGCAAGATAGGAGGCCATCTTGGTCAGGCCGACTCCCAGCTACGAGTAATACCGACACTGCGCCATGTTATGACCAGGTAAGATGCTCTGAACTGAACTGAGTTTTAGCTGTCATGAGTTATTTTCCTTTCTTCTTTTTTACATGAGAGAAATCTTAGTTTTCTAATCATGCAGTGGTTAAAATGGCAAACTGCTTAGTTGCTTTTTTTGTTGTTTGTGTTGCTTTTTGTTTGTTTTAAAATGTGTTGGTCTGTAGAAGCAATTGGTTGAAGAACTTCACCTTGCTCGCTCTGAGAAGAGATTGGAGCTTGATGTAATGCAGAGCTATGGGGAACTCACCTGTATGGACATAGACCCCCCAGAGGAAGGAACTACAGACACACTATGTGAGTTTTTTTTTGTTTTCCTGGAAGGTGATAAATCTGAACTGAAAAGTCAAATAGCAGTATTAATTAATAAGGTAAAATGTGTTGGGTTGGTACAGGCAACAAAATGAAGAGATCATTTAAATGGTTTCAGGTCACCAAAATAAACCAGGAACCCCCACCCATTCTGGAAAAGTTGAGAATTAAATAGGATTTTAATATCAAAGAGTCCCACAGAAAAAAAAGTATTGCATCATTTCACATCACATTGCATCAAGTCTTTATGAACTGTTAACATGCATGACATTATACTTTTAGTCAAATGGATCCACATCATACAAGTTCATACACAGCTGACAGTGAATCTACTTAAGGGTTAAGTCCCAGCTAATGGTCTGCCCGCTCCTTTCATCCCACATAATAAGCATTATTAGTAATATTAGTAAGTAAAAGAAATGTATTTTGTAAACAATATACTTCATTCACCTGTTAACTTTGGTAACCAACAATAAGCAATTAATCAAACATGAACTTGTCTTTTTACAGGCAAACAACCCCTTCAGCAAACCCTAATCCTCATTTTGGACACCAACATTCTCCTTAGTCACCTGGATTATGTGAAAAAGATGAAATCTCTCGGTCTTGGAGGTGGTGTAAATGATTTTGATACTTAATGTTAATCTTCTTGTTGTTGAGCAGGATGGTAGTCCAAATAAATAGAGTGAAAACCATGTGAGCTTTATCTTGAGAAAATAATAAAAATATATTTACACACATTTGGTATGAAAGGCATTTAAGAAATATGGAGTTATCACCACATTTTCTCTTATTCTACTGTTTTCGTAGCCCTGGGCTTCCCTGTTGTCCTGATCCCCTGGGTGGTGCTTCAGGAGCTGGATTCACTAAAAAAGGGTCGAGGCCTGAAAGATTCTGTGGCTCACCTGGCCTGTCCCGCCATCTCATACATTTACAATTCTCTGAAGAGCCGGGAACCGTACCTCTGGGGCCAGTCAATGCAACAGGCCACCCAGAGTAGCAGTGAGTGCTGATTTAAGGAAAATATATACATTTCTGATGCATAGTAAAAATGTGTTACCATTTTTGACTAAAAATACTACATCTGTGCCTGGTCATTGGCCTCAAAAATATTATATGAAGATGAATTTACATCAAAGCCATGTTTTTGTAGTCCATTATTGAGCTTTGATTTTGTCTCTTATTTAAAGAACAGTGTATATGGATCCAGAAATGGCAGAGATTTGCCTGTCAAGCTATTTATTAGTAAATGGTTGACTGTTCACTTTACAGCCACTGGGTGGCACTAGCACTATGCTGTGCTCTCCATAGTTCATCTTCGTATGCATGGTGTGCATCTCAAGGGCAGGTTAGCAGCCATGCCTAAGGTAACCCACTTCTTAGCTGTATTTAATATTGATCAGACATGAATTTTCCAAGAGTGGTAGTAGGATCACTTCAGCAAGATGTGAAATAAAGGAGATCCAGATAAAAGATATTGCTTTCGATTTTTAATTTATTGTATCTCTTGGAAAAGACTTGAACTCTCCATTTTGTGTTCTCCAACTTTGTATCTTCCTTCTTGTCTATAAAAGAGAAAAAGGATCTGATGTGCTGTGTCATACACTGAATAAAGCACTTACCATGTGTTTTCAGTGTCATGAATTAAACATACCCCTATGCGCTTTAATGGAATGTCACGATTCTTTCTGTCACTCCTGTCATTTAGTCTTTCTGTCTGTATCTCCTTGTCCCCAGATGGTCTGAATACTGAGAATAATGATGACCGAGTGCTGCAGTGTTGCCTGCAATACCAGAGTCTGTACCCAGAGTGTGCACTCATCCTATGCACGTGAGTTCCCCCTCCCCCTTCGTTATACTGCTGCTGCTGCAGAGTGTGTGTCCTCTGCAAATAATGCACATGCATGTGACTGTGAGTGGCTTCAGCCAGATAGTTCCAGTTGGGATGAGAGAAAGAGAGGGCCAGGCAGAGTAAATTAGTAAGAATAGATGTGCTGAACAAGGGATTCTGAGTTTAGGCTTTTTTTTCTTGCCCACAATAGGTGTTGCCTTTGTATCGTTACACATTATTTTTCCTTTTGACCTATTTCTCTGTCTGCCTTTATTTACACAGTCTGTTATTGATACGTTAGCTAAATCAAAGGAAAAATCAATTGTCAGACATTGGATAGGTGTTGTACAGGGACTTGGCTTGGATTTAGTGTTAGTCACCAAACCTCGTGGTTGCTGGAAAAAGGGATGTGATTGGATTATGTTAAATGAATAGTTGAGCGTTAAACATGAAGCTACAGTCAGCAGTCAGTTAGTGTAGCTTTGCATGAATAATGGAAACGGGGGAGAAACAGTTAGCACCACTGTCCAAAGATAACCAAATTCACCTACCAGCACCTCCAAAGCTCACTAATCAACACATTATAAAATGTTTCCACATTCCATAAATGTTAACTGTGTGTGTTTTCTATTTAGACACTCTTGATTAAAAAGTATTTCTAACCCCTCTTTCATCTCTAGTAATGATAAAAACCTGTGCAGTAAGGCTCTCTTGAGTGGGGTGAAGGCCCACAGCAAGAATGACCTGGAGGCAGAGATTGGGGGATCGAGACTTGACCCTCCCTACTGCAAAAACAGTCAGATTCCCACGCCGCCTCACATCAGCTTCCAGGTCTCATCACCAATGCCGAGCAGGAGTTTCATACCAGTGCAGGCACACAGTCAAGAGAGAACAAGCCTTTCTGTAGGAGCCACACAGAAAGGTGAGCCAGGGATGAATGTGTTCTTCATGCAAAACAGGAAATTGCTTGGCGTACTCCATCGCGGTGCAATAATTAACAGCACATACCATCAATGAACTTTCCACCCACAACTTCCTATTTTCCTGTTTTTCTCTGCTTCACGTCAATTCCATCCATATTAAATGTGGGTGAGGGCTTCACTGCATTAGTAAACAATTTTAACAACCAAAAAATGTTTTGAAGAAAATTAAGTGAAAGTAAAATTCTAAAAAACGTCATCTACTCTGTGTACAGTTAGTATCACAGATGCTGAAAGATGCATTTTTAATGAAACCACTTCCATAATACAGACTGTGTATATTGCATTCATGTGCTCCTGCTATCTCTCCTTCTGCACGTACAGTACATGCCTATACTCCTGCATCTTGTGTCTCTTCTTATATACATATATGTTACTGATCACAGATAGAAAGCCACTCAGTGAAGGGGATGAAGAGAGGAGGAAATATGACTTGAGCAGATGTGTTGTTTCTGAGCTAGAAGATTGCCTCCGGGAGGTGCTGTCCGATGTGCTAGAGGTGGAGATGAAGGCTGTGTACGAAGACCTCTGGCAAGAGGTAAAATTGTGTTGTGGAATTTCACATAATCTCATACATACACATAAAGGCTATATAGGCTATATTTTAATTTGAAGTGTTGATGACTAATGCTTGGTATTCATTGAGGTTTCATCTCGACATGACATTATAAATGTGGGAGTCAGTGACATCTGCTCAGACATCTTACTGTAGATCAGATTTCTGTGTGCTTTGAATGGAAATTTCTAGAAGGTGGGTCGGATGGGCCAGAATGACTTTCAGTTTGAACATTGCATTTTTTACAAAAGTCTTTGATGGTTTTTTTTTTTTTTTTCCTTTTACCAGATAATTTATGTAAAACCACCCTGGACTCTGCAAAATGTCCTGCAGTGTTTGAAAAAACACTGGATAGCTGTCTTTGGATTCATTGTCCCACGGAAAAAGCTTGAAACTGTTTTAAATCTCATCAACTTCTTCAACTCAGGTATGTAGGTGGTAGTGCTAACATCTGTTTCATTATGTCTTCTGATACACACATATATAAAAAAGTTGGGGGGTGGTGTTCTCCACAAAAGCAGATTTTGCACTCTACTTGGTTAAAAATGTCCATAATAATGTTTGGGGTTGTGTCAGAAATATTTTAGCAACCATGTCTGACCCCTTTCTTCTAGCTCCAGTGTTCTGGATTTAGTGGCATCAACAATTATTATTTTCAGGTGATTATGCAGTAATTGAAACATACTGGTCAGGTCTGTTCTGCTAGATGCCATTAAATTCTATACACTTCACCTTTAAATGCGCCTTGTGGAGTTTTCGTGCAAGCAAACAAAGTTTTGGGACCTACACATAAAAAACTGCTCTATAGCACTACTAGAGGTCAGAAACTCCTCAAAGGTTACCTTTAAGAATAACTGAACAACTGGCTTTATTTAAATGTTAATACAGGATGAATATGGGATAAATGTAACTAACATAACATATTTTATTTATTCATTTACTTGACTTACAGTGTGTGCAGAACATCACCTGAAAGCTCTCAATGTGTTAACCTCATGCAATGTTTTATTTATTTATTTTCTCTGTTGCTGGGATTTGAAAAGGCTTGATATCATCATACACTGCAGATGACAACATTTGCTGCCAGTTTCCTATCAGCTGATTTTAATCTTCCTTTGAATGCGAACAGTAGATTTTAAAAGACAATAACACACTTGAGATATTTAAATCCAGCAGTAGAAATAGCCAAACTGAGCTCCGTTATGTCTTTAAATGTGAATATATTCTTTGTTCTACTGTAACAGTTTCAAGGCTATAAACTGAAATGATATGAAAAATCACACAACTGATAAATGAGAACATCAAATGTCCCAGAACTGTATCCAAAAATGATTTATTTTTCACCGGACAGCGGTGATGAGATACTGAGTCATCCCCCATATAAAAGTCCTGCTCCAGTGGGGTATGGCATAGTCTGCCCTGCACTGCGCTAGAACCCTACAGAACTACATACATAATTAGGTCATCTGCTAAAACAGGACACTCAAATGTGTGTCAGAAAGATGCTGAGTCGCCCTCTGCAGCACTTCTTTCTCTGGATCTTATCACTGGATCTAATTACATTACGCTTACAGTGCTGAGTGTGTGTCTGTGTGTGTGTGTGTGTCAGCCTCTTATTCTCTCTCTGTCCATCTGTGTGGGGCTGACTGCTGCACCAGTGGCACAATGTTTTTTAATCCATCCAAGAATTTTAATAGCTAAAACAATGGAGTTTTGCCCTTTTTCTGTGTGTCCTTGGTTCACTAGAATGATTTTTAGATTGCTTGGTCCCACGCAGCCTGGCTCTGTGCCAGAACAGCTAGAGTAGGCTGAGCAGGAGGAGGAGGAAGGAGGGATAAACTGTATGTGAGGCTAAGAACAAATCTAGGAGTGGAAAAGTACTGCATGCGATTTTCTGGTCTCCACTGAGCAGGCTGTTAGTGTGTGTGGAGCCAGATGTAGCTATACTTGTGAGGACAGGCACTTCACAGCCCACTTAAAAGTGAGAAAAGCTGAACTGTAGTGCTAGTGTTCAGTTTTATTAGGTAAAGGGTTATAGATAAGTATGCAGTTGATATAGTTAAGGTTAAAGAAAACAATGAATGCAAGTCCATAAAATATCCTCTCAACCCTATTGCAAAAGCTGCCTGTGCATTATGCAACATGTTGAGGTGTTGCATACTTTGCATGCGGATACACGCGCATGTTTCAGCGTAAGTCGTGCATGTTCTGGACAGGTTTCACTGGTCTAGAACGTTCAACATCAGTTTCAGCAGGTTTGTTGTCGGCCAGAGTGTCTCACAGTCTTCCTCACAAGCTTACACAGACAAAACATCCTCCTCCTACTACCTACCTACTATGTCTGCTATTTATGTGTGCATTTACCTATTTGGGTCCCGACATTTTATATCTTATCTTTTACATACTGTTTGTATCTTATATATTCTCTCAGGTAAATCAATGGACTGTAGCGCTACGTTAGCCGCCCTCCAAGAAGCTAAGGAGCTTGTCGAAGCATTTGAAAAACGTTCAAGCCATGTTCCCAGTGCCCTCTCCATAATGGACAACATTTTCCATAAGCTACAACCTCAGGTGTGCTAGTGTACTTCATTCACTTTTTTATCCCACGTCTGGTCACTCAGAAACAACAGCTTCTCGTCTAGAATTGTACTGTCCGATTAGTGATGTATATTGTGATGGTTGAAGTATATATTGTGTTAAAACCCAGAGAGCATTTGGAGGGAGTCTATTCTCTTAAAGCTTTCAAAGAGCTTATAATGAATCCCAAAACAACAATATCTAAGACCAAAGGATGTTTTTTATTATTAAACATGACCTTTTATTTGATGTTTTACTATCTGAATAATGGCTACATCTGTCTGCGTAGGGAGGATCTCCTACATGTGATGTTGTCATGAATGATGAAGATGAAGACAAACAACCCACGTCCACTCAGTTCTCTTACCAGGAAGTGTGGGCCCTGTTTGAGAACATCTGGTCTAATGTCTGTCAAATAAGGTGAGTGTAATGGATTTTTGATGGATGCAGTGCACAGCTTCCACTTACAGGCTTCAAGATTGTACTGCAGATACTGTAAAAATAATTGTGTGTTGTTCCTGATTTTCACTCAAAACTGTGCAGGGTTTTTTTTTTTTTTTTTTTTAAAGGAGCAGAACACACACATCCAAAGCTGTTGTTTCATGCTGCAAAGGCAGCATAATTTATGGTGAACAAGGAAAGCTAAAAAATGTGCTGGTAATTAAGAGTGGGGAGCAAAATGGGGAGAAAACGCCAATGAACCCAGAGTCAGTCAATGTAATTTAAAACAACAATAAATGGTTACATGAGTGAACTTGTATAAATAAAACAACACGTTTAGTTTTCTCTATTCCACTGACCCCTGAGGTGATTTCTTTCTGTCATGTTCCAGTTTTGAAGTGTTCAAAGCTCTGGGCTTTGACCCTCAAGCCATGCAGACTGCTCAACCAGCAGGAGGTCCTCCACCACCACAGGAAGCCGTGGCCTGTTTGCAAAAACTGTCCTCCATGGTGTCACAGCTGCTCCAAGCCTTCAGCAGGTATCTCAGCCTACTCATGTCACTGCTCCCACTCTAAACATTCTGCTTACCTCTTAGCCACTATGTCCTGTCAATTGTATACTGTATTTAGTCAATTATTGTCATAGTGTGTGTTTATAGAGTCTGGGTCTTAAAACATAAGAAAATGACTGGAGAGGGAGTCAAAGAAGGCATTTATGTGTTGTTAGGTCACTGTTGCTTCTTTGTGAACACCCTCCATCTCAATCTCAATATCCACACAACTTCCAACCCTCTGTGTAGCGACTACTTTTCCAAAAGGCCGCTGAGAGACTTAGTAGGCTCTTATCTGTGACACGTCCACAAAATCATACTAAAGTCCAGATGATGTTTTTACTGCAGTTTATTTGAAAGAAAAATCAAAAAGGTACTGACAAGCAGCTGTTCCACAAACATAAAAACCCTGATGTGATCCGACTGTAAGAATAAAGTGATGAAAACCGATGGTGATGATGATGACAATGGTGACGGTCAACAGAAAATATCGGAACTCTACCAACTCCCTTTGTCCAAATCTCCCGCCACCAACCAAGTGAACAGGTAAAATAAGGGGAAACCACACCCATGTGTCAATCACTGCATGTGACGCAATACGTGCAGCTGAAGCAAATATAAACAAAAACAAAACATATTTTGGCTCCTACACTCTGACTTAACCTTCCTCATGCTGTCACAGGTGTGTTTCACATTATGTCTCAACAGGCAGTCCCTTAATGAAGCTGCTTTAAACTGTCCTTGTCCTGTCCTTAACCAACCACCTCCTTCCCGTGCCCTTGTTATGTAGGTGTCTTGTATGCTCTCATAACTCTCAGGCTGTGTTTGGTTTGCACTGTTGTTCAGGCTGTAATCTGTTCGATCTTCTAACTTATCGTCTCTCCCATTACGCAAAAGACAGTGTATAACTGTAGCATTGTTTGGTTTCTCACTGAGCTTTCGTCAAGAAAAATGTGAAGTTACATCTTCACCGCCCACCAGCTTTCGCTTGTGCCTGAACTGGCATCTGAAAATATTCAAACTTTTTTACATTTCACACCAGACATACAGATTTGAGTGTAATAATGAAGTAATTCAATAAAGAATAGTGTTGCATTGCAAGATGACATATCAGTGGAGCACTTTATGGATTATATGCTCTATTAACTTCTCTTCATTAACTTGATGATATCATGGCGTTTCTCAAGCTGACATCAATTGTATGCAGTCACATCCTCCTTCTTCCAACTTCCCTTTCACTTGGTGATGACTCAGATAGCTGTCATGGCATGTGCAGAAAACCTTCCCGTAATCCTGAGCTTTTTCAGTTGACTTAATATTACACAAAACAATTTAAGTCTCTCTTTCAATTTCAGTTTCAGTTTTTTCTTTATTGACATGATGTTGTGAATCAAACATGTTTCCAAAGCAAAAAAAAATCGCAATTCAACTGTAGAATATGAATAGTAAATAACAAAATTAAATAAAGGAAAAGAGAAAAAAAAGAAAGTAAAAAGTCTGTTACACTGAACAAAATCTTTTTATCTTCTCCCAGCAGGGTCTGTCTTTTGGGAGGGTAAAAAAGCCTGGTCGAATTTGAATTTTCTCCCTTTGTGTGTTCAAACTTAACTGCTCCTGTACATATAAACAAAACAGCAAACAAATATAAGGTCCAGTCAGAGTCAGCTTATTATTATTTTGGATGGGATTCATTGTGACATTCGGGTCTCTTTGTTGGCAGGTAACTATGAACTCCTGCCACCGAAAGGGAAAAGTGTCTGCTGACATCCTTCATCCAGCTTTCATCCAGCTGTCACTCTGAACTCCTACTCTAAAAACCAGTATAGATAGAGGATTTTGACATTAGGTGACAATATTATATTTTTTCTCTGATTGTGATATGCTGTCACACATGACAAAAAACCTATTATATGAATAATTTCAAGAAGAGATATATTCAAACTTCAATTTTGAATAAAGTTTCTCTCTGTTAGTTAAAGCAGGACACTTCAGTACATCAACCAAGACAGTCTGTTTGAAATGTCAGCTTATGATCATCCCTGTGTCATCCTGCTGTGGTTAATAATTGATCAAAATACTCATGATGGTACATCTTGACATACTTTATTTCCTGTGTTAAGCCTCTGCTGCGCTTTGTTGTGTTATCTCTCAGTCAGATGTGGTTCCCCCTGAATCTGTACTCTGTTGCTTACACAGGATGTACGGCAGGGCGGAGATCTTGTACAACCACATACAAATGTTTACAAGCACTTGAACAATAATGTATTAATTATAAGACGAGTATATGTGTAGATAAGACAAAGGGGAAATTATCCTTCTGTTGTACAGTGTGTTCGGAGCTCAATCGCTTTAAACCAGACAAAACAAACCTTTCAGATTGTAAGACACTATGTATGTGCTGTATATCACAAGTGCACTTCATCACCACTTCCTTCTCAGAGGCCTCCTGTTTGTTGTTTTTGCCGTAAAGAATGCTTAATATGTTGGTACTTTATTACCTGATGGTTTGTCATTTGAATTTGAATGTGTTTTGATTTGATTGAATATATTTATTGTTATGAGTGTTTCAGTGTCAGGAGATGTTTATCTGTAATGACACTGTCATGTGATGGAGCACCAGCAGCTTCTTAAGTGGGTCTTTGTGTGATTTTGTAACTCGTTGACAAGTTCTGCCGCAACTTTGTCCTCTTTCAAAATCTGATATTTTTCAGATTCTGTTTTTCTCTCAAGGTTGCAGCTACTGGGCGTATGTGCTTGTGTCACTATTGCATTAGCACATTATAAACGTGGCAGATGTGTTAGATATCTTTACAGCTGTGACTGTTTTAGAATAAGCTTTTTCGTACCATGCTACCTTCATCTCTTCTCTGCAGGAATGTGGGCTCACTGTGTATACTTTGTGTGTGTGCTTCTTCATGCACGCGCACTTTTCCATGCACATGCATGTGTGTATTAGGCTGCTCAAGTACAGTTGCCTTGGAGACGGCCAGACTCATTTTCGCATGTTCGAGCAGAGCTATGACTCATACTGCCTATCTCCCTCCGTTTCCCTCTCGCTCATTTTTCTCATTCTGCGATCACATCACTGCATATGGATAATTCACGACTCTGCTTAATTTACCATTCTCCATTCCTCATTCTTCACTCCTTTTACAGCCAGGGAGATGGGGAAGATTTTAAAGAAAGAAAGGAATCGAATCTTGAAGAGGGTGGAAATATAGGAAGAAATTCAACACATTTCTATGTTGCATAAAGTTTACACTAAAAATGCTTTTACTCTCAGGAGAATAAAATGACATTGAGTTTATATTTACTGAATGAGAGGTTCTTACAAATAAAGGTGAATGAATGGATTGGCCCGAGCTGTACTGAGGTCATTATTAAAATGTCAAACAACTTTTCAACCTTCAACTGGAAGAGAGGTAATCTCTAAAAATTCCTTTTTCTTTTTTCTTTTTTTTGTGGGGGTTGATCCCAGTGTCTTGTCCTCAGCTCCTGGTTTAGAGGAAGTGCAGACACTGCTTGACATCATCCAGTGTAATAAGGTTGGTGCCTTTTCACAAATATCGGTTTAATAAAAGATGACTTGACTTTTTTCATGTTTTTGCTCAGCTCTTATGTGTTGCGTTTCAGATTGTTGATGTGGATTCCCGATTTGCAGCCAAAGACCTACTTGATTGTTTCTCACAACAAGACTACAGGTAAAACACACACACACACACACACACACACACTCTCTCACACTCTCTCACACACACACACACACAATGCCATATATACTATATATGTGCATATTATAGAGCATATAATTTAGCTGTCCCATTATGACCTTCGTCTTTTCAAGGGATTTTTTTATTTACTTGACACAGTCACTACTTGAATCTTAACAATATTGGGTAATATAATAATAGATAATATTCAGGACAAACCTATTACAGTCATTTTCTTATAGAGGCTAAACACATTAAAATAAGGTTTACTGAGATGAATCCAGCACCACTTTGAATATACATGCACATACTGAGTTTGATATATGCCTTTAACAACAGCCTTCTGTTCAGTTGCCCAAATCAAACATTCACAAGATCTCAGATTTCTCATGCTCTTTGTTGCAGCATGCCTGGGCAGGTAGAAGTGTTATGTTTTTTCAGTCTCAGAGCCGTTGCTCGATCATTTAAACCCTCCCCATAAATGTCACCAGAAGAGCTCAAACAATGATGGTGGCCATGCCAACAACTCCAAACAACTCTCACACTCATTCATAGCATATTTCTTTAAAGAAATGCACAATAGATCTTTGTACTTGTATATAATTTACTAGGCATGGTACAGTAATGACTAGGCTGGACTTTAATGCCTACACGCAGTTACCTGAATCAGTTATAAGTCATTCTTCTTAGCTGTTGAAACATGATCGTCCTGCTGCATGGACAAAAATGAATGCTGGTTCTGCATTGAAATCCTTTTTTGTAGGGGCAGTGTGAACTAGAGATACTTGTTTAACCAACTGACTTTGTTTGAAGATTGGAGATTAAGCATTGCTTAAAGGGACAGCTATCAACTCTTGTACTATAAATTAAATGTTGATTTATCTACAGTGCTGAGCTGAGTTAAAGTCTGTTGACTCAGTTTCTGTTGATGTCATCACTCTTAGCTTATCTATGTAGCTTTGTCCGGTATCTCATTATATTTAAATTGCATAAGTATCTTATGGAAGGAGGAAGGGTTTATCTGCAGCAGTGCTACCTGAATGGCTGAATATAGGACTACAAAATGACCTCTGCCCTCTCATGTCTCTCATGTAACACAGGCTTTACATGCAGACCTTCTTTGAGATTATCTTTCCTGTCTTTAGACTGAATTTTAACAACACATAAAAATACATGGTTATCCTCCTAATCCTGATTATTTTTGACTGTGTTCTTCTATTTATTACCTTTTTAATATTGCGTGGTTTTACTTTCACTGCGCACTATATGTGTGGGGGCATTCATCTGCTATGTTAACTACGTTGTCACTTACATTGACCCAGAATATGATTTGTGCTCTGTGATATTATAATTAAACTAAAAATAACTAAATAAATAGGTTTACATTTGTTGTGCTGAAATTATTACAGTAATTCATAAATCAAATAATTGATTAGTTGATCGACAGAAACAATTCCAACACTTCTAATAATCCATTAATAAATAAATAAATCATCTATCAAGAAAAAACATTTCAAAAGCTGGTTCCAGTTTCTCAAATGTCAGAATTTGTTTTCTTATGTTTATATTATTGTATTGATTGACAGTTAGGCAATTGATAACAAAAAATTGGCAGATAAATTGATCTGTATCCACATCCTTGAACAAAACAGCACCAGAACGCAGACATGCAGTAACAAACAGAAACACAAAATCCATCGTTCCAGCTCTTATTGTGGAGACGTTTGATCATCAGACAACTAAATATAATACTTAACTACATTTTACAGAATAACATTATTTCTTGGAATAATAAAGTAAATGAAAGCAAAGGTTTATTTAGTATTAAAGACAACATCTGCTGTGTCACTTCGTGGAAGAGATTTTCAGGCTCTTGGCAGTCGCATCAGCAGCTTTTGTTACAAAGGATCACCGCTGAGGAACGTAGTTAAGCTGACTGTGTTTGTAAATGTTTTATTTGTTACATTCACTGAGAAGTGATCTAAGCCTTTACTTAGCGAGTGCATTATCCCTGGTGTTAAATATTTGATATCTGCACACAGTGGCGGTATGATGTCATGAGTTATATAAAGCCTCAGGGGGGCCTTTTCAGGAGCATCAACAGTCATTGACGGGCAGCTTTCAGTATAAGCGCGCCTCAATAGTAGATAAGCTGCCGGGCTTCCGGAGATTCAGGATTTTACAAATGTCAGATTAAAAATGATGTTTTATGATAAGACCTGTTGGTTTAAAAATAAACAAATGAAAAAGTGACCACTATCATATTTCTAATGTGAGATTCTTCATTTTACAAATTGTAGAATGACCAGTTACACAACAACCTGTAATGAACAGGAACATTTCAATACCTCACAAGCCTCATCAGTGTCTTTAATCGCCTGTCTTTTAGATGTTTTTTTTCATTTATATTAATGTTTCTTGTAGTTTTCAGCTTGTTTTACACATACAGAGGGAGAGATATACTGTGTTTAGGAAGGATTATAGTATATTTTACACTAACTGGTTTGCAGTTTTTGTCTAGAATGACAAGCATGTACTTGTATGTTTGCATAATCCCTTTTCTGGATGCCATCTTAATTTCACTGTATCTTAAAGAGAGTGGGAGGAAAAGCAAGTTGTTTACGTGTTTCTGTGTTTCATCTTCTAGTAGACTTTCAGATCCAAGAATGATTTAAATATTAGCAGCCCTGGATCTATTAGAATTTCTTTCTTCATACTTATGGTGTTTTCAGTGTCAGCAACACGTGCATGTGTGTGTTTATACACAGCACATTGTGTGAATATGGAGAAGTCGTACGAGCCTGATTTTGCGGTTGACAAATGAGTTCAGCTGGTGGTTGCATCAGCTGATAAGTGAGAACAAACGCCTCTGCTGTCCAGGGGGCACAGATGTATGTGAATACAAGTTCACGTGTTAACACGAGTTTAACTTGCGTATCATTTCTTACGTAATTCATTGGCTCAGACAAACAAGCTCCTGATCCTTAGCTGTCGCCCCTTTGGCATTATCTTATATCATAATATTTACACTGCAGTTTTATATGACTCAAACGGATCAGAGCTATTTCATAGTTGCGTCAAAAAAAAGCCTAAGGTCTTACATTATTTTAATTTCTGCTCGTTATATTTAAAAGCTACACTGAAGAGAAACTGCTTTGTTTAATAGGGCAGATCATTCACTCCCCCTTGTTTCTCACTAGTTCAGCCCTTTTTATTTTCCAACAATTAAATGAAAAATTGAATAGAGCCATGTTCAAACAGATGGGAAGAATAGAAAAGCTTTTTACTAGACCATTATTTTACTGGCGTATATTAATATTGGACTAATTGGACTGCATCAAACCACATTGCATGCCTTTGTTTGTCAAACCTTTTACAGGTGAGCCCAGGGCCACTCTGATATCATTCACTGGCATTCCTTCATTAGCCTCCATGCGAGGCTGAGTCACACTCAGAAAGGTCAGTGTTTTACTTTCCAAGTGAAATTCGAATGAACTACAAATAGAACAACTGACTTTTAGAGAAGACGTAGTTTTATGTAAACCCTATTATAAAGGTTTGCTGTAAGATTTCTACACAAAAGCCATCACAGCACAGTTAGTGTGCACCATGTGCAGTGAAAGGACACGCTGTTAATATTTGCTTGTGCTTTTTGGCAGTATGTCAAGGAAAGTATAAAGAGGAAATTTCAAGGCTTGTGTAAGTCCATCTAAAAAATAAATAAACTAGTGTGAACATTCCCAAATAGCTCATTAATAATGTTCTATAAATGAGAATCTTCCTGAACATTTTAGTCCACTTTTCTTTTTCTTCTTCAAACTGATTGTGAACAGTCGACTGTGAAGAACAAACGTTGGTTGCCATGGAAATGATCTGTCTGAGTCCAATTGTGGACTTCCTGTTACACTTAACAACATACTGGGAGCCGAGAACATTAATCAGTTATGTCATCTCAGCGTATCATGTGGTTCTGTATTCAATGCAGTGCAAATTATTACCGCCTCCTGGGGATATCCATTAATTACCTGTCAAACACATATATGCTGTTATGTAACGCAAAAAAAAAGCAGCACAGGTCTCCCTCTTTGTGTATACATTGTCGATCTGGGTCAGTGAGTCTGTGCACAATTTATGTGCGTCACCGACTTTTGTGTGACTGCGTTCAGAGCTCAGTGCATTTTGACGTGACCCGTGTGTCACACTAATGAGTCCGTACTCGTCCGTGTAAACACGTTGACAGGAAGCCTTTCACACAACCCCTCTGTCCGCGGAGCATGTTGGAATGCTAATCCAGACCAACACATCCTGAGAGTAGCATGAACCTGGCAAGAGTGAAAAGTCGGTGAAACAACCTGCTGTTTCCACACAGGTTATGAAAACACACAGCTTCACACTTGGATGAAGAAGTGGAAGCGGATGGATAGTTGCAGGGTGAAAGGAGGAGGCGTCAACAGCCAGGAAAATTCTGGTCTTTTTATTTCCTCATTCTCTCCTCCCAGTGGTTACATAACGATTCAATGGAAACAAAGAAGAGGAGGAAACAAACAAGCAACAAGCTCCCTCAGTGTCTCCGCCACTAAGTAGCTGTTGCCAAGACTGTAGCAGCCAATTTGTGTGTGTTTGTGCTCACGGTGAACACTTGTTGTGTGTTCTCGGATGTGCATTTGTAACTGCGTGGAAAAGTGTGGTGTTGAAATCAGAAAAATGTAATTCAGCTGGAGGGAAGTGTGTATACATAGTTGGAATTGACACTCAAGAACTCTGCAAACTGCCACACACACGCACACACGCACACCCACACACACACGCACACACGCACGCACACACACACACAAACACACACACACACACACACACACAAGCTCTTTTGTCTGTTACGGACATTCTGTGCTGAACATGATCCACACATAGTACGGTTATCAAGATGCCTCTAGCGTCATCTGAGTTCATCCAGATAATACAAGTTAAGTTGTAATAAAAGTTAAAGGATAGGTTTAAATCTGACTGTTGTTTTAGGACACACTTGGAAAAATTGTGTTTAAAACTCTTTAAGAAGATCTGAAACTTTTTAACCATTCACAACCTTTAAATAATTTCATTACAGGCAACAAAATTAACCCTCCTGTTATGTTCAGGTCAGATTTGACCTATTTTCAAGTTTAATTTTATTCAGATTTTCAGATAACATCCTCCAGAACTGAATACAATAAAACACATTTTGATCAAATAAAGTGTTGTTTATGGAGTTAAAGCTTATATATCAAAGACTTTTCACCTTTTTCCATAGAAAAGTATATGCATTATGTCATATGGCATTTTCCCCCCTATAACACAACAGACGTAACAATAATTACTCATTTTAATGTATAAGAAAATTCAGCAGTTAGTTTGGGAATTATTTTGTTCATCATTATCCTTCTCTGTTCTGTTCATCATGAGCAATAATGTGGTCTAAGGTAGATAAATCATTAAAATAAGTATACATATATTATGGTTATGGATGAAATAAGTTACTTATTAGATAAAACATTTTACCAGATCGTAATTTGTTTTTTTTTCTGTTTGTTTATTAATTCAAACACAAGTCAAATTTGACCTTTGAACACTAAGGGTGCAATCCCTTTTCAAACACAAAATTGTATGACTTGTCCTGGAAAACGAAAATTTGAAATTCTATGACTTTTCTTGGTTTTCCATGACCATGGGAACCCTGATTAAAGTATGAGTATGAGACTCATATTTTGATATTGTGTTTTTTGATGGGTAGGTTTTCTCAGGTACTTAATGGGTCTATCTAATGTTTGATACAAGAGGCACACTGAAAGTTTTTCTTCCTTCTCTCTGTCTCTGTCTTTTTTTTATTCTGTTTGTATCTCATGTATCTCCATGTGTGTGTTCATAGGGAGAAGCTGAGAGTTGGAGGGGCCCAGTTAATGGAGCTAAAAGAGGCCCTGGACCGTTGTGTTGAGACCACACATCAACAGATCACATACACATAGCCTTGATTGGACCAGTCTCCAGAGGTTTCCAACAAAACAAAATGTTTGAATAAACTTGATCCTTTAATTGAAGCAAAATCTGTAAGTTAAAGGGATGATTACTTTGAGTATAAACTCTGTGTATAAAAATGTGTTCAGTGGCAGAAACGTTGTTCTGTTTCCCTGAATGATAGTCAAAAAAGCTAAAAGCTAATACATTTGTTCAATGGTGCTATTAAACTATTTTCCAGTAGTTCAGGTTCATCAGGTACTGCTTTCAGTGTTTTCTAGCAGTCACTGAGCTGTTTGACACTTGGTCTTCATACCTCCCATCCAATAATCATAGTTGAACTGCTATTACAGTTCTTCTATATTTCAAGTTCGATTTAGGTTATTAAATTTGTAAATATGAATGCACATAAATGTTAAATCATAATATTTTACTATATATGATATACTTTTTTAAAATGTTATATTTACTTTTTGAAACTAAGTATGTTAAACTTTGGGCATACATAGAATTTATATATTTATTTTGTGATCTTTTTGGGCCATCTGAATGTGTCTGAAGGACCCAGACAACAGATTTAAAAAAGACTGCAATTAACTATATTTAATGTCTGTTGCACTTTCTTAAAAGGATACGTTCAATATTTTCAAATTAGACCATATTTAAAGTATCCTGTGGAATTTTTGACCACTTGTAGTGCTATGGAGCCATGTATTTAGGAGTTGGTACCAATTAGTACCAGTTTAGTTGGTTTTGTGCACACATACAAGTACACAGATGTATGCACCTAAGACACACAGAAGCGTAATAATGAACCAACAATGTAAAGCTATCTTGTAAACATGTATATAAAACATTTTTTTTTAAATGGCTTTGCAGATGTTTTGTATGGAGGAAAATACTTTCAGCTTATTTGTACTTCAAAAATACACAAATAGTTTTTGTCTGAAACATTTCATGTAAACAAAACTTTTTGTTGTTTTGTTTGTTTAAAATAATATTCCACAGGGCACCTTTAAAATATGTATTTATGTTTGTTAAACTTCACCAAAAGCTTCAGTTAGAAGAAGCTGCATGCAGAAGGCTCTCAGTGCAGTTTTTGTTTTGCCTGTTAAAAGGTCAAGTCATACTTCTAATTTCACACAACTAAATGAAGCAAAAACAGTTTGATGGACAGCGTGCTTTTACATCCTCTTTTTTTAGCAGTGGAAACTGGACATATCTGACTATGCCATGAGCTTCCTGTTTTCACAATCAGATTTTTTTTTTTTTTTAAGTCAACATTTTTAATAAGGTTGGCAAAAATGGAACTTGGATTTTCAGCTTTTCTCAGTTTTGGTTTATTTTTACAATTAAGTAAATATGTACATAATTTCAGAACTCATATATATTTGATGTAAAAGAGTTTATTGTTTACAAGAAGAAATTAAATGCTTTATCTTATTATAGATGTCTGTTTTTGATTTGCATTTCCTTCCATTGATCTCTGCATAGAGGTGAATTAAAGAGATTTCCTAACAGTTTCAGCCTGTTAGGACACATAGCAAACAAGATAAGATTCAAAACCGTACAGCTTTTATGTGTCTGGTACAACATTTTTTTAAAATTGAGTAGTACAGTAAATTTGCTGTGATCAAAACTGACAGCCTGAATGTGAATGCATGTGCCTGTGTGTGTATGGTGACTAAGGGGATTAGAGTGCAGGTGACGCCAGCAGGCAGGCTGAGATTACACCTGCTGCTCTGACACTCAGATAGGCTAAAGGATCAGACGTCATGCAGGAGGAGCCGGAGGGGGGGAGGGCGAGAGGGCAAATAACTGGGCCCAATGATGATCTGTAGTCCCTGAACTCCCTCTCATTAAATCGTTGCAGAGTTGGACAGAGTACTGTTACTGGACATTTTGTTCAGTTGTAATGTTAGACTCAGACATTGACATTTTTGTTCCAGATGCTATCTCAGAAATATCCAACTAACAATTTAAATGTATGTGCAGGGAATTTTCATTGTACTCTATATCTATGTGTATAATGGATGTAAAGGATAACATAAAACAGCAACAACCACCTGAGCATTTTCATATCTTGTTTTCAGAATGCCTTTGTCAAAATGTGGTTTGTAAACTGTGAAACAGGAAGAATCAAAGAGCTAAATATATTATAGTCCTCTCTGTGTAATTGCGTATCCATGTTAATAGATCATGCCTTTGGTTTTGTTAATGTATAATTTCTTTTGTTTTGTGTCATGCTCTGAGTTGTACAAATCAAAAGCAAAAAGAAGATGCAAATTTAGTCACCGTTTCCAGTAGCACGGAGCCCACATGCTGCCTTTTTTTTTTTTGGGCCATGACTGTCAGGTGTGTCAACAGAGATTAGCTAATTTGTGAATGAGCTGAATGTGACTAAGCGCAGGGTGGGGGGATTTAGCAGATTCTGACTGCCGGTGATGTCTGAGGTCATGCAGATGCAGCCTGCTCAGCTGGTTCCGGTTCAACCCTTTCCAGAGCCCAGAATGATTGTAGTCGTCCCTTCCTGCTGAGGTCTGTTAGCCAGCTTAGTATAATCTCCCTTGAAAGACACTTACAGGAGCAGGAAAAAAACCTGGTTTAGCGTGGTAGTCCCAGAGGAAACTGGTGGCAATGGAAGCTTAGACAGCATAGACCAGGACACCGTAACTATTCAACACTACGAGCAGTAAAAGAGTGAGACAAGGTGGCAGTCATTTCTAAATTTAGCATCGGTGTTTCAGCTGTTAGTAATTTAGTCCAAACTTGTGGCAGTTAGTTGAGCTGCTGATTTACTTCTGCATAGAGCCACAACCCTGAATATTAACTGTAAAAGCCTGCAGGCAGTGCACAATTTTAAATAATACTATCATCATACTTTCATTTGCATATTATTCACTTGATATATTGAAGAAAAGTGCTGGAGACAAAAAAAAAATCAGATTTAAATGATTTATTAATTAAGAAATGTTACAAATGTGATAATTTTCTCACTAACATTCCTTCCAGAAGAATCTGCCAATGCCTGACACTTTAAAAACACAAAAGAGAAAAAAAAAGGATTCTCAGTAAACTGCATCTCTACATACATCAATTCGTTAAATCACAATAACAAAAGTTAGATTAGCAGAAGCATGGTTGTGCGTGTGTGGTGTGTGCACAAAAAGGTAACTAAAACTGGCACTGGTTAGATTCATTGACTTAAGCTGTCTGCTACTATTTTTTTTAAATTTTATTGGTAAATCAGCAGTGTATAAAAAATATAAAAAAGGCCATCATTTAAGATTCAAAAAGCAATCCAGCTTGTTTAAATGACACAAAAAGCCATGACAGGTGTTTTTTTTTTTTCAACTCGCACTCTGAATAAGGCTTCAAACCACTGACCTTTAAATATGTGAGCAAAAATTACATTTCCACAACAGAAATATTCTTAAATAAACTTTGAACTTCCAAAAGTCACTCGTCAATACCCCATACTGCTACCTTCCAACTGACGAATAGTAGCTAGCTCATCTGAAAACCCTCAATGAAAAGTGACAAACCTTTCAACTAAGAAAAAGAAAAGCACTAAATGTGTATTAAATGTTGGCATATGACAAAAAATGAGGAAGAAACAAAATATGTACAGCACGTAAAACATTGTATGCAATATGCAAAGGCGTCATGTTGTTTTGGGCAACAACCCCACCCACCCCTCCCACCCGCAAAATATAAGCCAGTCTTCACTGAAGACCCCTCATCCCTGTCAACCCCCCCTTCCCCACCAGCTCATACACACGGAACATCACGAAACACGATTACGTCACTAAGCCTGTTAGTTTGGAAATAGGTGAAGCACTGTGAAACTCCGCGACCCCTCGTCCCTCCCGCCGACCTCCTCCCCGTCTCCCCCCTCTTCAGTCAGAGAGGGGAGACAGGGCCTTGGTGCAGTCGTTCCACTCGTCCGTCTCTGGGTTGTACACCTCCAGCGTGTTGAGAAACTCGTTTCCGTCGAAGCCGCCCACGGCGTAGATGGTGTCGCCCAGCATGGCCACACCTGCATTGCTGCGTGAAGATGTCATGCTGCCCAGCATCCTCCACTCGTTGCGGGCGGGGTCGTACATCTCCACGCAGCGGAGTGCATGGGAGCCGTCAAAGCCGCCGACGACAAACAGTTTGCCTGGACAGAGATATAGAGAGAGAGAGACATCAGCATCAACACAATGTGACAAATCATTGTGTGAATCACCTTCATTAAATTATTATGCATGTTTTTGTCTCGAGGCGACATCACGACTGTCTACACATGTTTGTGCACTGTTTATACGTTACAGAAGCTGCCACTTCCAAAACAAATATCTGGCTCCACTGTTCCCACACTATACCAGGTGACTGTTGGCTTACCAGCATGGACAGCAACGCCGGCCCCCCTGCGAGCCACGTTCATGGAGGCTATCAGGGTCCAGGTGTTGTTCTCAGGGTTGTAGCGTTCCACAGTGTTCAGGCAGTTCCACGACTCAGCTCCTCCGATCACGTACATGAAGCCATCCAAATCACACAGTGCTGCCTGATGTCTCCCTGAAAACAAAGTTACTTTATAAGTACAACTTTTCACTTCCTTTTTGCCTCCGACAAAACATTTGAGTTTTATTCTGAAGGTTAAATAACTGTGTGCACACATACTGATGTTGAGGGAGGCACAGTTGGACCAGATTTTGGTCACAGGGTCAAAAGCATCGCAGTTCTTCAGGCCCTTCTGCCCACAGGGGTCTGATCCACCAACAACGTACAGTTTGTTGTTCAAGGAGCAGACACCTTAAAACAGAGATGAAAGGAGGAATGAGTTAAAGCAGCCTGACTTCCTAATTTAAACATTTTCCTTGTTAGAGATGCTGTAAGTCAATCTTTACAGAAGGCTGACCTGCATTGCAGCGGTTTGTCCTGAGCTCTGGCACCTGAACCCACTCATCAGCGTGTGGATCGTATTTCTCCCCACAGCTCAGCTCGTCAGAATGTCCATTTGAACCTCCAATCACATAGAGTTGACCCTGTGTGGGTATAAATAGAAAAATCATTAGATAATCAACCAACATCAACCAGCTACTTAACACTTACATTTTAATTTTGGTTGCCTTGTGGACGCAAAGACTTACAGATATTCAGTTAAAGGGGACCTGTTATGCTCATTTATCTCTTTATCTATATTTTCATTTATGCAGTCCCTAAGTTCAGCCTCTCCCTGAAACAGAACGTTTTGGATTCCCCTCCCCTCTGCCCCCTCCCTAAAAAGCTTCCCCCCCTTGTGTTCAGCTCTCAGTACTTTTATGATAGCAGCACATATCAAGAGTAGTGTTTAGTTACTGCTGATGAAACCCAACATTTCCTGCTTCAAATTAAAGTTTTTATATGACAAAATTACAGGAGACTTTTATTGTTGAGTATTTACAATAAAAGAATGGGGCTTTATCGACCATTTTAGTGGCGCTTCATTAGCAGTGCTATTCTTCCAATAAAACCGGTTGACACAACAAGATCTAAAGATTTCGGCAACTCAGTTAAAATTAATGCAGGGAGGAAAAGTACGAGCAGCAATAGTCCAACCGCCACAGAAATGCCATAATGTTAGCGGAGCAGAGCAGTGAACTCCACCCAGAGCAGCTGCAGCTGCAGCAGATAACCATATAAAGAAATCTGTCACAAGTTTATTTCAGCTCGGTTTGAAAGTAGAAAAAAACTGTTGGAAACCGAATGTTCAGAGAGTCTGAAGCCGGTGCTTTTTGCTGAAAGGGATTACTTCTACATACGTTTACTTCATTATCTGAAACCGTGGCCACATTTAATATGAACATCTGACATTGTAACATTGTATATATGTCAGAAAATAAGGAAAAGCATAATAGGTCTCTTAACTAAATTTAGAAACAAAACTTATATAAAACCTCACACAACCTCCACAAAATGACTCACTTCACAATCAGAATGCGATCCAATTAATAAATAATACTTTCATAGATTGTTTTTTTAGCGTTCTTGATATTATAAATTGTTGATTTAAAACAACCCAGATATTTTTTAGTAAGTACATTTGAGATCAAGGCAAAAAGGAAAGCCTACCATAAGCACAGCCATCTGGAAGCGAGCCCTTGGAGTTCGCATGGGAGCGATGAAAGTCCAGCGGTCCTCTTTGGGGTCGTAACACTCCACAGTCCTCAGACATTCCTCTCTGTTGTAACCTCCTGCACAACATCAACATCCATCAAGGTTACACTGGAGCTCTGAGGTCCATCTGATGATATAGTGTTTTCCTTTATACCAACCACCACCACCACCACCACCACCACCACCACCACCACCACCACCACCACCCCCCCCCCCCCCCCCTTTAAAAAACAAAACAAAAAACATAATCCCCACATTAAATGGCAAAAATTAAAGACACTTACACACAGATTAAATTGTTCATCCATGGTTTATCCATGCTTCACTAAAGACTAAGGCTTTGGCTTTTTAATGGGTCTACGCAACAAGAGGTGCAACTAAAGGTCAGTCTGTTGCTGTAAATTGAGCTGAGAGAAAACAATGTAACCTCCATGTTTGTGAACCTCCATGTATGTCTACCAATTATACGTCTTACACATGATATATTAGTTTACTGTAATCTTGTAACCCTCTTGAGGACTAACCTGCCGCAATGAGTTTTCCGTTCAGGGCCGCGGTGCCCAGGCCGGAGCGAGCGTACTGCATGGGTGAGAGCGGGTGCTCCTCCAGCTCCTCAGGCTGGGCCTCGAAGCTGAGGCTCTTCATCAGGCAGGGGGTGGCAGAGGGAGAGGTCTGAGGGCTGCTGCGGCCATGCAAGAAGATCACACACAACATCCCGTCCAGCACAGCCAAACACAGGTAGGTGTTGTCTGAGAGAAGAATGAAAGTTGTTATTAGACATCATGAGAAAATAAACTTTAAAAAAAAAAAAGGTACACTATGCAGGATATTCCTATAAAACAATGTATAGACTCACTCATAAAAACCTGTCAATCACTTATGACCCACTAGAAATGTGTGGTGGTGTATGCATCATCAGAGAACCTGTCCTCTGTTTGTACTTTCTTATTAGGGGCCCAAAGGACTGAAACCATATTATTTTTGTGCCGTTTTATTACTTTTCTTGTTCAGAGATGTTTGCACCAATTCCCATGAGAATACCAAGCTTATCAAAAGCTGCATAAAGCTTGTTGATTTATTACTTAGTTTTCAAGTTATCGACCAATGAACTTCAAAAGGGCATGGCCCAGAACATAAATAGACCAAAGTTAACAACTGTTATCACAAAACTTGTAGCACAGGTTCACACAAGTACCTGAAACATACCCTGAAAGTTTCATTTAAATCGAAAAACTGCAAACATTGGGCATGTTGTTACACATACTATTAACCAACAATTGTCCAATCATTACAAAACAGCAAATCACAAAGTAGGACACATTTCACAACAATGTTAAACCATATGTGTGAAAATATTTTGAAATGGCTCAGTAGTAACACTGCTATCTCTCTCTCTCTCTCTGTGTTTACAAATACTGACAAGTCCTCTGCCCTTGTGATTGTGCTGTAACAAATAACATGCAGTTAATAAAACACACTTACTTGTAGTCTTTTCAGAGGCAATGTACTTCCACTCTCTCCTGGCGGTCTGTTTAGGGGCATTTGCTGCTGGGTTGGAGGGCGACAGGCTTCCTGAGGAGCTGCAGCTCATCTGTCTCTGGGTGCTCTCCCGTACGGGTTTCTTCTGCAAGAGCACAGTGCAGCTACAGAAGCCAAGCTTGCACCACAGGCCCACCATTGGCCAACACCAGGTAATCATACCCCCTTCCTACACTTTATCAAGCTGGTCTGATGTAGACCTGACATTACAGGCCTACATTAACTTTGTCCGAGTAGAAGCCAACAACACAGCACTGCAAAGTAAAGTCCAAGACCAGTCTGCATCAAAATCTAACAGCACACAGTTCAGTCACAACTCAAAATCGAGAAGAAAAAGCTAAGACAGTCATCACTGCCCATTTTCCTGCTGGTTTGAGATTAGCTTAAAGTCAAAATATGGTTTAATATATGCTCGAAGGCATAGGCAGGTAGGCATTATAGCTAATTTCTTCCTAATCCTCTGAAATTTGCCGTTATGTTCATTGTGGCTAAATTATGGCATTAAATGAGCCATATCTACTTCTAGCCAGGCGCAAGCCGTGTAGTATTTGTATGCATGGCCAGGCACAAGCTCTACAATAAAGCTACACACTGCCAAGCACTATGTGGTAGAGACTTCATTACGGTGAAGCCAGGCACAAGCTGTTGAGTACCTGCACAAACTGAAGGTGGTCCTCCTCGCCACCAAACACCTCACTGTGCCCCTCAATCACCAGCCCTCCATCCACCAGCTTATGGTCAGGTGAGTAGTACAGCGTTTGCACCTGCAAGACAAACAGGAACAACACCCATGTGGCTGTCTCCATAGCAACACACTGAGAGCCCCTGCATAAGGGGTAGAGGAAGGAGGAGGAGGAGGAGGAGGGAGGGCAGTGCTGTGAAGAGGAAGAAGGGGGAAGGGATGAAGGACTGGATCTTCAGTCGCTTGGATGCAAAGCTTCCTTTAAAAAGACACACACGCTGCTGCCACCACACAGAGTGGGTTAAATGTTTGCGCTCAAGAAGGTATCTGCCATGCGTGTGACAGTGGCTCCCCTTAATTTCCATCTAAAAAAAAAGAGGGGGCTGGTGAAGAATGAGAGGCTGCATCTGGAAAGATCTTCTGTGAAGAATGAAGAAGAGAAAAAGGAAGGGCCTGCCCTCTTTTCACCTCTGCTGCTTGGAAACTGGTCCTCTAGCTGAAGAAGTTGGTCATTGTGATGGCAGCCACAATAGGCAGTCAAGTCCAGATGACAAAACAGAAGTGCTAACTATCAAGCTAATGCGTGAACATTTTCCAATTATAGATTACATCCGACAGGAAATAAAAACAAACCCACATTTGTCTGTTCTGTTGAGGCCGGGGGAAAAAACATATATCATCTGAAACTATTTGTCAGACAGTTGACCATCTCTGGGGAAAATTATGCAAAAAAAAACGGAAAAAAGACTTCTCATTTTAGAAAAATATTTGCTCAATATTTAAATTTCATTTCGAGGGTTAATATTTAATTTGTGGGCCAGTGAAATATAATTTTTGTCAGAGAAAATCCCTGCGCTTATGTGCAATGCTGTTTTCTGTCCAATGCCTAATTTGAGTGGTTGTTGAATGTGGTATTTGGATAAGTAGGTATTTGTATGAGCACGTATTGTTATGTGCAGTAAAGGGGGCTTTCAATTAGATGTATTTATTGCTAAAATGTGTTGTAAATGCAAAATTGGGAAGCATCTGTATAAATGGCATGGACAGATGGGAGCACTGTGTTGCTTGGCTGCAAAGAGAGGCTGCTGAGAGGCAGTAGTGCTCCTCTCCGCTCTCCCTCTCTTTTCTCTGACTCATTACCCTGGTGGCTCAGTCCTGGCTCCTCAGTCGGGTCTCCTGCTGCTGCTAATAAACCTACAGGAGAGATAAATCAATGGGGAGGAGGGCCTGTTAGTGCTGGAGCAACAAACACGCAGCTGTTCAGATAGTAAAGTGGCAGTGAGACAGCAGAATCAAGGGTCAGACCTTAGAGAACCTGTTTTTGTGTTTCAGAGGAGAAGAGCACTGTCATACTCAAGATGGGGTTGTATGTAAAAATCAACCACAATAACCCAAAAGGAGAACAGCTGAAACAAAAAAACATGAGCAAACAGCAGCTCTTTTTTGGCTCACCTCTAATTTGTAGTATGGTTCAGGGGTACAGTTTCTTACTGCAAAACTCAACAAATCACAGGAAAACAAAGAACAATCCTGACATGGCAGCATGACAGTGGCATGCTATTTCTATTTCAGCCCCCTTAATGACTTCTTAACGTCAAAAACAGGAGGAGCCAGAAGAAGGGGAAGGGGAAGGGTAAGAATGTGTTTAGACGGAACGCCCTGGTACTGACCTCCTCCATCAGTCGTTCCAGTTGGTCTCCGTTCTCCCAAAGGCTACGCTGCACCCAGTTGAGCACCTTGGAGTAAAGCTTGCCATTGCTGGGCAGTGTCAGGTTGTCTTCTAGCATTACTTCTAACTGTAAACACACAAAGCGGGCGAAACAAGTGTTACAATCACACATAGTAGGAATAAAGTGCATAACTGAGGAAATTAATACAGTAGCTTTTATTGCTCATTGGAAACCTTAATCTTAGTGGCTAGGGCTGTTCAATAGAAAAACATTTATCATTACAGATTATATTCCTTCTTTTATTTCATTGTGTCATAAATCACACTCTTTACTGCAATATCTTTTGTCACTGAAGTACTCTTCTTGGCTTTTTACTCGCAAAGCTTTTCCCGCACTTACATTAACATTATGAGTGTAGTTGTCATCAACTCTAGTGCTTCATTGTCTCTGCTCTGCCGTGTGCGTACACACACGGAAGTACTAATTTACCTAAGCTTTGGACACATTTGTTTGTTTTGTCTGTATATAATTGCTCAATTTTGACAAGATTCATCTTAGTATTATGGTAAACTGCTGGGGAATCACCCACACCACATATTAAACCAGTACGCTCCAGGTGCAAACTTTAACCAAAGCTGAATTCATCACTGGGTTAATTGTATTTCAAACGTCTCAACAGGAATTTTGTTTACATTCGCCAAATTGTTTGGCTCAGGTTGGGTTTACAAATTCATGTCTAGTCTTACCTTAAATTCTTAAATCTCTCAATAGAGACAGCACCAAATTGGCTAAGTGGTCAAAAAACTCAGAGCTATCAGTGTCTCCCATAATGATCAATACAGTTCAGATTTGTCTTACAAATAAGGAGAATTTCAACATTAACAGTTATATTTTTAGTTGCCAACTAGGAGATTACTGATAAATTACACAGATAACCGACGAATGAATACGTTTTCAATTAAGTATTTTTTGTCAGTGTCAGAAGCCACAGGGATTTTTAATATCCAACAATCAAAAAACCTTAATATTTATTTATTTTTTTTAATTAAAAAAGGGTATTCAATGAGATTATGTGAACCCCAAAAAGCAGCAAATCCATAACCTACAAAAGTCAGGTTATTTTAGTAAATAAATTAATAAAAATCCCTGATGAATTTCTGTCAATTGACTTACATTTCAGTACTGTGCCCAACTCCTATAGAACTCTGAATCATGGGTCTAAAACCTGAAAGGGAGGCCCATTAGGATACTGTTTTACACAACATCAACCAGAGATGGATCAGGGGAAACAACCAGATGAAGTCCTAAGGTTGAACTTAAAGCTGACACACATTGTAACCCAACCACGCAAGGCCCTTTATTGCACATGTTCTAAGTCCCCTGCCATAAATCCACCTCAGTAGGCTTTAGCTGTAGGAAAATCTATAAGGAGGCACACCTTCATAAGTATTGAGCTTATCATGTCAAAGTCAGAAAGTTAAAAATATAAAGCTTTAATCCAGTGTCATTCAATCTAAAAAAAAAATCCACTACTGCCTAGTTTAAGTGTGAAAAGCAAATGGGGACGAGAATAGGGAACTCCCTGCAATAGATATCACCAGTTTGTGTATGCATGTATTTTTGATTGGATTGTTTAGTCATGCCTACAAAAACCTCTCTACTTTGCAGCCTCTGGCAACACTGATAACATACTTGTACAGACTTCTTGATTTAAGAGTAAACAACCTAGCGTGCATGCAAGTTAAAAAAAATAGTCAAGTTTTACCTTGAGGCGGGGAAGTTTGAGGAAGTCATCCTGTTCAGACACTTCCAGTAGATGGTCCTGGATGTAGGCGTCCACCTTGGACAAAACTCTGGCGTCTCCCATAGAGCTGGCAAAGTTACGGAAGGAGATGGCGTTCTGGGAATCCATCTTAGACAGCAGGTAGTCACCACAAATCTGAGGAGTGAGTAGGAGATATGACAGTTATTTACAACAGGCATCATCAAGTCAATACTCCTCAAAAGTCTCCCAGGATTTCTGAAGGCAATTAAATGAAGGCAGATGACAGAAAACAAACCTGTTTGACTCGCTCCATCTTGAACCGTTTGGCTGCAGAGTAAACTTCCTTGACACGTTCCTTGTCTGCCTTTAGCCTGGGTTACACACACAAAACAGAAAAGGAGGTTGTCAATCATTTTCAAAAGTTTCTGTGTGAAACACTGCAAAAGGTCAAAGGCCATAAAGGTTACTAACTGGGCAGTATAGGCGTAGTTGAGCAAGATCTCCACAGCCTCTGGATCCAAGTCCTCAAAAGTGACATGAGAGACTCCATGAGGCTCAATGTCACTATTGAAGATCTCAAACAAGTAGGGACTGCAGCAAGCCAGCACAGCACGATGAGCCATCAGCTCATGACCACACACCTGGTAAAATAAAGAAAAACAATAATTATTTTAGGCTCACAGGAACATAAAGAAATAAACTCAGGATAATGATTTAATTCAGAGACAACAGGCCTTTTTCACACCAGACATTTTGACTTTAAATCGTAGGAAAAGCACAGATGTTACTAGTAAAATTAAAGATGGCCGTTATATTCAAGTGTCCCAGCATGCCTCGACAGTATGACCCTGAGCCAACATGTACTATACCAGGAACCATAAACCGAAGCAGCTAAATGGAATTCAGCTATCATATTTTATTACCTGCACCTGTGCTTTTCCCATTACAACATGTCAAAATGTCCTTAAAAGCCATGTCTACTGAAAAAGTAACATGATCAATAACTAAAAAATGACAACTAAAAGTTCAAAGCTCCCAGGTTTCCTGTCTCAGAAGCAACGTCAAAGCCTGATAGGTTGCACAAATGTGTTACACAAATGTGTTACAACAGGAAACACAGAAAATACTCATGTCGTTTTCTTATTTCCAAGTTTGATGTGACTCACATGGGTTTTGAACAAAATACATACCATTCATCCCTTAGACCCAGTTAACTGTGCTCTATATGTTCAAAACTCGATATATAAAATACATTCAACCCCCAGTTTGAACTGATATCTTATGCATTTCAAACTGTATTGTACTCTTTATACCAAAACAAGTTTGTTATTTTAGCCCCTACTGTACCCTTCGCTGTCTCTATGTGTGTGTGTGTATGTATTGCATCATACCTGCAGTCTAACATCGCAGAACTGACCACTCTTTCTCAGAGCGTTCATTTTGGCCACGGTGGAATCCAGGAAACTTTCATCCTCGAAGATAAGATAACCATTTGGAATCATCTTGGGTAAATTTTGTTGGTATGTCTGGAGAAAAGACAGATAAAAATGAATAAATCTATACCAAGTCAGGTCAGGCTATAACACCCAGCATAATCTGTCCAACATGCTTTCAGCTGTGCAACATAGTAACAGCTAGCATTATTAATTGATGACCAGAGAGAGAGGATTAGGATTAGGTGCCTTTAATGTGCATTGTGCATTATAATCTGTCGTATGCATTAGTCGTGGCTTTACCTAATAGAGAATAATGCAAATCCAGGGGAGCACCACTGCTGAGAGTAGAACCGAAGGTAGGCAATAGGCAAAGTAGACAGAGATCACAGGGAAACTCTGGTCTTCTTCACCCGAGTAGAGGGATTGGGGGGGGGGGTTGTCAGAAGAAATGCCAGTTGACTAGACGGGCGTGAGCGGAAGGGAGAGGGAAAGCAGTCGCACCGACAAACTATCAGGCTTGAAGCGACTGTAATCAAGTCCTCGGGAACCCGTTGGCTATAGAGTTGTACTTATTCTCTGTTGGTCATACATTATAACCTGAAAGAAAAAAGAAGAGACAAAAAACACATTAATTTTGTTTCATATACGAGGAAAGAGGACAAACGGCTCATTTTGAAACAGATGCTGCCTGTTCTTGGCACTACTGCGTTGCTAGCATGAGTCAGTTCCACGTGGTAAGTCGAGGACACTTGCACACGGAATAAGAAAAGGACAACACCGCCTTCCCTCCTCCTCTTCCAACTTGTTTGGCAGTCATTTTCCAACAATGCAGTAGAGCTCACAATGTTTCCACACTCCCAACATGATCACAAAATTCAAGAAAAAAGGCGATCCGACTCAGGATACAAAAATCACTTCAGCTGATTAAATAATCCTTGTTGAATTCAGCATTTTATCCCAATATACTGGGCGCCAAAAATACACACAGTGGTATAACTTAGTGGCTAAGCACGCACACACACGCGCTCATCTTTTACGATACCCTCCATTTAGCGCTTTAAATCTCCACACCTGCTGCTACGTTCCAGAGGGCCACACAAGACCGTTTAATCTGTCTTATGCCTTCAGCTCCGTCTCCACTCTCTCTGAAGCCAGCCACTCCAGCTAAACCTTATGGACAAGCCCCTCCAACTGGCTCCACCCTATACGAACCGTTTCATACTAGCGTTGACCTATAAGGAAAGCGCAGAAGGGAACAATTTGAGACTGCGTTTCACCAGCCAGTTAAATGTGCCATTTCTCCCTGGTGCACAAATGCCACCCAACACAACCATGAAACATGATCCAATAGAGATCATCCCCATGCTGTATCTCTCTATCTCACGTTATTTCATTCTGCTATTTAAAAAGTTTGAATTTTACCATCTGTTTCCAGCTCTTTTATCACTATCCCATGTGGAGAGATAGCGAGGACGAGACAGACAGACAGCAGCTGCCCCAGTCTGAAATCATATCCACACTCCATGTGGCAGAGCTTTCCTGGGTATTCCAGCTTTGTGTGAGTGTTCAGAGACACAAACAGATAAAGGCTAAAAACCCTTACATACTGTTCAGGGTCAAATTTGACCCATTGTTAAATTTGAGAGCCGTACAAATACCCTATAAACATACGATACGTACATGTCTTTTAGGTGGACTTTTCCCAATGTGACCCCAAAAATACAAAAAAATGGAAATACAATGCAGCAGCTGATACACATTTGCGTATATGCAGATGACCAAATTTGACCTGCGTTCATGAAAAAAATGTAATAACCAGAATACACTCGGTTTGCTCTCTGACAGCTTCACTAAGGATTAATCAACCATTTATTAATGACTGATGGGGAATTTATGAATGTGAATTGGTATAGAGACTAATTATGAGTCAGAATATGAACAGTATGTAAAGGTTAATGGACTGAGAAAACCCACTACAAATAAAGGGTCTAGGGACATTCCCTTTACATGCTCATTTCTAGATACTTTTAGGTTTATTTTCATCTGCCTGAAAACTAACTCTGACAGCCATTATTGGGTAAAACAACCTTAAATAAAAACAATGTCATTTTAGTTTATGTGTTAAAAGAGGAAAAGAAAAAAAAGTATATCCTTCCTTATATCTGCATTTAGACTGTAGGAGCACGAAAATATAAATGTTTTGGCAGATACGGATGCTTCAAATGGCCTCCCACCCACCCGATCACCCATCCATCTGTCTCTCTAACAGGCACGGTGAGCTGAAGCAGAATAGGCAAAAAAAAAATAGTGTGGGTTTTTATAATATACAACACATCTAATCTAAAAAATAAAAAAAACGTCAAAACCATTATTATAGCAGATACAGTAAATGTATCTGCATCTGTCATTAGGGCTGCAGCTATGAAATGATCTGATGATTATATTCATGATTAATCAATTACTTTTTTTTTTTTAAATGTCTGTTATATTTTGAACTTTCTAAGCTGTGACTGAGAGACTGACGTTAGTGGAGCGGAGCTGTGAACTCCAGCAGTAACAAAAGGAGACCAGCTGATCGACAAACACTGCAGCATTAAACAACTTAAACAAACTCTGAGGTGAAAGAAAATAACTTGTCGATCTGTTTCACCCCAATTAACCAATAACTCCCCAATAACTATTCATGAAACTTGTAGGTGACTAATTTTGGCGTCAAAATGACGAATTTCACCAAAAAATTGAGGAGTTTGCCTCTCTGGAGTGTGTAACTGACTCATGTGTGATTATTCATTCATTCATTTTAGATTGCTATGTTTTCTTTTTCTTACACTATTTTTTGTCTTTTAAAGGAAACAATAATAAAGAAATGTGACAAATTATTTTTAGACAGCTGTTACTCAACTGGTGAGCACATAACGCATTTGTTGCTTCACTTGCTTTAAGGCTGCGTGGCAGATTTTAGATAACATTCAAATAACTTGTCAATGCTGAAGCACGAAAGTCCTGCAACAAATAACTGCAAGATACCTTGTAGGAGCTTTATATATACACACAGTTTTGTTTTTTTTTAGATCTGTTTGAACTCTGCAGAAACCACATGTACAATGCAGACTAAAGTTATCTGCTAGCCCAATACTGCAAGACTGCAAATCCACAGCCATGTGCGAAAGCTGCTTTAATAAGATATTTCGGGGAAGTGTGTCTTTGGCTAAAGAAAAAAAAAAGTGCTTGCAGTATAAGAGATCCGAGCACTTAGAAATGAACTGCCCTCAGCTACACCCATTCAATAAATTAGCCCTATAAAAACATTTAAATTCATGATGCCAGACTGGTTCAACAACACAAGGGGCCAAAAGCAAGCAAGCAAAACAGACTACCATTTCCACATTGAACAAATTAATTTGAGGCAACTGTATTATTTGCCTGTAGTGTGAAACTACAATGTACATTTAAGCATTTAAAAATAACCCACAGAGCACAAATATAATTGTGCACTTAGCCAGCTCAACAAAACAAACAACACTCAACCACGTATCAGATAAAAAAAAAAAAAAGAGGAATTATGTTGAGATCCGGTTACTTAGTGCCAGGCTGCATTTGACTCAATTTTCTAATTTTTACCCTTTTTTTCTCTTCTTAAAAGCATGATCTGCATAGTATGACGCAAAAGAGAGAAAGAGGACAAACTGTACGCATACTATATCAGTCTGATGGTGGAGATGGAATAAGAGGAACTATGAAAAATGTATTGTTTTGGATCAGGCAGTCAGTCGTGATGTTTCAGAGCCAGTTGTTGTTGTCTTTTTAAATCTCAAAAGATGCTAATCGTGTGCAGTATCAAACGCACACACACAAATATGCATATATGCTGTGAAAGGCGGATGTGTAAAAGTACTAAGCGTAGCACTGCTGGAGATTTGCCAGAGATTTTTTTTTATGGGTAAATGCTCGACCACAATGGCACATGCTAGAATATAGCCTTTGTATTGCACTGAGCCACATTTTCAAACCAGGGTTTGGCAACGAAGGCTATAATTCACCCTGTATGTGTAGTCTGTAGTGTGTGTATGTGTGTGTGTATGGACGGAGGAAACACTGACCCACTTTTATGTTATGCAACATCTGGCAGAAGACCCTCCTTGTGTAGCTCAACTCCTCCACATGGCCTGATCCAACTCGCTCGCCTGTTGCCTCGATCCCCCCCTTTCTCTCCTCTCATTTTCTCCACCTTAGCGGTAGCATTTTAACTCACTGCTCAGGCATGCCACGCCCTCAGCTTTCCAGATAATTCTGCCTTAATATACACACAAACGCACACATTTGCCCGCCTTTAATCGTAGCTGCGATTTAAACAACAATTTTCTGGAAACTGATAAACATCTTACACCATTAGGGCTCTGGAAACTAGCAAATGGCAATCAAGCAATTAAGTTTGGCTCCATAAAAGTGCAAAACAAAACTGTGATGTTAAGCATAACACACTGTTATTATGTATTGTCTTCTAGAGATACGGTTGCCCTAAACTGACACACAATAAAACTACAGTGATGTTGCAGAAATAACAAGTGCCCACATTAAGAATATAGAGATTTATTAAGTAAAACAACAAAAAACAGAATTTGTGAGCGTAAATGTAGATAGATACATGTGCATATGCTTGACAACCAGGGAACAAAGACGACTGAACAAAGGCCTGACAGAGAAAGAGTGAGATTATTCCCAATTTTGTCACAGAGGACAGCTCTTAATGTATTCTCCCTCTCTCTCAATTTTTTCCTCCGATTAGTCTGACACAAAAGTGCAGGCCTGACACTGAACAATCAATGCTTGTTAGACACCCCTCCGGTGGCGAAAAAGAGACACTGCAGAATATTTAACCCAGCCTATAACTGTGTGGAAATTTACTGCTTTAAATTTAGTCCTGAGCAAAGGAAATCTCTGTAAGGGTGCGACAATAACAACAACAAAAACGTGTGCTTTGATAATGTGTCTATTATAAATTCACACATAAAATCAGAAGCACTGACACGCAATAATATCTCAAATGAAGCGAGATTAAATTAAAATTAAAATGAGGAATATTGAAGATAATTTATGCGAAATAAGACAACCAAGAGCGGTTCGTTTCTACACCATATAAGGAAGTACAAAGGAGAATAGCTAAAAAAAAAAAAAAAGCATGATGAACCGGCAGTAAGGCTATTAATAATCTACAGAAACATTAAAAGCGCCTGCATAATGTTTCATTCTTTATACAACTATCAATCTGGATTATTTGGGGTATTTTCCACGTGGTTGTCAGGCTTCAAAACCGGATTAACAGCACAGTAGGTCAAATACTATGTGGCATGACACAACCTGCAGCCGACACACATTATATATTACACCCTATAATAAAGACATTTAAGAATTGGCTTGGACAATTTCCTTCAACAAGACAATCGATACAAGCAGAGCCAATAATGCGCAACAGCGAGGCATCAATATTAAGCCAAAAAGCCCCTAAAATCTGAGACAATATGGCACTATAAATCGTGAGTAGAGGACAGGATGTACCAATAGTATATTACCCCCCCTCCTGTCATTGCCATTCCCCCTCAAGTGGGCAAGTCTTTTGCACGATTGGACACCAGAAGTATATGTGTGCCTATTCATCCGCCTGTCTCCTCCTCTGACTACTAGTGGGGTTATGCGCCAGGGCCATGACGGCTGGCGGTGTGCCAAACAAGTCATATAGTCTGTGTGCATACATCCCGCCATCAGAAAGTGGGTCACGAAACAACAAGAGCCCACCCGCCTGCCTGCAAATTGACTTTTACACGGATTATTACGCACACTTTAGCTTCACAAATCAGAGGATTGGTCTGGCTTGCTCAGTGCATGTTAGCCTGCAAAGCTACGGTAACACAACCTGCTGCTTAGACACGATGGTGGAGACATGAGAGCGCCATGCCGGGGGTTAAATTGATTCAACTGGACCATGCTAGCCCCTTGACTGCACTCAACACAAGAAGCTGCTTCACTATTGAGTTATAATAGCCAAATACCAGCGACATTAGATATGCTATGTAATGCGGAAAGCCTCGGTTCATATGTGTGTGTGTGTGTGTGTGTATGACATTGTCCGCGCCACATGGATGTGGAGCCATTTCCAGGCGTTGCCACTAAAGACATCTTCTACCATTCATTTTATAAGTGCCAAAAATAAATGTCCCAACTCTATCTAAAGAATGACGACCACCATTATCATCCGCTTTGAACTAGAACTGACAACAGATTTAACCCATTACAATGTCCAAAAAAAGACGTCATTATTTTTCAAATATCAATAGAGAGGACACAAAAAAAGGTCTTACCTGGGGCGTTTGACAACAAATGATATTAGACATATTTAATGCGAATTCAGAGTCGGTTGGTTCTGGTTAAAGAGCAAACGACGCAACGCAGCTACAGGCACGGTTTGTGGAGCTGGCAGTAGTGTGTCTGTTCCCCCTCTCTTTCTCTCTTTCTCTCTCTCTCTTCACACACACACACGAGATGCACGTCCGCTCCCGGTTTAGTCTGAGCTCTGACTGAAAGAAGCGCGCTCCCGAGAAAAGCTCTGAGTCTGCCACGCCGTGTGACGTAGTCGACGTGGGCGTTCCCTTATTCCGCCTACTTTTCTTTTCTTTTTTTTAAACTACAGTGGAAATGATGAAATCCAGGATGTGATACAGTAAATGTGGGTGAATCACATCCACGATCACACAGGCCGCTGGGAAACTGTATTGTTTGGATTGTGTCGGTATGACAGAAATGTCTGTTCGCAGTTCTATTGAATTTATTTGCCTACTTTTTATTTTTATTTTGCAATAGCAATTCGTTGAACTGAAAATTAAACTGACAATCAAATTATTTTTTCAAAGTGGACATTGTCTTATTGAACATATTCTGGTTTTGTTTTATTTTGAGAAAGAAAAAAAACAAAGTGGTGTTTTGGTTTGTTCATTTTTGTGTTAAGGTTGTATGAAGTTTGGGTTACATATACATCCTGTGTGTTGGTTTTCTTTTGGAGTAACTAATCAAAATTGTCAGGCAAACACCTTACTGGCAACCCAAATATAAAAAATAAATAAATAAAATAAAATAGTTACACATAAAACGTGAAAAGGTATACACTCACTGGCCTCTTTTATTAGGTACACGTGTGCAATCTAATGCAATCCAATACAACAGCTCTGCTTTTAATTCTACATTTATGAAGCTTATACATTTTCAGTTTTTGTTGGCACTGTCAGGAAATATATAATAATAATGATAATTCTGCCTTATGTTTATTATTGAGGTTGAAGTGGGTGATGTTGATGTATTAGGGTGCATTATATTGAATAGTTTTCCTAATATTTTGTCCAGTGAGACCATTAACATAATAATAATGATAATAACTTTATTTGTATAGCACCTTTCATACAATAAATGCAGGTCAAAGTGCTTTACAACAAAACGAAATTACATACACCAAGTGCTTCACATAAAAGGAGCATAGAGCAAATTTAAAAAAAATAAAAGAACAGAAAAGAAAGAGGAACATTAATGTAATATAAGATGGAATATATGAATAAAAATAATCAATATATAAAATCTATTAAAAGAAGTGCAGTAGTGACTGATAGAAAAGGTAGTTAAAAGCTAAAGGGGAGAAATTCTAGTTTTTAGCTTTCTCTTTTAAAATATACATATATGAGGAGGGTAGAATATTAGTAACACCAGTCAATATAATTCATCCCAGTACGCCACCACCACGTAGTGCGACCTTAGTTATAAACATAAAGTTAAATTATCACCTTTTTGACAATGTCAGCATAAACAGAAAATGTATAAACTATAAAAAAGAAGAATTTAAAGCAGAGCTGTTGTATTAGATTGAATTAGATGGCACATGTGTACCTAATGAAGTGGCCGGTGACTGTATATTCCTTTAAAAACACATTATACAGCGTACAAAGACTGAGAAAACAAAAATAAATTCAACCATAAACAAACACACACAAAATACATCAGTCTGTTCATTGTATACTGTGTTAGTCATAAAGCCCTAATAGTCAGTACAGCAGCATGTCACCCACGCCTGCCCCTCCACACTACTACTGCTTCAATCAGGAATGATTCTTAACGAATTGGAAGAATGGACTGTATTTTCCTAAATATATTTCCTAAATATATTGGAGGAACCATTTGATAAAAGTTTATCTCAGAAGTTTAACTGCTGGACACAGGATGTTTCCTACTTCAATGAAAAATCAGTTCCTACTGCACTGGAGGCTTCAAGTTTCAACATGTGCAACGGTGCATTTACATTTTAATTGAAATGTTCATGAATGTACACTATCTCTTTTTAAATAAACAAACAAATATAAATACATTTTTAAAAAACCATCACACTTGGAGAAGGTGCATATTGGACCAGAACTGGATTCGAAATTAGTTGTGATGTCACATATCCTGCTCATATAGGCCTACCCCTTAAAATTAGATTTTCAATGAGCACAGAGGAACTTTCCACTTTCAGTAGATGAACATGAAAAAAGCCTTCCAGCACCAGACTCTGCACATCATTATGCACAGACATTCAACTGTAGGAGCAAGAAGAAAAACATATTTTTCATGGAGGGGAACTTTAAGCATAAAGCCAAAGTTTTAAGAGCTGACTGTTTGTTTGTGATTGCAGACACAAGTTATAAGTAATGTGAACTTGTTATATACTTGTTGCTCAAATAAAGAAACAAATGTACAACAGGAGAAAGAAAAAGATGGCCCTATGGTACCTAATATTACACAGTTTGATATAAATAGACATAGCTTGTGACAGTGGAGCTCATTGTAAACTAAACTTTAAATACTGCTGGGTAGTTTAATCTATCACGGTGCGTCACATACGATGAGCTCATCATTCGTTTGGGATAAAATGTTATTCTGCTGGTAGGCCTGATTTATAACTACATGTAGCTGCATTACTACTCAATCAATAGCTATTCTGATAATTGATTAATCATTTTGAGTTATTTTTTAAGCAAAAATACAAACAATGTCTTGTTGCAGCTTCTTGAATGTGACTATTGTCTGATTCTTTTGTCTTCTGTGCTAGTAAACTGATTTTCCTTGGGGGTGTGGACTGTTTGTCAGGAAAAAACAAGACATTTGAAGATGAGTGATTTGCATTTTTCACCATTTTCCAACTAATTGAATAATCGAGAAGATAGGCAGTTTAATCTATAATAAAAAGAATAGTTAGTTTAATAGTTAGCTAGATATACCCTTAATAACAAATGGCACGATCACCCCTTCAATACATTATCTGGTTGTCGATACTTTATAATGGAGAAGAGCTCACTTTGGAAGGAGCGTTTTTTCTTCTGCGTAGCAGTCATGAACTGCGTCATTGATACTGTTTATATACTAAGGGGGTATGAATGTATGTATGTATATCTGTATTTTATTTTATTTTTTGAAGAATATGTACAGGCTGTGAGAATAAATCTTGAAAGAAGAAGAAACAACAAATGTCAGGAGGACATAAATTATTAAAAGGGAAAAAGGGAAGCACATAAGAAAAGGTGATTTTAGATCATTTTAATAAGTGGATTGCCTCAAAGTTGTCCGTAAATACAGAAGCTAATATTAGTAAATGCACTTAATTCCCCTTTCAACAAGGAGGTCAGATTATAGCTCAGCCACAGAGCAGCGCCCCTGTCTGCCTAGTAGGATTTACCAGCTTGCTTAAGTAAACTCCAGCAGCGTGGGTGCTTGCTGAGTTTAATCTGTGTCCACTTGGTCCGTGGTCTAGCCTGGGATTAGCATTGCTCCTCTGCCCTTTTCTTTTCACCTCTTCATGGAACTCTCTTTCACAGGTTGTGTCCTCTGTCCTGACTGCATTTGTCATTTAATTTATTTTCTCACTGGAGCCAAATTTACATGCCATTTTTCATATTTTCTTCTAAATTTGACTGTGGGTCATGACAGCACACTGGGACGAGCACCACTGTATAAATCGTTTGATGTCCATTAAGAAGGACATCCGGGCTAAGCCCTGCACGCTACTGCACCGACGTCATCGTAGGGGAAGAAGAACCCATTCACCTGCCTTGAATGAATAGAGATTAGTACTACCTCAGCGCGTCATTAATTAGATTAGAGGATAAGAATCACTTCTGTACCAATGTATCAGCCAACCTTTAGGCCTGCATGAATGGTGAGTGAGTGTGTGTGTGTATTTGTCTGCATGTGAAAGCCTGACACTGTATGTAAGTCAGTGACAGCAGGACAAGATCATTTAGCACAGCCTTAGCCGCACACTGACCATTGTGTTGAAAACCACAGTGATAACAACCAAAGCCAGGGGGCCAGTCAACACAGATTAGGTTTATCAACACAAAGTAATCTCTTCATAACAGCTCTTGTGGTGGAATTACAACCAGGACACGTTGCACTTCCACCCATGTGGGGGTGACATTCCTGACAAGGTGAAAGAAGTTATTGCTGGCCCATGGTTAAGAAAATGAATGGCTGGCGGTCAAACCTGTATCATATTCCACCTCTATTTCTTCTGTGTTGCTGTATCTATGTGTGCCGGGACTGTAGAAGAGGTACCTCCATACAGGCGGGCCAGGACACCAGCCAGCTTTAAGGTCATTTCAGTTTTGACAAAACAGTTAGAGGAAAATTCAGTATATGTCATCATTGATGCATCATTGTAACTTCCACGTGATGTGCCTAACACATCCCTTTGAAAATTTAAATCTGAAAACCCAAAAGCTTATATGATTCTGCTGACTGAAAACTCCATATAAGCACAACTTCTTTATCTCAAGGACTCTTTCACTTCTTAGAGTAAGTTTTGTCTTTGCAAAAGCCCCTTTGGGCTATCTGACTTCAATATTCCCCTGATAGTCTGCAGAGGTGAATGAGAATCCCCTGCCAAGCAGTCGGTCTATCTTCCTAGCACAGCGCCTGAAACATCAGACAGAGACATGGTGATTTCAGCTGATGGAGTTCAGCCAACCAATCCAACTTGATTAATTAGTTTTTAAGGGGATGATTTTAGGAATTGGCTCTGGACCAAAAAGTGGGAAAGATGAAAAAGAAGAACTGGCTGCTATTTATAGTGCCTTTATTAGGATTAATTCTGTAGGCAGATGCAGAAGGTGGACTCAGTGGTCTTGCAAGTAATTCTACTTTTGTAAAAGTGTATAATGTTTAGTTTTTGTTGAGAATTTACCAGAAAGATGTTGATTCAACCCTGGCACTGTAATTTCTATATAATGGTCTTAGTTAATGTCTTGTAATAGTTTGCTATAGTTAAGGTGTTCATTCCGGCAACTTTTCTCTGTATGACCTTAAAATATAATGCAGTCTTGTACAGCAACGTAGCTAAAAACAACGTTGACTGTAAAATGTAATAAATATTTCAGATGTAGCCTCAAAATATTTTGAATATTGTAAACTTCAAAAAGATATATGGGATCTATAGCTGTTACATCAACTTGCATTTGACTGCATGTGTTCATTTTTCTCTGTTCTCCCCTGTATGTACTATCACACAGAATATGAAAATGTGTGCTTGAGAACTTATCCAATAATACTACAAAATTTGTTGTGAAAGATCATTATGAATATACCAACTCAACAGAGAAAAAGTGTGAAAGACAAATAAGCATCAGCTCCAACTTACTGCATTTACTGTAAATGCTACTCTTTATTACTACACAAACAGTTTGGCAAAAAGCATTAGGCATTTAGCTGATACACCTGTCAGTACATTGAAATTCATAATCTGTCCTAAAAGGTACACACTTCATCAGTGACCATGGTAGAAAAAAATCCATCATAAGCAGAAACTAACAAAAGCAGGTATGTACAGGTATCATTATTTTTATTTGTTTGGCTGAGGTTGAATTTAATAATTATCTGTCATAACGTAACTTATATTCAGTGTGCATTAGGCTGCATTCACACCAAACCCAGCAATGTGGGAAAAACGGCAGCCATTCTATTCATTGAGTCCAGGCAGTGCATTTACACTACAGGAGGGGTGACTGCACATAGACATATATACCTATATATACGTATATATGTCTATGTGACTGCATAGGACTCAGCAAGAAATCGTAGTGGCCATCCAGCAAGAAGCTGTACCGGAATCAACTTTTGCTGAAACACAACCCAACGTCACACAGCAATCATGTATGCCAGCGATCAGACCAAAGACACTTAAGGGAAGAAGAACTTTCTTTACAATGTTGCATTGCATTATTCCACTTTTTACAGAGCAAATGTGAAGAGGTCAGGGGGTTATTTGGAGTTCTCAGATTTGATGTCTTTGCTTGGCTTGAAGTCTACGCTGCAAAATAGCAATAGCAAGAAGCTTTCTTTGGTTTGTGTCCATTTTTTGAGTTTGCAGGCAGGAAATGGAGGAAAAAGCACAGGTTGGGGGTTAAAATTCACAGCATGATGTCACACAAATGTACCTTGTAGTGACATGCCCAGACCTCTGCACGACACTGGGCAGAAGTGTTTCTCCTACTTTCTCCTTATCCACATCAGCTAGTATGGCTCTGTTTTGTCATGCTTGCATGACAGTAAACCAACAGAGATGTCAGTTTAACATCCTCTGTGACATACAGTATCTTAGCCATTATTTTTGAACTGTTATTATTACATATTGAATAAACTATCAAAAAACTGTGGATGTATGTTGCTTTTGTCTAATTCCAACACAAAGGACCCAGCCTTCATTTTGCTGATTCATCTTGTAGACTCTGTCGCCCCCATCATTCTTTCGGTCTACACAGATTTGTTCAGTGAGGCTGCATAAATCTGTTCTGACAAGGACACTATGAATATTTTAGGTATCCGGGCCCAGCAGTAACACGTGTCCAATACTGCTGTGTGGGTGGTGTTGGAGACAAGCAAGAGGTTTAAGTTTTGTCAAGAATTTAGAGTGACACTGCAGTGTTCAAACGTTTTTAAAACAATTCTCCATTAATTAATACAGAAGTGAACATTTTGATGGTCTTACAAGCTATTTACTGATTTATTGTTCAGTATATGCTACTGTGCACAGGTAGTCTTTTTTTTAGTCTGCGTTAATCCGATAGAGTTTCCATTCCTTTGACACCTAGTTCTCATTTTTATGTCAGTGTGGGAATATGAGGAGACCTTGGTACATATACCTCTTGGAGTTGTGTGTGGATAATGAAGAATTTTGTTGCTATCACCTCCCCACCACTCACCTCCTGTGGCACTGAGGAATGAGAACAGCACCACGTGAGTGTGGAGTTACACAGTCCCCTGATAAGATACTGATAAACTGTGAAACTCATTAAGTTAACCTTCTCATGTCAGACCAATGACACTGACAAAATTGGGGCAGTGGGTTTTTAGTGAGGCCAGCTCAAAGGTTGCTGCCAGGTTGTGCTCTACTTTATGGTGAAGTCAGAAAGATTGCTTTACTCACTGCTTATGTGATGGGAAGGCCAGATCTGAATGAATGTGGATTATTTCCTAAGAACCCATCCTGCATAGTTCTTTAACAAAGATATGATCTGTGCTCCTCCTGTTTGCTTTGGGCTCAAAGGGCTTGCTTAAAGGAGAAAGAAATCAGTAAACATGAGTAGTTTGTCCGAACTGGTGATTTAATTTGCAAGTTAAACTCCATGCTGTGGCACTTGCAGCCAAATGAGGTTGGGATTATAATTCTGTTAGTCATCAACATCCTCATCTACAAACTCATTTTATCCCCAGTCAATTTATCATTCAGTCGAAACACCTACTTGTTATGATATATGTAAAGACAACCAAGTTGACAATTTTCTCACAGTTAACATAACTTTAGTTGGAGTTTAGAGGATTTTTTAAACTCCAACCAGCCAGATTTGCCCAGCTCCATTTTACCACATTAGCCCCAATTTAAAAAATGAAAAAAATGTTAGTCACATTTTGACAAGAATTAAAGACTTTTTCCTATATCTATTTTTATCTCACTATTTTATTTTACTTTTTCTCTTTTTTTTACTGTTTCTGAAAATAACAGTGTTATAGCCTTTTTAAAGTTCCATGGAACAAAATGTGAAACATTTAACTGTTAATTTGAGGATATACCTCTTCACTATCTGCAACAAATGAAACATAAACAGGCAACAATGTGAGCCATGAGTTACATTACACGATAATATACAGCTAACACCTTTTGCTGTGACTGTCCCACAAAGGCACTCAAACACTCGGTGTAATCTTTCCCACAGAACTGTGCCAGGCTCTCCTCTGGTCCCCGCAGGAAGAAGAGGAGTCACAAGAGAGTCACAAGAGTCATAAGAGTCTAACTTTCTGTCCCATGGAAGAACACAAAAATCCTCTCATATGGCCATGTGGCACAAGAGACTCTCTTTTCAAACCTTCCATTCTCCTGTCGTCTCGTACTTAGGAAGTGGGTCAGTTCAGTGAGAATCTAACACACACGCGCACACACACACACCCACACTCACACACACACAGACACACACACACACACAGGGTAGTTTTCTTTTTTTTCTGGAAGAAAAGATTTGATTAGGCCTGCACTGAGCTTCTGTCTTGACCTAGTGTTAGATTGATCTCCCCAGAGGCTGCACTGCTCTCCCTGTAAATGTACTTTGTGCTCTAATTAACTCAGAAACAACAGTGTGTGGGTTTTGATTAAAATTATGTTTAAGTCCTACTCTCTCTTTCTCTTTCTTTCGTCAGAAAGTGCCCACCTGTTTCAGATTCAAGGTATCTTTTCTAAAATAGAAGGATTTACACTTCTTCACTACTAAATAGCAACATTTCTGAGTAAGCTGGCATGCTTTTTATTAAGATAAATCCACAGCCTTGAATGTATAAAATTTACACTGAATTTCAACAAAAAAAATAACGTGCCCCATGTGCTTGCACAACCTTTTGGAGTGGAACAAATTAGCCAAGAGACTACATAACACCCTTCAGACATTCACGTGTAACTGTGGTTAGACCTGTTTGTTACAGACAGGTTAAGAGGTCATGCTCCTTGAACCCCTCTTGCATCATGTCTTGCCTTCAGACCACTGTGTTCAATCAGTGATGTAACAGCACGAGCCCTCCGACATCTGCTTGTATTACTTCAATACATGTGAAATATGACGACAAATCCAATCACAGTGACCATAGCTTGCTCAGTGTTAGACTAACACGTTCATCTTTTGAGATTCCTATAAGTTATATCAGTTTTAATAGACCACAAAAAGACTAAATCAGGACAAATATTTACATCAAAGCACAAATAGTCACATTTTACTCATTCCAAGAGGTTTCAGGTTCATTTGGAAATGTCAAGTTAGTCAAGAAACAGCCTCCAGGGCTCAGGGCTGCTGTTTAAGAGCAACATGAAAACAAAGCAGATAAATATTTAGCTCATTGTCAGTTATCAGTGACTTTAATGATTATCATCACCAACTAATGATTGATTGGGATGTATGCATCTGTTAGGTTCTGTATGAATGTGTGTGTGTGTGTGTGTGTGTGTGTGTGTGTGTGTGTGTGTGTGTGTGTGTGTGTGTGTGTGTGTGTGTGTGTGTGTGTGTGTGTGTGTGTGTGTGTGTGTGTGTGTGTGTGTGTGTGTGTGTGTGTGTGTGTGTGTGTGTGTGTGTGTGTGTGTGTGTGTGTGTGTGTGTGTGTGTGTAAAAGACAACACATAACCTCTCATACTGATCATGGTGGCCTTAGATGGCACCAGTTTAAAAAGCTTGTTTGGTCCCATATAATTCTGGTCATTGGCAGCTCCTATCTGTTTTACTGGTTATTTTTTACTGTCCGTCTCTCTTGTTTGGTCTTTTCATTAGCCAATGAATATTCCTGTGTTTGGGGATAAAGCTGATGCTTGAAGTACTAAAGATTTGTCATATGCTCATTTTTATTTCTTAGAATAACATCAGTCATCCTTTTTGCTCTTAGTATTTTAATCTGATACTGTCTCTCAGTGACTTCTCTTCTCTTCTCCACGTAGCTGTTAAGACAGGATTATCTCAGCTGAATTCATAAAAACTCATACATATTACAGAATGCCAGGAGCAAGTGTTACTGCGTTCCGGGGAATTTTACAAGAAATAAGTATGAATTTAAAAAAGCTCAACATCAGTATTAGTGACAATCCTCAAGTCAATACTGGAGGGAACACACCCAACATTTTGTCAAAACACAAGAAATTAATCTGTAGATATAAATTATTTATAATTTATATCTACTCTATTTTAATTCTTTATATTCCTTCATTCACAGAAGATTTCTCTTCCTGTGGGATTTTTGTTTACTCCAGGTCAAGTAGCTGGTTTGAAAGGGGACATAAACTGTGACAAACACAGCAACGTCCTTCTGCTTCTTAAAATGGAAACTCTTGCTTTAATGCAGCCTTAAGGCTTTAATCATCTCTTCATCTTTTCCTTTTATGCCTATAATGCATTTTAGTCATTTTAGACTATTGTGTGAATGGTTAAGTGACTCTGCCTCACTGCTTTGGCAAAGATATAACCATTTTTCTCTAAAACCCTCACTCACTGAGCTCTATTAATCTGGATTTAGTGTTTTATTTGCTTGTGTTTGATTTATATTTAAAGCCTTGAACCGCACTATGATGTGTTGAATTAAACTCCACCTATAGCTTGTCCAGTGTCCCCTTTGTTTTTTTAATTGCTCTGCGTCTTTCTTAATGAGGTTTTAATATTCTCTTTCTCTTAACACGGCGAAAAGCTGCCCGCAATATCTAATTAGCTGTGTACCAACGGCCAGCTCTCCCATAATGAGCTAGTTAGCATCATGTTACCTTTGAGGAATACTACAGTGATACACATTAGTGTTGTGCACTACTGGCAATAATAGCCAGAAATCTGTTTTTAAGGCCATGATGATCAGACAGCTTTATCAGCATTAGTTAGCTGTTTTATCATCCTTTTACATTTTTGCTGTGTCATTAGCATTTATCATTGAGCTTTTATCAGTCTTTACCATCTTATTTGAATGAATCAGGAGCCAACATGGGCCAACATGCCCACTTCATGTACTTGAATAACTATTATGATCATATGACTATTATGTCACTGTTGTATAAGGAACTATTATGCTTAACATGTGGAGAGAGAATCTGGATTGCCATTGCGTACACAGTTAATCATTATTCTGTTCACACTCGGTATTGTTCAAAGGGCATTTTCCAATGTTTAAGTGAGTATTCTCCTCAGAGTGCTAACAACGAAGGCTTAAAGCAGAGCTGCTGATGTTGAAATAGGATTTTTCTGTGTTTGACCTGCTGAGGGGGTTATCCCTTAAACTGGTGGACATAAAATGTGACCCAGATAACGTCATAGGTCAAACTTCAGTAGGCATAGACGTGCACACACACAAATCAAGCACATGATGTGTGCACATGATGTGTGCACATGCATGTGTGCAAACACACGCAAATACAATCACACACATCTGCGCACACACACACACACACTCACACACTCACACACTTGCAGTTGCTGTTGGCTATCAGTAATATTCTCTATAAGTGGTTTAACTTTTAACCAGTGTGCCTCCTGACAGGATGCCTTACATCACTTTGACCCGGTTCGCATTTATCCAGTTATTGTCAACTTTCACTGCCAGGGTCATATAGCAGCAGGACTCTATTAATTCCTGAAAGGCAACTACTTTACACAGAATCCATCACCAGAAACACAGTGAAATCCCAAGTATTGTTTACACAGACTGATTGTAGCACAGACACAGTACAGTTTACAATCTCATGATACTAGAAAAAGTTGTATCAAAGAGCTGGAACGGCACATTAGAGATTCAAGCCTGTAAGCTCAGCTGTCTGGGTCGAGGAGCTTAACTCAGAATTAATCAAAGGCACCATGATAAACTGGAACATTTTAGATTTTGTACTGATTAACAAGGGAAACAATTTGACATTTTGGGGAACAATTTTGAGTTACAATTGTAGTTAAATGGTGAGAGCTTCAGAATCGAGTGACAGTATAAGTAGGTCTGTGCAGTCTGTGCATGTCCTTTTCCAGACATTTGACCTTGTTTCTATAAGCACTCAAACTGAAGAGTGTGAAAACTCAGTCATGTAAAAGTCCAAGTTGTGTTATGTTGTCGTAATATTGGGCACAGCTTTTATACCTGGAATGACTTACAACCATGCTTCATGCCTGCTGAAATGCTTCACAGTGCTGCAGTAACTCATAGACAGGTTGCCTCTTAGATGTTTAATGTACTTTTTATTACTTACTAGTCTTTTTCAATGTCAGTATCTGCGTTTGTCAGTGTAAATGGGATATCACCTGAGCATAAAATCATATATCCAAGTTAGTATTGCTGTAGGAGGGGAGGCCATGACATTTACAGTTCAGGCTACAGAGTGTGAATTAGTTGTGAAGAGAGAGTGCTAATGCACATAGATGGATATGTGGGGCTTTGTGATCTGTCACGTACTGTACAGCATAACACACACAATATGTTTTTAGAGCTCTAGAGAGCTATAGCTTTATATAATTGAACAGATGTTTACTGTTGTGTTGATAACCATATCCAATTATATGTACATTTTTTTTAAATTCAGGAGTCCCAACAGAAATAGATACACTGGCCTTGATCATATGTTTGCCTTTTCAGCTCATTCCAGTATACAATGACTGGACCATGTTGTGGAAAATTTTGAGATTACTTTCGGTACTGTTGTTATTCAAGCAGCTTCTTTTTTTTATCATTGTTGCCTATGATGTGTTTTGTTATGGCACCAACAGAAAATGTCAGGCATGGCAGACCATAATATTTGCTTTAGAGGTAGGATAATAACATACCCGTGACTGTCTTGCTCTATATACCGTAGCAAACAATATAAAAATACATAATTGGACATGGTGCAACAATATACAATAAAATTGCATCCAGGAAAATCACATATTCATGAATAATTATATAATGATGTGCACAAGTGGCTATTCTAGCATGAAAAATGCATATATTATAGGCATGGTAATTATATAATTTTGTATTTGAGAGAAACTGTAAACAAGGACATGTGGGAAAACTGAAATTAAGACAGTTAGCTCCCTCACTGACAAAGAAAACATTTTATTTGTGTTTCCCACATTTATGTTTTTATTGCTGTAAATAAATTATCCACTTGCCTCTTAAATTTTCAAATTTGTTTGTTTGTTTGTTTTAATGTTGTACCTTTTAAAACTACCACAAGTAATTACCATGATTACCTACATAAAAATATATATGATTTATAATGTCAGAATTACTGATTTGATTTCCCTGAAAAATACAACAGACATTTTAAACTAAAAGTCTCTGCTTTTAATCATGAGCTAAAGAAAGCAAAATAAGTGATGTTTTCTTTATAGCAATCAGAAAGATGAGGAAAGTGAATAAAATGCATGAGATGATGACATGAAGTGCTTCTTTACATGGATCTATAGCCTTTTTGTAGATGTGTTAATAATGCAAGAACTTCAAATGGAGTGACCTGTTTTAAAGTATTCTGGTACTGTGGCTTGGATCCACGTGCACTTTGCATTTTTCCTCAATGTCACATTCCAGCAGTGAAGAGCTGTGTTTATATTTTGACCACAATCTTGTGTTTTGGTCAATCAGTCACTTTTTCACAGTTCTTTCTTTTGCCTTCCTAAAGGTCTTAACAGGTTGTTTTTTTATGTTGAAGCCAAACACTGCTCCCTGTGAGGCTGTGGAAGGGTTGCATGTTCTGAATTGAGGTCAACTGGAACTATTTTGTTTTTGTACGTCACAGTTGCCATCACTTCCTCTTAAATTCAGGGAAAGTGGATTAATAAAATAGTATTTGTTTTTCCGTTAGTGCTAGTGAGTCGTACATTTCGGTGCTTAGGGTAAGAGAAATCAAGAAACCCCCTTTTTGCACCAGCTTGGCTAAAATGGAATTTTCTAACCTCTAACTGCACAACGGATGCTGCAGAATTGATGACCGCAGCCCACAGGGTAAACAGCTTAGCTGCCCAGTCTGTTGTGTGTGTTCTCTTAAGAGAGTTTGCTCTCAAAATTTTAATTTTGACCTGATAATGTCACTAGATGAAAATTCAGGGATCACCAAAGTTATTACAACTCATCCTGGGGGGGACTCAATACCTCAACTCCTAGAAATGACATTCATACACAACATTGCATGTTCTGAAGTCACAGTCTCAACAGAGACTCAAGTTTGCATCCTGAACCCTGCAAGTGATTAGGTTTAGGCAAATGAAGGACAGACCGACAGATTAACATTGCCATTCCTAGGGTCACGGCATGGCTAATAAATTCTAGTTTGTGTAGAGGAAGATGGTGTTAAGAGGAGAGGGGGTGAGATGACAGCAGTGTAGCTGATAGAGGACAAAATTATACTAATGTATAATCATAGACATAAGTTGTCCGTAAGTGACAGATAAATGATAGGAGCAAAAGAAATAGTGTCACAGAAAGGAAGAATAATACATTAAATACATTGCTGTGATATGATGCTCTCATCACATGCCTTTCCCAGGTGAGTGCACATGCACTGTGTTCACAGTACAGCATAGGCACAGACCCAGTTCAGAAATAAATCCTTAAGTTTCATTGATGACCAAGGTCACAGTGCTGATATACAGTATAGCACCTCTATACCATGGAGGGGAAGGCTGAATATGTTGGTACCACTGTATGAATGTTATTGCTGTAACAATCCCCTCCAGTGTAGTCAGCGCTTTGTACTACTACAATAACGACTTCTTTTTTTTGTCAGATTATCTGCATTTAGAAAAGAAAACAGCAGATATCATAGGTTACCTGTGTCACTAGGATATGAGGCAATCTGTCACACACATTCAGCATACACACATTCAGTATACAGTGGCCCACTAGCACACACACTCACATGCAGCAGTCAGTCTGATTAAGAAAACCTGCAGTGACCTTGTCAATATGCCTCTCCCTACAGATAAATCTGCACTTGCCTACATCACTGTTACCATGGTGAAGTATATTAGTAATCTGAAACCTGTACCTTTACACGTGAGTTTCTGTGGTACCACAAGGTCGGAATATAAATTTGTCTTACAAATACAGAATGTTCAAGTATGTGTGGGCTTTATTTTACAGCATGTTTATTTAATGTATGATAGTGTTTAAGCGTGCTTCTGTGAGTATGTGTCTGTGTCTGTGGTGAATTTTTGCATGTTTGTTTTTCCAAGAAACTGATTTGATTGGCCTATTTCTCAGGAACTGATGGATTATTCAACAACCAGATGACCTGAAAGAATGACCAATTAGATGGGTGTCAAGCCCCATGGTATAAATAACACAGAATCATTATATTGCATTATAAACTATATCAAGAAAAATAAAGTTATTTATGTATTTATCTCCCTGTACACCATTGAGATAAATGTTACATACTTTATGGCTAGACTTGAGACCATCAGGTGTAAACAAGGTGAAACCATTGAAGTTTTCCCTTTTTTCCCCTCAGAACTATTAAGGCCAATCATCCTAGTTTTCCATTAACTTTATGGATTTTTCTTACACATTTGTCAAAACAGTCTAGAGCAGCAATCTTTAACAGCCACCAAGGTTAATGGGTTCCTCGTGAAAACTCACAAGCAGGTGTGCTATTTAAAAACACACATGATAGGACAGCCCCAAGAGAAATAGAATTTCACATGGTGTTTTTGGTCACATTTTATTCCTATCCCAACCATCTGATGTGAATAACTGACAACAATTAACAGTAGAAGTTGCTTTCAGTGGAGCAGTTTTGATCCAGTTAACTCATTAGCATAGGCTAGCAGATGCAGGTAGCTTACATTTTTGGCTTTAAAAGATTTCAACTGAAATTATGACGTTTAATGTTGGCATATACCTTCACTAAAAATTACAGTTGTTAATTCTGACACCTAATGATACACAGATTGACAAGTAACCTCATGTAGTTTTATCCTATGATTTTGACTTTTGTGGATAACTGTGGTCACCAACCAATTTTTCGGTTTTAAAACCTTTAAATGTCATTGGCATTAACTGTACGTACAGATATTCTGCACAGCATTACATGGTAAATGTTTGTTATACTTTCCAGATCATAGACTTGTGTCTTTCTCTGTCTTTGCTGGGGGAGTCTATTCTTGAATCTATAATGAATCTTAGTTACTGGTAATGTCGTTTGGGCCTGTCAGACATGGTAAATGCTGGGTGAGGTATGCAAAAATCCTGAAAAAGACTCTACTTTAACATAAGATTCTTTTCTTTTTTTCCCCCTAGTGAATGTGTATGATGTTCATGATCAATTTCATGAATAGTAATTTAAAACAATTTGTTCATTAGATACCTGAATGTAGAGAATTATTCAAACAGATACACATTAAATTGGACAGCTTGTTCATTTTGCTTTGTTCCTATCGACACTACAGTTGAGAGGCTGCAGGAAAATATGTGGTGGGAACTCCACATAACTAGAGGAACAATGTACACATATTATATGGACTACTTCCTGACTTTGCTCACAGTCAAACTTTAAAGGATGTTATTAAAAGACTGAACTAACAATATTTTCCACAAGTAATATCAACCTTTTGTTTCACTTGTATTATCTACAGACCATGTGTTGCATGCTCAGTTGTTTATTATGTTTCTGTTCAACTGCAAAAAATAAAATAAAATAAAAAGCCAGAATTTTCAAACATGCAGGCCTGACATTTTTTCTCCATGCTCTTATGTAAGAGTCATCCACGAGTCAGCTTCCTCAAGGCCATGGGAAGTGAGATTTTCTGATGAAATGTGTCTATTTTTTGACCGATGCTTCCCTGTGTTGGGAAACAGAGTGAAGACATAATGTCCCTCAGCACACAAACATACACAAATGCATACACACACACTCAAGATGCCTGATTCACACACAGGTGCCCTCTGTCAGGAGAAAACATGAGTCTGAGTCTTTATTTGCAGAAAATCAACTGTGATTATAAGAGTTCCTTCAGCTGGATAAGGTCAAGGCAGTGTTTTGAGAAAAGGGCTGCATGGGAGGAGATAAAGTCATCTTTCCCATAATATTCTTGCATGTGCGTGTTTGTCTAATTTTTGTTTTGTGTATTTGTGTGTGTGAATTGAATTTGACTGCTTATGTTCTTGAGTGTATGTTTGCATGAAAAGAAGAGGAAAAGACAAGCGTGAAACAATACACACTGTGTATATTCATTGCGTAATACACTCATCTGTCGTATACGCCCTCCTTCTCCCGATTCTCTAAGCTATTATTTTATTCTCTTCAACTTAAATCTGTTCCCATTCTGCATCATCCCTCCATCCATCCCACCATTCCTCTCTCATTTAATTATTTATGGCACGTCCCTTCATTGTTATCATCATTGCCCAGTCTTGCATAATGCTTCACTGTTCTTCTGTCCCCTGACGAAGTTCTCACTAAACACACACACACACACACACACACACACACACACACACACACACACACACACACACACACACACACACACACACACACACACACACACACACATACATTGGATGGAAAAGAAGAAGAATGAAGACATGAAAATGACATGTGCTTGACAGAAAGAGTGACGTCAAAAACCATGTTAAGAAGGATACAAGAGGCAGAGAGAACATGAATGGACTAGACTAAAAAAAAACAGACAATTCAGTAGAGTCGTCTGTTTTTTTCTTCTGTTTTCTACCCTGGTTTATCGGGTGCTGCAGACAGACAATAGCCAGTTGCCACAGTTCAATTGGTCCTTTTTGCAGTAGTAAAGTGGGGATGCTGTAATTACCCAGATAGAAAGTCATATGACAGACCCAAATTCCCCTACACACGTAAATGTTACAGTAGTATGGAACACAGACAGTATCACATCCTCCTAACAGCTTTGGTATTACTGTGTATGCATTTGTAGTGGGATTATAGTAGGTGGATTTGTCTGCGATTTTTCTGACAAACACTGTCCTCAGAAAGCTGCACTGACTGAGCATCCTCAGTTAGCCAGCTGCCTTGGCTCTACTTTACTTCAATGTGTAACTGTTGCTTTTGTGAAACCACATATCTCCAGTTTTGGAAATATATTGTGATTTTTTTGAGCAAGATGGTAGTGCTTATTGGTTATTTTTATTGCTAAATCAATTAATCAATCAATTAAACATACCTTTTAAAGTTTAACCTAGATTTAAGTCATTTAATGAGACCAAGGGAAGAAAATAAATAAAAAAGGGAAAACAAAACATACATTTTTTTAAAAACAACATATTGGTGTAAGGAGAAAAAAATGTGTTGTTTGGTACACACACAAATTGTTTGGGTAGTAATGTGATTGATATGGTCAAGCAAGGAAGGATATATCCTATTTAAGATTCATTCTCCATTTATGTTGTGTGCAATTACATTGTTGTAATTTTAATAATATGTGGATTATTCAGTTGCAATTGCATTAGTCAGTTGTTGATGGAGGTCATGTTGTTCTGTTCTTCTCAAATCACTAGAGGGAGATTCACTTTATATAATCACGTACAGTAAATGGCTTAATCATCCTATTGTCTTACTTGGCCTGTTTGCAATAAACACATAATTGTGACCATGGCAACCAAATCAGCGACGGCAGCAATGAATCAGAACAAACAGGTGCATTTTCAAATGTAAATGAGCCATCAGGGGTTACCATAGGTCTCAATTCTTGTCCTTGCTAAGCTATAGTATGCTCTTCACGCTTCTCTCACCCTTGTTCTATGTGTCTCTCTTTCACTCTTTGACACACCCACAACACTCACATGCTCACAAACACACACGCAGACACACACACGTACGCACACTGTTCTCGCAAAAATCTGTGCTCCAGGACTGTAACAAACAAAGCATGAATGAGCGCTTAACTATGTGATCAGCACTAACAGTAACTTTGAAGGGGAGGAATGTGCAGACCAAATGGCACCAGAGGCCAGAGTAAAGAGAGAGACGGAGAAAGGTACAAGAAACAATGAAATGAGGTATTCAGGCAGCAGTATTTAGCCTGATCCAGTTAAATCTGAGTCTGACAGACAGAGAGAAGCTTCTTCTTTCCTCGTCTGTCTGTTTCATTATCACCCAACTACACAGAGTGAAGAACAACTGCAGTCTGTCTGCAGTTTTCAGAAGTCAGACGTCCTCAGTTCTCATTGTGTAAGGTTGGTAGTGTTTTGTGCCTTCAAAGTCACAGACGATTGAAGCAATCAATTTTGAAGTGTGTTACATTTCCACTGAATTAAATTCAGTTTTTAATGTTGTTTTCCTTGATGCACATGTCTGCTGTTTCTTCTTCATTTCATTCTCATTTTTCAATCGTTTTTTAATATTTATAAAGTCTTGATAAAAATAGCCAAAGAACAAAGACATCTTTTCATCACAGCTTCTGTGTTACTTTGGGGTGGGTGAGAGGGAAGAGAGTGAGAGAATAGGGACAATTGTTTGTGTACACAAATGCGGGTATTCGCGTGGTTACCCTCGTCTTTACTGTACAGTACGTGTTTATGAAAGCGAGAGACCCAGAGTGTCAGGGAGAGAGAAAAAGAAAGAATGGAGAGGGATTACAAAGGGTATGTTGGTGTGTATGGGCACAACCAATGAGCTTCATTGGCCAGATGAGTTGTATTCACCACAAAAGATGGACTTTACAGAGATGAGAGGCAGTAAGCCCGGGGATTAGGTCTGTTGGGCAACAGAGCACCAGGCCCCAGGGCGGGCTTTCTGGTTGGCTTACTGGAGGGATGGAGTCCATGTGTCATGTGGATCTTGTTTGGGAGACAGAGAGGCTGGTGTTTATATGCGACAGTCATGCCTGTCCTGTGAGCCTGCACTCAGCAGCTAATAATTTGCACTTTACCAGCTATAGAAAAATACAACACAAGCAGAAACACACACACAGAAAAAGACACCCTTTCATGTGGCTCAAATGGTTTGTAGAAATGACTTTTAGCACCTTCTAGTCGGTTTCCCCTGGGTATTTTTAAAAACTATTGAGTGAAAGAAAGCAGAGAACAAACAAAGACGTGACTGACTGCTAGAAGCAATGCAGGCAGGAGAAAGTTAGTGATGTGAAACTGTTTATTCTGGCCTGATTTTCAAACTCTTTCCATCCTGTCATTACCTCAGCTCTCCTCTCACTTCTTTTGTTTACAGTGACAGACGACTCAGTTAATTACCAATAAATACTGTATAACAGCATTTTTCTGACTTCCACAGCTTTTGTGTATGTGACATCAAATATGGCAGTGTCATTGATATGTCTTGATATCCTCTCCTTTCCATAATGGTTCTATGACTTTGTCTTTTATGCCAGTACATCATCTTTATTTTGCAAGACTGTTATTTAATTAGAACATTTAAAAGGAAAGGGCAACAAAATGTAATTTTCACATTTCTAGAAGTTAGTAGTCACAAGACAAGTGCATATGACTGAAAAAGTAACTGTAAGAGCATGTACTATTCTGGTTTTAGATATGGTTTTCTTTTCTTCCTTCTAGCCTAAAAACGAATGAAATCCTCAGGGAGATTGAACTTTGTTTAGCGAAAGAAAACTTCTAACATCTCACCTCAAGTTTTCTATTTTTTTTTCACAATGTAGAGAGGCTGTATTATATATACTATCCATTTACCAGTGCATGTTAAAGTATGTGTCATAACTCATTATTAGCCACAGAAGAAATATCCTCCCACCATCTTTCTATAACTTGTACTGCAGCATTTCAAGTCTTGCAGCTATGTAGCAGCTGCGCTGTTGCTTCATTGTTGCTCTGAAAACAAGTGTGCAGTTAAAGTAGGATTACAATTATATTGAATTCTCCTCCCTGTCCTCCATTTCTCATCGTTTCACCTAGAAACTGCTGGTATACTAAAGCTAAATGTCAGTTTGTGAAAGTTGTGTCTTGACTATTCACGTTTGTGCAATGGAAAGTGAAATTGTGCAAGACTAATTGGGTTATTTGGTTTTGTCAGTTAACCTGCTTGCCAAAACACGGGTATTTTTGATTTTTGCATTAAAACATTAACAGACACTGGAGGACAAACAGCAGCTTTGAACAACAAAAGGAAAACCCATAGGAAACATAATCAACAGACTATACTGTGGATTTACAGAAAATGAAACCAATGAAACCTGTCAAACAAGGTAATCTGTAAAGTCAATAATAACGCAAGATGTGGAGCTGGTGGAATAACACAAGATCAATGCCTATACATGTCAACTAAGTGAATCACTGTCTTTGGATCAGAGCTGTTGTTGCCTTTGTACAGTGTTGTGCCAAGTGTCCAAATACTCTGTTGGTACAAACTGTTCAAATTCCACTGTAGTATTTATACTGTCTTTTAAATTTAATTGGTGACACTTTATAGTCAAAAGGTCATAAAAGTTAATTAAAATTTTAAGTCTATCTGCTGAACTGGGTAGTGATGTGTAAACACATGTACCAACTCCTGATGAACTCAAACAATGTTCAGTTAGCATGTGATAGTGTGCATGTGTGCATGTGTAGATACACTTCTTGTACAGATTATCTACAGTACGCCTCCACCTTATTTCCAGGGAAGCACGCAGGAGCAAGTGTGAATTCACAGTATTTCAGCATATCCACTTCCTCAGATTGCTTTGAGATGAGTCAATCATAATGTTAACCTGCCCAAAGAGTTGTGAGAAATGACACACAGGCAATTAGCTTGTAAGCCAGCGTGTTACTAATCCATCTAATATATATTTTTTCCATGTATAAGCTTGTTAGGAACATGTTGTACCTCTAACCCCTGTTATTTCAGCTTTGAAGAGATGTGATTTATTTATGTTCAGAAATCTATTGCGTAATCACTGCCTGCATGCTTGATTTGTTATGGTGCATTTCGACAAAGCTTTATTTGTTTGCCATGCAAAAGTCTCAGCAGCAGATGCTCTCTTCCTACATCATTTGAATGTATCTTGGTTAATAAGGTTTGGATTCTTATTTGAATATTTCCATGCAACTTTCCATCCACATCCTCCAGTAAAACCATAGTAAAATTCCCTTTAAAAATTCCTACACTTCACTTCTCAACCAAAAATCACAAGTATTTTGATATAGGCTACTGCTATGATTTTTATGTTCTCTATCGCTTCACTTTTACTTGTCTTTGTTTATTCATGAGTCATCTTTGTTCAAAGTCTGTTTCTGGTCCCTATGTTCTAATCCATTCTTAATAGACCTGCTCTTATTCTGTATGAGATGTCAATGGTGTAGTAGCTCCCCCTAGCGCCAGAGTAGGATAATTGTTTGCAGTTTAGTATTGAAAAGAACTGAGAACAAAATATGCATGTAGAGGAATCAACCACTGAAAACATTTTCAGGGAAAAAATATTATACTCTAAAACCATATGAATAGATATTATGGATATGGTTTTAGAGTATAATATTTTTTCACACAGTGCTTATATAAAAATGTATGAGGTCTAATGGCCCAGGATATATAAACTAGAAATTAAAACTAAAAAACACAAATAACATATAGATGCTTCTCCTTGGAGTGGTCTTCATAATCAGGCAGTACCATCATTTCCAAACAAATCATCCTGTGTATCTAATGTTACTTTCTCCCTAATTCTTATTCTTTGTTTCTATCAAATAGAACTTAATCGAAGCAAGTTGTGAAACAGCAAAAACTGAATGGCTAATGCTCCCAAAACGCTTTAAGATAATCCATGATGTAGTAGTTTCATTATTTTATAATAATAGAATATGCATATGATCAATGACAACTCTAATCTCATATTGCAACACAAAACATACAGTATGTTTGTGGGTTGTTGTTTTTTTGTCAAATTAGAGAAATTTGACATTTGTCATAATATAAAGTGCTAAAACACTGACAACAAATTAAACATGAAATCCCTTTATTAATTGATATTTACTTAAATATTTGTGTCAGCATTTTTTCTGTTTTTTATATTATAGTTTGTACATTTGCAAACCCCTTTGCTAGTGTTATGCTGTCATTGTTCTTGCTGGTGGCTTTGAGTGATTTTGCTTTTGCCACATTTATATCAAACTTACAGCATGTCTACTGCTATTTTGCAATAAGGAGTGGTGTTGAAATGTATCCCAGTTAAGACTGTTTATCACATTATAATTTGTACACAGTATGAATAAAAGTTCCAAAATGTGAATTAGTGGAAAAATGGTGTAGGGTCATATTACATCCCCTAGATGGCAATAGAGAGCTCAAAATAAGTGGATAAGTACTTTCTGATTATTCTGGTCTCATTCTTGTTTGATTCATGCATTGTAATTGTATTGTTCAGTATTTCAAACTATTTATTACTTTCTATGTTAGTATTTTAGGGTATACATTGATTTCTCTCCCAATAATTTGCGTGTAATTTGCTCAGATTCAACAGTATTTCTCTGATAATGTAGTGTCTGCAGCAAGTGGGTTATTGGCATTTCAACCCCTCAAAGTTACACATTTATGTTCGATAATGGGATACATGATGATGTGTATAGCATTGCAGCTGTTTGTGATTCGCTGTAATTACTGATAAAACTATTTATGCTTGGGGGTCTCTCGAAGTCATCTCAAAAAATCTCAGCCAATCAGAGCCCCTCTTCTCTGTATGGGGTAGTTTGTGCCTTGGAGACTTTCTACCCAGCTGAGAGGTGGTCTTTGTGTGACAGAGCTGAACAAGGGCTCTTGACTGCAGATCCCTCACATAGGAGAACAGACACTGAGCTGCTGGGACCTCAGAAAGCGAGCTGAAGGAGAGGTGAAAGGCTGCAACTCCTGCGCGCAGAAACTGCAGAAGAAACCAGAGAGGTGCATGAAAACAGCAGCAGCACCAACGAGCAATTCCTTCTGAGGGCTAATGCTGTGAAATTTGTAGACATTTCTAAATAGTTTTAGTCAATTTTGAGAGCCCGATGTCTCTGCCTATGTATCGAGATTCACCCTGAGGTTCCGACTGGCGAGAAAAAAGTACCCAAAAACTTTTCTTGAGTAGATTCTTGGATCTGAAATGGGCACCAGATTGATGTGGCTGTCCCTTGCGTTGTCAGTGGCGTTTTCCACTGGGCAAGACGCAGGGACCACAGTCTCAAAGGAGGACATCCCAGAGGGCGCATCCACCCTGGCATTTGTCTTTGATGTGACCGGCTCCATGTACGACGACCTGGTCCAGGTCATCGAGGGTGCTTCCAAGATTTTGGAAACATCCCTGAGTAGACCGAAGAGACCTTTGTATAACTTTGCCCTGGTCCCCTTCCATGACCCAGGTAATGAAATTAACCTATGAGAAATTGGAAGTCAAATTCATTTCTTGATTTCCTCTTTATGCATGACAGTTTTAGGTTTTCTGTTTAATTTCTGCACACTTTTTTTTTATTATTAATTGGAATTTTCTTTCTACTGTGGAAACAAAAGCACACAGAAAAGTGAGAAATGTGATAGTTTGCTCACAATCCGCCCTTTGAATGCCTAATGTTCCTCACACCTCCAGAGGAGGGACTCTGGGGGATTTTGTCTCTGCACACAGATGTTCAGCCTGGCGGTCACTATCATTAGCATTCCGCCAGGGTTAGTGTGTGGCTTTAGGTTTGCAATGCAGCTTGATGATTATCATCACCCATGGGTGCTCTCTCATTCTGAGCAGCTAATGTTGAGACAATATGTCATTGGGCTTATTTAACAGGAACCTTGGCTTGTAGGTCAGATGAGCAGGTACATAATCATGAAGAATAAAATCCAAATAATTTGCCCCAAATAATCAGGACTCACCACAGGACTGACCTTTACTAAAATGTAAGTTCAGGATAGTGGTATGGCAAGCACACAAAGCTACTGGAGAGCATACATTCAATGTGTGTAGTGACTTAGATTAGTTATATCACTTTCTTGTTTACCATCACAACCACAGCTTTACTTTGGTTGTTTTAGAGATGGAGAGACTTTCTGTGAGGATTTAAAGTCCCTGTAATTACTATTTTCTGACAGGGGGGAGAACTCACTTCGCTGCTTGCAAAAACACCATCAAAGGCTGCGGTCATGCCATGTCATGGGGGTTTGTGTGCTGATCTGGAGATGAGAAGTGGAAGGTGTCCGCCTGCGAAAACGTTCCATCAACATGGTCATATAATGTGTGTGCTCAGCATCAACTTTTTTTATTTTATTTTAAAGGAATTTTTCAAGCCACACTATACTACAAAACACCCTTTTCAGTATAGACAACACCAACCAAGACAATCTTTAAATATTCCTATAGGGATCCAAAGTTTGTCTATCACTAAGAAGTGATCTTCAAGTAGTACTGATTTTGCTTTCATGCCACTATACTATTGTCATGCATTTTGATTTGTGTAATAATCGACTAAAGTGTGCTGCAGGATTTCTGTTCTTATGATTGGAGATTCTTACTCACTCGATTATATATTTTTTTTAAATTGTCAGTTAATGGGCTTAACAGGTGTAAAGTCAGACTGATCCAAAAGATCTGAGAGACAGATGAACAGACAGAGGTGATCTGTGTAGTGAGGAGATAGATTCCTATTCCAGATGTTTGTTCTCCTCTGCTAAATTTCAGCGTGTCACAAATTCTTACGGCGCTCGATTCCTCAATAATAGATACAAGTACCCAACTCTGTGCCTAGAATAATACTTATATTCAAGGAAGAAATATGGTCAGTGTACCCAAATGGAACAAATGATGAATTCATTATCATATGCCTCTGGGGATTGGGGTGGGGTCATCATTAACAGATGATGAAAGAGCTGCAATCCATTGTGTCTTGGACAAAACCAACAGTAGTGAAATATCACTGATTGTAACCTGTATCTGATTTCAAGGCTTAATTCCTAGCAAATGTTACCCTTACTAGAAAGTAATTACAGAATTATTATATTAATCTTATATAGTATCTATAGTATCTCTTACTAATCTTATAGTAAAATGAGACGACAGCAGCTTCAGTGTTGTCTTTTCTTTACAAACTTCCATGTCTTTGTGTTTGTCCCTCACCACCTAGTGACGTTCGTTTGCTCCTTAAAATGTTTACGAGGATGTCAGAATGTGTTCTCCAAACCCCCCAGGGGAATAGAGGAATGATTAGCACAGCAAACTGCAAGCCGGTGTAGCTGAACATTTCCCCAAATGTTGTTCTGCCCTTGTCTCTTTTTTTGTCCTCCTTCGACTATGTCCCAGACCCATGGATCAGTTTTGTTTTCCTAAGGACCTTTATTTAAAGTTTGTTTCAATTTGATACAGATCCCTTTTCTCCACCAGTGTGATAATGCAGTCCCTCCTGTTTGATTTGGCTCCTTTTAAATCAGAGGCCGGAGCTTCCTCTTTATTTACACTGCAATCTGACACGGTAAACATTAGAGTGTGTGTCTGTGTTTCTGTCACTCTGTACTGTGTGCTTGCCTTTGTGTGTGTGTGTGTGTGTGTGTGTGTGTGTGTGTGTCAAGCGAGAGTGTCAAGAGGATGCCTGGATATTGGGGTCAGGCATGTGTGGGAAGATCAGTCAGGAAGCCTCCCCCTTTCCTCCATCCTGCAGGGAGAGAAAGAACGAAAGCAAGAGGATACTTGACAAGTCATTTTACTGAGGCACAGGGGTTGTGTATTTAACACCACAGTCTGAGAACACTCCAATGAAACAGTTGTAGGGTAGAATTTCAGCTACCCTGTTGCGTTACCATTTCAGTTACTTTTGAAAATGGGGTTCTACATTCAAATAACTGCAAACATGAACATCACTCATTCTGTAGCTACAGTCCAGGAATCCTTAGTTTCAGGCTGAGAAATCAAAGGTATATTGCAAACAGACTCTCCGGCCTCATGGAACGTTTTTTTTCTCGAATTTACAGCCAAATAAACTTGATTTCACAACACTCCAACCATTCCCAAGCCAGGAAATGTGGCTTTTATCCCAGGAATAATGTCAAACGTTGCTTTTTTCTTTTTCAATTAACCATAAATTAGGCCTTTCTGCAATGTATAAAAGAGCACTCTAAGGAGTTGAGATGATATGAAATATGTAGAGTATGTCTGTGTGTTTGTGCATGTGTCCACAAATTTGCTTCGCGAGTCCACTAAGATTTTACATTGTTGTCTTCATGGTTTTGCTGATGTTCTTACACACACATGCTCACCCTTGTAAATACTACCTTGCTGCGAGAGGCTGTGCCTTCATGCGTGTGTCTTGTAGGTGGTTGTTTGAGTGTTTAATTGGCTGAGGTTGAGATGGGTCAGAGTCTAGTGCCGTGGGACAGTGGGGAACTTACCATGCATGCCTCATTCATACACATTCAATGCAGCCAGAGAATATTAAAGGGGACTTCCATTGCCAGCTACCAGGGAGTACTACTCTTTGTGAAAAAAAGTGGTATAAAGCCTTTTTTGGAGCCAGAGGGAGCTGCACAAAGTCTAAAAAAAAATGCCTCAAATGATGTCATTTCAGTCAGTGTTGGTTGGGGCTGAAGAATACAGGTTTGAAAATGAAAAAAAAAAATGAAAAAAACTGGGAATGTGGAGTTAGAAAGAAGTGACGTTACCAGACCTCTGTAACCCGTTCCTCATCTCTGCAAGCGGCTCAAGTATTTGTTGGCTGCTAATAGCATAACACACAGGAATATGTACAGTTGAGTTGCATTATGGGTCATGTAGGCACTAGGTTTTGACAAGGAAGAAGAATGCATGGAATAAAAAAGACAATATCTTTGGTTTTGCTGATCTTTTAAATGTCCATTGTGTGTCCAACACCAATGTTACAGGAGTTTAATACTACATTGGCTGAGTACTCTTTTAAAACTGTGATGTGTTTTGTTTTGTTAGCTATGCATCCCAGCACACAAAGATTATAAAGTCAAAGTTTTGACAAAGTGGTTAGTTAGTAATCCACTTACTCCAATGTATAGAACGATAATTCCAGTGCTTGAGTTCCGTCTGGAACATTTTGGCAGTGAAAATATGTCATGCCCCTGGCCATTATCGGAGATCCATCTTCTAATTGAACACCGTCTTATTTTCGAGAAAATGTGGTAGTTGCAAAGTCCTTGCAGCAAGTGACTGTCTAAAGTCTACGTATGACCCATTTAGTATCTTCACTGTTGATCCTTTGCCTTCACTTTGGTCTCCAGCTAGTGAAACACATTTGACTAATGTCAGTGACTGCCACTCCTTGGTTGCCCAGGCTTTATGTTTAGGGTCATATATTTATGAAACTTGATGGCATTTTATGAAAAAGAGTTACAATTCATATTCCAAACACCCTCAAACACATTTAAAGTCAGCACTAAACCTCATAGTGATAGACTGATTGCCTTGCTGAGTCATGTCTGTCTACTCTAAACTGGCTCTCATCAATCGGCTCAGACTCAGCATTCTGACATTACAAAATGAAATAAGTCATGGTTACTTTAGAGGCTTGCATTGCTAACCTTTTCCTGCCAGTTACAGTATCTTTAGTTAAAGGCTGATGGAGCAAGGCTGGGGCACAGATTGATGAGGGGAGATGACGGGTACCTTCTACCTCCTCTGCATGATCAAAGGCACTCACCTCAGAAGCTCCCTTTGTTGGTGTTCAGCGTCCTTTTCCACCGTCCCCTTTTCCCTTTGTTTTCTTCTTTTCAGAGCAGTAGTTTTTTGTCTGAACCACCCCGCCCGTGTGAGATTACAAGGAGCCTGTGTTTAGCTGGACAGAGTCAATAATGATCCTATTAGGCAGGAATGTCAAAAGAGAGAGAGGTGGAGATTTTTGAGAATTAGAGGAGGAGAGGAGTGCGGCAGACTGCAATGTGTATCTGTGTGTAATACACCTAACCTGGAATATTAAAATGGCCTTTAATTTTTAGGACTGTACAGGCACCTTCTGAAGTACCCTGGGGTGCTCTTAGCATAATCGGTTTCAACTCCATTTGGCTTTGTAAACGGTGCTCAGGAAGTTACCTTTCATCTTGGAAGGCAGCACATACCTGAGGGCTGCTTTAGGAACACTTTAAAACATTGTCCATTCTGCTTTCCTGTTTGCAGGTTTATCTACGACAGTTTAGGAGATTTGAAGGCAAATTATAGATAAAGGATGTTGGCAGTGTTTAGAAAAGTCACAGGTAGTTGCCCTTTAGATGCACTGGTTGACATGAATCCATTTGGAATAAATGACCCATTGAAAAGGCATTTGTCAAGCATTTCTGTTACTTTGTACTCTCGATTAAGTCTGGTTTGTTTCCCTTTAAGCCTTAGATTTGTTTTCCAAACTCTGTTGAATTCCAAGCCTCATACTGAGGTCCCGAAGGTTCAGCTGACCTAGTTGTGACCTTCGGGGATCTTTGACATCACTGTCTGGGCTCTCACCGATATCCTCTCGACCTTTTGTGGCTGGATTTTTGTTTGTTTTGCAGCATCATTTGGATAACTGTGTGAGCATGAAGGAGAACATGGGAGACACTGCTTTATTGAAACAGTGAGAAACACAGTGAGAACATGGTTATGGGGTAGGAAATAAAGATTAATCTCAGGAAGTGTGCTAAGGTTTAAATAAAAACGAAAGGGAAAAAAGGAGTTTAAGAAGTTAAACTGAACATTTGTTCATCTTGGCAGAATTAGGAAATTAATTAAGGAACAAGTTGATTAAATGCTTTAAAGCCTTAGGAATAGTACACAATTGCTGGTTGTTTCAAGAAGAAGGTCATCTGCCTTATAAAACGTATACAGATGTTGAATTAGATCTGAGAAGTTTAGCCTGTGTTGTTGTTGTAGGCAGTTCACGTCACACAGGAATCTGACCACTGCCTGTTTATGGATTTCAATGTGTCACAAATGCGTTTGCTGCATGTCAGAGATGTGTTTTTCTTGTTCTGTGGCAGACATGTTTACCTGACCTGTCTCTAACTCTTACCATGTGTCCACAGCATAAGCAACTAGTCACTCCAATCCATTTATTTGAGAGAGCAGAACACCCGAGGAAAGTCAGGTGATTTTGATAACTGCCACTGGTTGCCTTTTTGCTGGTGGGGAGCTGTTTTTTGGGTTTTTTTTTAATACTGTTTCTTACAGTTTGTCATGTCCACCGCTTTAACAATGCAGTGTATGGAGAAGGTTTGGACCACATCCAGATTTTTAAGATATAGTTATTATTTTTATACTGAACCATTTTTATGCCTCTACAACAAACGCTTGGGTCTCAAACCAAATAGTCACTGCCCTGGAATCCAAGTGGATAATTTCCAGCTGCTCGTTGCCAACGATACCAGCTGCAGACGTACAGTGGGGTCCAAAAGTCTGAGGCCACTTTCTTATTCAAGTGAATGGGAAAGTAGTCTCAGACTTTAGTACCCCACTGCATGTACACTATGTTGTATATTAGTATTTGCCAGTCAGCATGTTTAGTACTTTATTACCCATAATAATAAGCAGCAACCTCAGCATTTTTACTGTTGCCCCTTCAACAAGGGCTTTTCTCAAATCAGCATTTTTATAGTCAATTTAGACCACGCAGATCAATGTCTAGACATTATTATTAAGGTAGCCTTTTTTTCTAGATTCATTTGATTTCATTGTTTTACATCATATTTTTAGTGTCTGGATGACTAATTTGGAACACATTAGATTTATATCTATACAGATCATGTGCCAAACTTGAACATTCCCATGATTTGGTGTGGCATGACCTCATGTTGGCTGTGTTTTTTCACTTTACTGTGTAAGCTGTTCATGTACATTTTAGTTGAAACACATGTAAGGTTTCAGCAGTGGAGCTGGAGTGCAAACTATTAATTGCCAAGCTATATTTCTTTTCCTTTGTTTATTCAAAAGTTGTTTGCTTCTTTCTTTCTTTTATACAGATTAGAATCCTTAAAGCTGGAGTAATCAGCGTCTTCATATTGACATTGGATCAAACGACTGTGTGTAATGTGACCGAAGTTGCTCAGTGTGACAAATCACAGAGAATTGTTTTCTTTTCCCGGTGACTCTGCAGTATCCCTCAGCTCTATGTAGCGTTTTACAGTAGCATCAAGTAAATACCAACTGGTAAAGCATTCTGCTATTGGTGGAGACCAAAACAGAGCTAAAAAGAGAATACATTTGCTAATGTTGCTCTGTCTTGATATGTAAATAGGGAACTGTTTGTGAGCATGTTTGCCACAACAACTTTATGAGGTGTTAATATGTCAGTGTTGTGTTTACACCTTATTACTCTGCCTCAAAGTGGCCAAAAACATAAATTATTGCTACTTTAATTAAATTCTGTCTACTTGGCAAGATTTACCAAAAAAGACCAAGTGGGGAATTACATGCTTGTAAAAGGTTAATGATCTTATTATCGCAGACCACAGGTTTACACCCATGAATGAGCAGGAAGTTTTCAGCGACCGTATGAACTCTGAAATGAGAATGCATGCATTGTTTACGAAAATAGATGAGCTCATGGGTCACAATAGAAGAAGACTTGCCAATTTTTTAGACCCAGCTGAACAATTTTAACAGTTTTGTTGTTCTGTCTGGAAGGACATAATTTGATGCAAAGCATTTGGTTGTGAAATTGTCGACCAGTGTGCAGTGTTTTGTGCTTGATGCATTTTTGTTTTCCTTCCTCATTGCATCTTGCAGGTATATTCTTTTCCTTTTTTAGGTGTCCTCATTCCTCTCTCTCTCTCTCTCTCTCTCTCTCTCTCTCTCTCTCTCTCTCTCTCTCTCTCTCTCTCTCTCTCTCTCTCTCTCTCTCTCTCTCTCTCTCTCTCTCTCTCTCTCTCTCTTCCCCCACCCCTTGCCTAGCGTCTCATCCACCTCCACAGAAACATGGTATGTAGTGCTGAAGCATTCTCTGAAAGGCTGCAAAACTAGTGACATGTTAATGTGTCTGGACCAGAGACAGAACAAAAGGTTAAAGGCAGTGGAAAGAAGTTGAGTCGCCTAAAGATTTTGATTGACATGAAGGCCGGTGTGGTTTTCTGACTGTGAGAAATGTGTCTGAATCTGACAAATGTTGAGGGAGTTACGCGCTGCAAGGCTGAAGGTCAGGCTGTTAGTGCCCTCTGACCCCATGCTTCTGAGGGGTATGTGTAGGGGAAGTCGTGTATCATGACATCCTATCTCCATGGCTCAGTGGTGAAGACCACCTCAGACCAAGATACTTTATGCCATAGCACTATTTTTGCGTTCTGTACCTTAAGGTGATGAGACATTACAGAATTGAACACTCACACTAGTGCTTATGAATGCAGTATCATTTTTACATTTGAAACTGAGTGTGTTTTGATGAAGCTGGCATTCTGCGTAAAACTGATGACAAGCACATGCTGACCCTCTGTCAGCTGTCTTGACAACCTTGAAGGGCCAAAATAATTTAGTTTTCCACAACATACCCTAGGCCAAGCTGAGGCCCTTCCTAGTGTGCTGTGGCACCCAGGCTGAAAATCACTGCCTCAGACATCTGAGTGCGTCTGTGTGTGGTCTACAGTGCTGATTTGCTGCATCTGAGGTTTCCCTGTCTGCTTCAGTATGCATAATTAGAATTTTCTCGGTAAAACAGAAAAAGTACACCAAATAGAAAACACCTCTCAGTAACCTTTTAGGACTCTGGGATTACACCATCAGTCATAAAACACTTGGTCATGTGTTTTGCAGTTATGCGGTTGTAATATTGTGGTTGTTGCCATTTATTTTCAAACTGTCTACTTGTCTTTTAAGGTAAATTAATGGATTTTTTTGGAAATTAAAAGGCCACATTTAACTCTGAAGTACTTTACTTTTCAGAGTGAATCATAGAATCAGGCCAAGCCAAGTCTTAGGGTTTTGGCTTTTTTGCAATGGAGACCATATGTAGAAACATCACAAACAGCACATTTCTCAGTGTGTTTCCTACCTGTGCCAGTTTTGTGCCCTTTCAGTGAGAAGCATTTAGATGCCTGATGCCTCTCTAAGCTGCAGCTTTGTCTTTTTTCATCCTCTTCTCCAGCCCTCCCAGTCATTCTTAATATGTTGTCAAGGCAATGAAGAGAGCATCTTTACAATGATGCATTGTGTGTAAGGGAGATGTTGCACAACATAGCCCATCAGGGGTGGGGTTGGTTCTGTAAGCAGATGGCTTTTGTAAGATGTTGTTTTAACCATGCAAAGGTGTCACCTGCACGTTTTTTGTTTTTTTTTGTAGTTCACATTTATCAAGATTCATTACAACTTGACCTAGAAACCCCACAATCAATCAATATTGATAGAAACAGCAAAAGGTTAAGTGAAGTTAGACAAATTAGTTCCCTGATGTAAAAAGGTGGGGCGGAGCGGAGCAGAGGATTAGCAACACAGTTTAGACAACATGTGTTGGCCCTCAGTCTCATTACTCTAAGCAGCATTGTTTGTGTTTACACCGTTTGCTTTTACATGTCTTGGACTTTTAAATGATTGCAAATAATGGACCTGAGCCACCAAGTTGGTGGTTACATAGGACTATGAGGACTGTGGGGTATAATATTAATACAAACCAGATTCTGGCAGTTTGTTTTGAGGCATTCATTAACAATTCTGACTAATCTCAACATATACCCTCATTGCCTGTATAAAATTAGATTCAAAGATGTCATAGACCAATAAGCTCTAACTATAACCAACAGTGCCTGACACAGCATAACTTATAAAGCTGTAAACAAAACAGACTACAGTGTTGTGGTTTGATAAAGCTTCTATGGTCAGAAGAGTCTGCGGAGTATACTGAGAGGCAAAGACATTATTTGTTGAATTGGGGTGGTCTGTTCTGTGGAACATCTGCTCCAGAAAGTCACAAATTCAAAATGCTCAGTGTAGTTTTTTGTACAGTACTGGGAGCTAAAACTAAAGTTAAATGTCCCTCTAAAGTAAAAATGTAGCTAAATAAGTCAAATGGGAAACAAATGCTGACTAAAATGAAATACTGAAACAGGAAAGTGAGTTAAATTGATGTGCTCCAGATGGATTTATGTATTGGTTACCCTGTTCAGACCATGTCCAGAGTTCAAGAGCACAACTGACAAACTGTTCAGGTCAAAAGTGAACCATGAAGACACAGGGTCAGACGGGGTCAGAGAAAATTCTAACTCATTCCTCTATGTGGTGCTTTTCTTTGAATCCTCTACAGGAGCACATATATCTAATCTCTACCCAGGTCACGTCAAATATTTTGTATTTATGCAGCCACAAATCACAAATTTGGCTCTAGGGCTTTAAAATCTGCAAAGCATATGATGCTCTCTACTCTCTACAGGTTCCTTTTGAATGCTAACTATGGATACATCAATTGTTTCTTACAGAGTATAAACTGTTAATATATAGTATTGACAAATAAAGCAAACATTTTATGCTCCAACATTCAAAAATCTATCTCAACATCACTCTTGCTGGATGAAGACATAATGTACTAGATTGAATGTAGTCCTCATGGAGGCAATGTAGAAGACAGTTAAAGTCATAAATCTTGCCAAATGGTCTTCAGTCTTGTTTCAAGCAATAAATTATTCACTTACATTTGCCCTCGCTCCCCTCCATATTCATCTGCATTCTTCTTTTGTGGCTGGTATTCAGACGCAGAGTCTGGGCAGTGACCCAACCACACAGACAGATCACATTCAACTCGTTCTTTTAAGTTTTTCTTTGTAGAAATTCACAAATCCACACGTCACATTCACTCATAAACATTTTCGGTGAGAAATTAGACTAAAGGTTTTGACTGCCAACACGTGATGTGGATCTCAAACAAAAGAGATCTATGAAGGGTCCACTGTGATCATTGCCTCTGACCCCACCACTTCCCAGACCAGATGTAAATGGAGCATCAGAAAGTATGCAGTAACAAGCCGACATCAGTTCCTTATTCAGTTCTTTAACACTGCCTGTTATGCATTTATGACTTTCAGATAATGACTATAAAGACCACTAAGCGATAATAGTTTACAGATGGCCTGTGTTGACAGATAGCCTGCATCTTTATTCAATCTTCATTTGAGCGTGACAGTCATTTCCTCAGATAATTTTTGTGAGATGCATCTGTCAAGAGTTTTACATCTACCGACTGTTGCATTACAGTAGAATATCATTTTATGAAGTATTATGACTTTAGTTTGAACTTTAACAGAGAAGAGCACAAGCGGAGCAGACCGCGTCAAGAACACAGCTCAACAGTTTGCATTCAACATTAGATATTGCATTATCAGGTAATTTTACATTATATAGTATTTCATATAAAATGTATCAAACTGATTTTAACCATTAACTTTATTTGTGAGAATATTTCTCCCTTACTGGAAAGAGGAGAGGGACAGGAAAGATATGAGAATACACTATAAGAAACTTATTAATTAACTTACTATCATTGATATCAACAGCAGCATTTCTTCTTATTAATTCCATCACACCTTCAGATTAATATGCACTGACGCACTCAAACATAGATTAGGGGATTTCCCTTTGCAGAGAGGTGGACCTTTTTCTATGGCTGCATGAATAGCCACGCCACAGAACCACATGTCCCCATAAATTAACTATTTTAAATTTACAGGCACGCACACACAGCAAAAACGGCACACACTTAATTAAGACTTCACCAGGGTTACATCCTCTTCTGTGTTCTGTCTCCAGCACCAGTTATCCTGTCGAATTGATGACTAGTGGAGGGTTCAAAGCTGTCATCTGTCTCTGGAACACGCTCGCCATCAGGCATTGCAGCTGGCAGGGATTACATGCCTGTGTGGGGTGTGTTCATCAGTTTTGTCCCAGTATGCGTGTGTTTGTGTTTGTGTGTGCGAATGGCCGTGAGTGTCATTAATGGAGATCTGTGGGTTTGTGGCCCATCATCTTGAGACACATCCAATTGTATCGTATGAAGTGAAACAAGAGCGGCAGCGCTGCAACTATCAGAGTTTAACTGCCTGGTGGTCCTCCTCTCTGTTGGTTGTTGGAAGTAGTTTCCATCACGAGTTCAGTCTTTGGTGGTTTGAAATCAAGCCTGTAGTCAGCTCAGTCCCTCAGGGTTAAACCTCAGTCATTATTTGGCTGCTGGTGACATCTTACAGGGAGAGAGGGTGCCAGGAGAAAGAGTGGGGGTGAGAAAGAAAACAGTGAAAAGGAAAGAATAGAGAGACACAAAGAAAGGTGAAAGGGGAAAGAAAAGAAAACAGTGATGGAAAACAAAGGCAAAATAGGAAAACAGAAAAGCGAAAGCAAGATTAGGCTTGTATTGTGCAGCATGTGGACTTCAAACGTTTTAGACCAAAATAACCAATTAGTACAAGAGGTATTGAATCAATCCAAAGTATGTACTGAGGCTATGTTGGCTGTTGATTTCTGGGGTTGCAATATTAAGAGTCGATAAATAGAAGTAGTCATTGGTTATCAGATAGCTGTTTTGCAATGCTAAATTTCAATTGTTTAGTCTGAAAAGTTTTCTCTGACATCATACTGACTGGAAATGGGGACAAATAGCAAAATAAGTGACTCATAATTGCGTGCTGCTTTGTTTTTTTGTGACTCAGTGTGCTGAAAGAACACATTTCTGATTATGTAACTGTAAACTGCAAACTGCTGCAATTGTGGTTATTCTGTAATAGTAACGACTTAGTTGTGTCATTGTCAATGCCAGAAATAATGAGACTTTATTTGAAGTAAATGGACATTATTATCCTGTCAGAGGGTCTAGCCACTTTCTCTACACCATGCTTTCCCATTTCAAATAGGCAACACATATGATCTCGGTCAAGCAGGAATTAATCTTCCATAAGGCTGCAATTTCCTGTTTGGGGAAATATTTCAGTCTGATTTCACCAATGGTGTCCAAGTGAAGCTGGCCAATTTGAACAAATTTAATTAGGGATTTAGATGTGTGTCAAAAAGAAAGAGAGAGAAAAAGATAACGAGGGGCTATTTTCCCTGGTGTCTTTCCCTTGACTGAAAGAAACAATTCATAAAAAAGTAAGAAAGAATGTGAACAATTAAATACAGCACATTGTTTCTTGGATGCAGTATACTTATTCAGTTTTGTGTTCCCAAGAGATACATAATATATGTTTACAATCTATTAGTAGTGATGGGCACTCATACAGAGGTAATTACAGAACACAATGTTGATGACATTTTGAACTACACTATATTATTGTGTTTGTGTGTGCATATGTGTGTCAGGTGTGTAAATTCACTCATGTTATTTAACACATATGTCTGCAAACCTGTGTGCTCTTTTGTGCTGCATGTTTAGGGTTGGATACTGATTGCACGGTGTGCTGTTTCACATGTGTTTTCTCAGTGGGGCTGATTAAGTGAATTATGCCCCATAGCTGACGGTCAGGATGACAGCCACTCTCATTCTGGCAAATTTTTACCCTGACTCAGCAGAATGACAGAAAGCAGTGTGTGTGTGTTTACAGCCTCTGTTGCTATTAAGTGTTGTAACAGCTACATGTTGTGCAACTTTACAGAATGCATGAATGCATGTGAATGCATGAAAAAGAAAGAAAGAGGGATTTGTTTGTTAGGATTTCCTCTGCTTAACAAACATCAAATAACCTGTTGTCTTTTGTTGGATGAGGAAAGGCACACAACCTACTTCACCTGACTGTTATTCGATTAAAGATCTCACACTAGTCCAACACACGCTGGCTCATTAAATAAATCTGAAAATAATGATTGCACATTTTGTTCATAAAAATCTTGAACCATGAAAGAACCGGTGACTGTAAATAGGAAAAATAACCCAACCCTTTTTGACTGCAATACTGCTGGTATTGATTAAATTTCAGTTTACTTGCTGTTCATCTGGTTGCTGTTGGTCCGTCTTGTCACAGCACTAAGGCTTTTATAAACTGAAGTAATTGTGAGTTAGGAACATCCAGTTTTTTGTCTTTCGGGATGAAAAAATGGAAACAAACGCTGTAGACTGTATATGTGATGGCTACCACTCCTTTGTAAACTCTTGCATTAGAAGGTCTTGGAGGATGCGGGCTTCAGGGGATATAAAGAGCGAAACTTTCTCAAACTGTCAAATCATATCACAGTCACAACTTTGCGGAAATAGCAGTGATACATAATACGCATTTGACAATGTTTCTGTCAATTGCGTGTCATGTAGCAGCTTGTGAAACTCTCGTGTCTTATGCGCTCCTGCCAAAGCTCAGAATTTATTTTCTTTGAAGACATTAACGGCTGTGACCTTTCAATGCATCAGCCTTTGAATTCCTCGCTGCTGATGTTGTAAGGAAAGAGAAACTCACTCCACAGTGAATGCTCGTGTGATACCCAGCAAATTAGCTTTAGTCTGGATGTCAGAGGAGGTGAAACTGAGATTGCATTTGGACAACTGCCCAGTTTGTTCCATCCCATTAGACTTTCTTTCTGTGTCTAAGCTCAAACGGGATTTGCAGATGCATGCTTTACAACCGGCATTACAGATGAATGCTGTAAGAATACCAAGGTGGAGCCTGGAGTCATTTGTTTGGATGATTTACTTCTAGTCAGCATGTGTCAACAACTTGCACTTCTAACAGATTAAGAAAACAGGAAGACATACAGATCTTCATTTTGATTTGTTTGTGGTGATCATTTTCTCCCTTTTGTTTTGTTCTTCTTGTCAGACTTGCAAGCATTCTTTCTCTCTGAGTTCATTTACTTGGCCTTGTTCATGCCACTTATGTGTTCCTTGTCATCACAGAGAAAGCATTAAAACTATTTCCTTTGCAGCAGTCACATGTTTTATCCAAAACAAATGTATCAATTTACCTCATTGTATAGGTATTTAATGAAACAAGGTACTAGTGGACTGTTACCACTGTGAAGCTCCCAGACATTAACTATTTGATAAGATAGGTGGTACTGAAAAGGAGCATGCTGTTTTTAGGTCTCCAGATGTGGATAAATACACATTTAAAGAGGAAAGTAACAGCAGTTGAATCAATATCTTAATATGTCAGAGTCAGAGATCATTACACAAGTAGAGTTTGAATGGTTAGATTCATTTGATCTGATACTCTTTAGAGGTCATGAGTATTAGCTATGGTTTTCCACAGTGCTGGTGCAAGGAGGGTGGCTCTGGTTAGGGGCACCGTAGCCAAAATAGTCTAAAGAATACTTACAACAGCCATGGGAACTTATCCCATAAGGAAAGAGATGTCAGCTTTTCCATCTCTGCAAAGTTTGGCTTGAGATCCGTGTTCCGCTCAGAGCAGCCAGACACATTTCCATGTTAGTTTTAAAAAGCGTCTCTGATCGCTGCAAATGTTCCTTCTCTCCACCTTGAGGATTTACAAGGATGCCAAAATCTGCGTCACTTGGAAAAAAAAAGAAGACTTCTTGTGTATGTAATTATAGAAAGTATGACCTGAGTATTTCTCAGGAAGAAATGTAAAGAAAATGCCTCTGATTCCTTATTGCATACAGTGCAAAGTTATGTCAAATTCAACAACCTTAAATGATTTTTATTATATGCGAGAGAAGCGGAATAAAAAGTTGTCCACGTTAATGCTACTAGTATGTTTAAGCAGCCTCAGCACTCCACTTAACATCTTAATTTCTCATTTGGGTCCTGGCCTCTAACAAAGTTGAAGACTGTTGTAAAATAGTTCAAACTGTATCCTTTTTCAAAAGTCAGGGATCCTTTGTAATTGCCCTCTCTTCAACAAGGGAACCCTTGTTTTCCAATCTGCTGCATGTGCAGAACTGTAGTGTGTGTGTAGTATGTGTAGTGCATGTGTGCGCTTTTGCAGCCCCTCATCAGGCTCATTCCACAACACAGCTGCAGTGGCTGAAGTCACACAGTTTGACTCGAGAAGGGGCTTAGCAGCTCATTAACGGATAGAACAAAGAAAGCCGAGAAACAGCAGTGACTACCATCGCTGGCAGAGGTACAGAGCAAAGGCCATGTTGTAGCTGTGTGGTGGTTGTGCGAGGCAGGAGTAGAGAGGAAAAACAGCTGAGGAAACTTTGCTTTTGTGCAGCATTAATGTCTAAGGTGAAAAGTTGAATGGATAGGTGAAGAAGAGGAACACAAGATGTATTAGATGTAGACATATTGTATGGCTACAGACACCCAGCTGGTCTGCCATGCTTCATATATACTGTATAGTTTGGTTCATTCTGTTTGTTTGTTTGTTTACGAAAATCATTGATTTACCAAAAAGTGGGTGATTGAGTAATCTCAGTAAAATGTTAAAGGGGTCAGTATGCTTCACACAAAGTGCTTGATTGATCGTCGAACAGCAAATCTCCTTCCACACTTTCCAATGTTTTAATTGGGTGTGATTGACTTTTTTTGTGATTTGTTTTTTTCCGCAGCTGTCAATCTAACATTTAATTCAATTCAGTCCAAATCTTCCACTATCACATAATCTGTGTTTTATTTACTGCAGCTTTAAATAATTCTTTTTTATTCCCAGTCAGCATGGGCTTTACCAATTGGGCCATTTGTCTACTTTGTTCAGTATTATATATCTTATCTACATTCTTTTTCAAGCTGTAGACAATAACAGCTTATGAACATCAATAACACGAGGGATTGAAGTCTTTCCAGAGCTCAATTTTCTTATCAGTCCAAAAGCAGCTTGTAGTATAACTCATGTATTAACAGGAGTGGGAAATACAGACCAAGACATCTTCAAAGTCATTATATCTCATGTGTATTTAAAAATATTTCATCATTGCTTTCATATTTTCCTTTATCACTTGTTTGATGGCTCTCTCTCACATTTCCTTCTCTCCTACTCTGTGTTTATTAAATATATCTATTTTCCTGAGGCTCTCTTTACCACAGTTCATATTGTGACATTTTAATCTGGACATCCGTAAGCATTTGCCAAAACTAATATTTGGCTCATGAGAATTTAGGCTACAAAAGTGCTTTCAGTTTTTCATCTGATGCAGACTTCAGCCTGTGGCCTATTAATCACAGAGCTTCTTTCTGTTGTTTCTTTTCAGAAATTGGACCTGTAACAATCACAACAGACCCAAAGAAGTTCCAGTATGAGCTGAGAGAGTTGTATGTTCAGGTGGGTTCAGCACATCACATTCATCAAACTGAGGGAACAGCAGCAGCAGCAGCAGCAGCATTGACACCAAGATCATCTGGCAGTGATAAAAGCAGCAGATTGTGGCCATGCCAGTCAGTTGTATATGTCAGCTGATTGAGATGGAGGGATCAGTCAGTCTTAAATGGATGATGAAAGACGCCTCAAGCAATAGTTACTTTTTCTCAACTTTAACAAGAGACTTAAAATTACTGGTCCCATTTAGAGTGGAATTGTATCCTCCATACATTGTAACCAAGGCGTCTACTGTTCATCATATGTTGACCTCAGTGTTACGCAATCAAAATACCCTTCTGCATCCCATGTTTATTTGACTTCCTGCACCATAAAAAACAAATGTATAAACAAAAACACACAATGACCACTAAACAAAGCATGGCAAGTTCAGATTTCTGTGTAATCACGCAAGAGAAAGGAAGTTGTTCGGGACTCTTATTGTATACCACATCAGCAAAGCAGAACCACTACAAAACAAGTACTCTTCCTGTGTAAATATGACAAAGAGACAGACAGAGACAAAAATCCTTCAGAGGTCTGCGCTTTGAAGAAAGACTTTGGCAAGTGTCTGTGCATCCTTGGCATGTGCTCCTGTTAATCTGGTGTGTAGCATGGAGGAGATCCAGTTTCCTCTCACTTGCTGCTTCATTCCTGAGTCTGTTTTTCCTCACCTCACCTCCTCACCTGCACAACTCCTAGAGAGGTTTTGGCCAGAGTAGATGGAAAAGATTCTCATTTGACATGAAGGCCATTGTGTTTAAGGGAGGTGCTGTTAAGCAACACTTCATATTTTTAAGCCCCAAGAACAAAAGTGCACAGGGGAGTTATCAGGGTTAGTATTGGGGGCAATAGGGGAATGAGGGGGGGATTTTTGGCAAAAGCAGAGATGATGGGGTACAAAAAGAGTTAGAGGATTCCTGTCTCTTCACTTTCTGCCCCTCCTGGCCTAAAATCATGGGTCACTCCATTCCAGATGTTTCTCTTGATGCATCCAAGTTAAGTATTGAACCACTCAGATGGACAGACATGTGCCTGCTGGAATGCTTCAGAAGACATTGCTCTTTGACCTCACCAGCACAACCCTATCTCAACATAATGTGAAATGTTGTAAATTATATGTATTTAGCAAGCAGCAAAAATGTCGACACTGAAAGTATGAGTGAAATGTTCAGTGTAGTTCTTTGTTTCTTATCGAAATATTCTATCTTGTTTTCCAAATGGGATCTTTATCCACTAGCAGAAACTACGGCGTCAACTTTTTATGGTTATGTTTAGGCACTGGCAGCACTTGGTGAAGCTGAGGGAAAGATCTCTTGGTTTTTTACAGATCTCTTTGTTTAATACAGAAAAAGTCCACAATGAAAGCACAGTACGTTAATTAAAATCTAAATGAAACAGTCTTTATAAACAATCTTTAGCTGTCCTTAACCAAAGTGTTTTTGTCACTTATAACAACTGCATCTTGTACACCCAACTTTCTTCATGCGGTTTTGGAGCAATATTTTCTGTAGTGTTTTCTGTAGTGTAATTAAAAAAAAATAAAAAATACCTGTGAACTTAATCCAGGCATCAATTGCCAAAGCAATGCAGAGTACTGGACAAAAAAAGTCATACTGTCAGACACGCTTTCTTTAACCTTTTACGTTGGTTTCCCTGTCAGCATTGTTGGAACAAATTTTGTGTCAAATTTTGAGGTTCACTAGGTGTTGAAAGTCTCCTGTATTTCGTATTTCCACCACTAGCCAGGTCATTTTTTTCAACTTCAAAGTATCAGTAACATTTACTGGAACATTCAGAAAACTGTGGCTCACACACACACACACACACACGCACGCACGCACGCACGCACGCACACACACACACACACACACACACTCTACATGTAAATGCACACCATTTGCTCATGATGCCATTCTCATTCCTAGGGAGGTGGGGACTGTCCAGAGATGAGCATTGGCGCCATTAAAATTGCTCTGGAGATCTCCTTGCCAGGATCCTTTATTTACGTCTTCACCGACGCCCGTTCCAAAGATTACAAGCTAACCCATGAAGTCCTTCAGCTCATTCAGCAGAAACAGTCACAGGTTTGGATATTACTTTCTGCAATAGATATTGCACACAAATTCAGTGTCAAAGAGATCACATTTTTATGTATGTGTGTAGGTGGTGTTTGTGCTGACGGGAGACTGTGATGATAGGAGTCATGTCGGTTACAAGGCCTATGAGGAGATCGCCTCCACCAGCTCTGGACAAGTCTTCCATCTAGACAAGAAACAGGTCAATGAGGTAAGAGCAAACTGAAGAGAAATTTGGAGCTACACTTCTACGCTTTTCAAGTACAAGTTCTCTAGTTTCAGAGTGAGGAGAAAAACATTTTTATTCCAAAACATACGATTTGTTCACAGTGATGAAATCATTTGAACTTGGGCAGGGCTTTACCCCTAAGCTGTGTAAATAAAATGGTAGTTGAAAGCTTTACAGCGTCTCTCTTGTCTTTTGCCGTGCGCAAGTTTCAAATCCATTGCGCAGGAAACATTTAATTGTTCATTGTTTTACGTATACTCTTTTTAAACCTTTCCAAAAAATGTAAATCAGTCATGAAGCAGTATTGAATAGGCAGAGAGTCAAAGCTTGAATAGTATTGCTATTTTTGCTACTGTTTTCTTGCTAAAAAAAACAGAAATTGTAGCTTTTATTGTATCCAGTTTTCTATTAAGACCAAGTCAGAGTTGTTTGCTCTTTCTGCCTCTTTTTAGAAATATTTCAATATTTCTCACTACATCATCAGCATAATTTTTTTTATCACAAACATTGTCAGCATTAGTTGTATGAATCCTTGTGTCTGTGACAACAGTACAAATTTTAAGAGGGAGCAAGGAAATGTAGTTTTTTAAGTAGTTTTCAGAACTACCAATAAACTGAACTCTGGTTTGTTTGAGGTGCTTATTCAAAAAAAATTTAAATGACTGTAAATTGAAACTGATATACTGTATTCATGTAAAAAAAATGCTAATGGTTTTATAGAAGAGACGAATGAAAATTCATGACATATGAAGGAATTATGCACTTCAATTTCACTATGGCACTTCTCAGCACAAAGCGACTTACTTTATTTGAGTGCAGCTATTCCTTTTACCTGAAACTTTTTGAGATTAATTCAAAGTATCATATTACTCTCATGTCACTCTTTCAAAGCATCTGGCTCTGAAACAGTAGCTGTTAGATTCTCCATATTGACAGGGGTCGGGGGACAGGGGTTCAGGACACAGGGGGACTGTTAGAAACTTCCTGATGAAAACTTTTCACCTGCTGAGGGGATGACCTTGTATGCAGCTGAGGGGGTAAATGTGTGTGTGTGTGTGTGTGTGTGTGTGTGTGTGTGTGTGTGTGTGTGTGTGTGTGTGTGTGTGTGTGTGTGTGTGTGTGTGTGTGTCTGTCTCTGTATATTATTGATGTTTAATGGGCTTATTGTGAAAATGTTGTTTTAATCTTTAAACATGTAAAATGATTGGAATACAGCACCTTATCTATCTCTTTTGCAAAGAGTAGATTTTTCCACAAAGTAATTTCAGCATTCTTTACATTTCTTTCACATCGCGGTAGGTCCTGAAATGGGTGGAGGAGGCCGTACAGTCCTCGAAGGTCCACCTGTTGTCCACTGATCACTTCAGTGGGGTCAGCAACACTTGGCAGATGCCCTTTGACCCCAGCCTCAAGGAAGTCACTGTGGCCCTCAGCGGCCCAGCACCAAACATTGAGATTATAAATGCCCAAGGTATGATAAGTGTGACCATACGTCAACAGAATTGTCAGTGGGTTTATCATCTATGTATTGATTACATTGGCATTTTTAATATTGGGGGGGGGGGTCAGATATGTAAGAGATAAAACACTTAATCTGTGACTGTTGAATTAAATGAAGAAACTAGCGTCTCTATTTTGGTAATTTTATGTTGTTTTCACACATGAAAGGAGAGACCACAAATTATTACACCACACTATGACACCATAAAACATACCTATATGTTTATTTACCATTTACTGGGTATTTCTGGGCCTTTTTGAGTTTGCATTGACAATGGCAAAACATGATTCAACATAAACAGCATATATACAGTGCCGCTGTATGTTGTTTCATATAAAAGCTGACAAGTTATAGACTAATCTAAACATCTACATCATAAACATCAGGTTTTAGTGTCTTTCTCTTTCTGATATTCTGAATCAAGGTTCCACAATCCTACCTGAAGAAAGTTATGATTGAAAATCAGCTGACTGTAACATTCAAATACAATACAAAGGATTAGAGATAAATTATAGTCATATATCATAGGACTTTGATTCCATTATCATCTGGAATCCATACAGTAAGCATATGTTGTCTGTTCGCCTAAAGTATACTGGTTGGTGCTCATATCCTGCATCTTTGTATTTTGGCAATTTGCCATTTTTTAAATTTACAACCATGCAAATTTGTGTTAAGTGCTTAGTGCTTTGTTTCAGTCAAAGCTAGAGAGAAGGTGAATAATTACCTAAGTGTTTGTGTTTTGCCCCCAGGGAAGGTCGTGGGGAAGAGTGAGGGTCTGACTGAGCTCTTAAATATTCCCAACTCTGCCAAGGTTCTCAACATCAAGGACCCACAGCCTGGGATGTGGACTATCAAGGTAAACAATTCATGCTTTACCTGGAAAGCGGTGTGAAATCACAGGTTTTCCCAAAAAATCCCCAGAGCCTAGCTGTCTTTTGAAAAGAATTATTGCAAACAGTTCAGTAGTATAACTTTGGAATGAGGTCTCAAATCACACCCCAGGAGGGAGTTCTGCCCTTGAGGAAGGTCCTTAAGTTGAATTACAGCAGTAATATATCAGCATGCTCAGATACAGTGATAAGTAATCAATTTAGCATGTGTGTTGTCTGCTTAAAGCATCTCAGGTCTTGTCTGGTTAAAACATGATCAGAAAGACAAAGGACTTTAATTATTCTATTCAAGGCGACTACTGTCAGTACAAAGTGCTGCATTTTTGTTTGGGCTGTTATGTTTCCCTTTGACTTGAAACTGCTGGCACCCTGCTATCAAGGTAATACAAAAAAGGTCACACATTTGACTGGCCACACTGTCAGTGCCAGATGTTGGAAAATGACAAGCATTTTTACCTGAGTGATTTGTTGAAGGGCCTATGATGGCCCCTGTATTCTCTGTAGGCCCCTACTGGGACACTTTCCCTCATCTCCGCATAGCTGTGTTATGTGTTAGCGCCCAGTTGATTTACAGGGGGAAGATGTTAGATGAAAAATCTGTCATCTCTGTGTTTCCTCTCTAAGGACTGTACCCCATTGAGCAGATGAGCATGAAAATAGAGGGCGAGTTTGTGGTAGATTCTCATAAAGATTTGATTTCCTTGATTTCTGCTCCTGCATTTATACATGCTCTTTTTATTCTTTTGTATTTTGTTGCCTATAAACTTATTGCATATCACTATAGTTGCTCTTTCTTATTGTGCCTCTTCTTATCTTATTTTTATGATGCCTTTTCATTCCACTCTAATCCTCTTCCTAGTAGGCATTAATGATATTACGGGCCATTATTATACTTTGAATGCATTATTGTGTATTCAAAATGTAAATCTTGATTGAAGATAAATCTGTTTTTCATTTTTGTAACTTGTATGTGGGACATACAATCTACCAGTAATACTTTTTTTTTACTGAGTTTGATTTACAGAAACAAGGTCTTTCCAGCTATGCCTGCACTTAACCCTCAGGTTAATCTCTTGCTGTGCTCTGTCACTAAACACCAGGAAAGCTAGCAGGCGCTCAGTATATTGAACTTTTCCATAGAAAAAGTTAAAGACTAGAAAACACTCCCCCATTATGCTGTGTTACCCCTGGCAGACCTTTTTCAACTTTTGATTGATTGTTTAAATGTGATTTCTTTTTTTGGCTGCATAACACTGTTTTCTCTACTGGGGCTACTTGTTGAATTAAACTTCATTTTAAAGTGATGCTCCAAGTTGAATAGTTTTGCATCTCTTCATCTTCTGTTTAATATCAACTTAATCACCATATCAGAAGGCTTTCTATGAGCACTTTCCATAGAAGTGATGAGGGATATCAAACAGACATAATAAGAGAGGGGCTATATCCTTCTGTGTTATTTCTGTCCTGTGGTTGGTTTCTCCCTCTCAGTCTGTCTTCTTTAATTTCTTTCTTTCACTTATTGTATTATATCTTGTTTTCTATTTCCTCATACATCGTTCTCCTAACACACATACTTCTTTAATTCTCTCCCTCTGTGAAGCACAGCAGGATGATGTATTGCGGTCCCAATACAGTACATCTTGCTTTCCCATTTCTTCTCTTGGCCACCGCCTTTTCCAACCTCAGTCCCCCACACCATTCTATACGGCTCACAAACTAAAAATATCTCCATCTCATCTGTAACTGTGTTTCCCAGGACATCCAAAGAAATGTGGATAAATACTTCAGGGGGATTTTGCTGTTCTGCCATGCTGGGTTTCAGTAACGCTAATGGCCCGTGATGCCCCAGTGTAGGGACCAGGCCATAGATTGTGTGTGAATAGGAATTTGATCCTTTTTAATCTGCCTTTAATTGGATATTGTGGTGGTGTGTAGAAGGTGGGTTCACCCCACTATCACCTTCTGCTTCTTCAGTTTGGCATTCTTGCTACACACTGTGTACAGTGTGTACTTGTCCAATAATGTATTGCTCTATTACCTTGCTCAAGGTGTGAAATGAACAGCTGCTTCATTTGTGTTTTGCTGGAGAATAGTGTCAGTCAACAACAGATTGAAATGTCTAATGAAGGATTTAGTGGCATGTAGCAATGAATGAATACCCCTGAATGCCCCTACCCCGTCCCTTTCCAAGCATGTAGAGGAACCTACACGAAAAATGGGCATGGCCCTCTCTAGAGCAAGTGTTTGATACGGCTAACTTGAATTAAAACAATTCAATCGTGCAGCTCTTTTAGATTTTCCAAATGTGACCGGACCAAATGAATCATATTCTGATAGTGAGATGAGTCATTTCGCTGGGGTTGTGACGCACAACAAAATTGATCTCTTTCATCTCTTTCACATTGTAATTCTGTGAGGAAAAGTCTTTTTGAGCGCAATAGCATCACATGATGTTATAATTACACAGTTTGACCACTATGTTAAATTGGGTTGAAAGCCCTTTGCTGTTCCTGGGGTGCTTGGTCACCTCCCCCTGTGTCTTCTTGTTTCCTGTGTGTCTCCACTATCTCTATCAATAAAGGCAAAAAAGTAATCTTGAAAGAATAAGAAAGAATACATGTATGTCTTTCATTTTTAATTTACTCTGTCAAATCCACCTTGTGCGTGTATGAATCTGTGTGTGCATTTGTGCTGTACAGAGAGTCATCCAGGTGAGACTCCTTTGTGCTGCACTGACCCTCATATTGATGAGTGCATTTAAGCATAATTCCGAATTTTGTAGCCCATAATGACACTTTCGGAAGGTATTAATTTTAAAAGCATCTCTCTACATATTTTATGTTTGTTCTACTGTCATTGATTGATTTCATTGATGTGCATACAATAGCCACACAACGGCAAAACACATCAAAGGATTTGAATATTGAGAAGCAGCAGGGATTACGTTAAAGAGCTTTCCCCTGCCAAACGAACTGAAATGTTTCTGACTTTTTATAACACTTATAGTGTACATCTTCTCCTGTTATTCAAGTCCTGCTGTGGTTCAGCTTTACTGGCCCACATTAGAGTCAATCCAACCACAAACAATGTAACCACTCAATATTAGGATATAACATAGGCTTTGAAAAGTCTGTTTTGGAGATCAAAAATATCTTTGCTTGAATCATATGTTAATTGTACAATACATCTATGTCAGCTATCATTAAATTAAGTAAATCAAACAATGGCCTATTAGAGACTAATCTGTTTGTTCTCAGCATGACATCTGAAGAAGCACATCAGTTGATCTTCAGTTTAAAAATCTGTATCACGTTTCTCTCCACTGCCACCCAAGAGCTAAATCAGCTGAGTGAGGGTGTTTCCCTGAGCTGGTCAATCTGTGTGGGTGGGTGTGAAATTGGGAATTGAGTTGCTTTAATGACAGGGGCTTTTCTTGTCTTTGCTAAGAACGTGACCTTTAAAGGACCTCTCCCCCAATTATGGCCTAATTTACAACCAACTAAAGTCCGGAGATCATTCTATTGCAGCTATTGGAGCAGGTTTGATGGCCACAACATGTATTGTGTTTCATGATAACGGACATTAGCATTTAAGGCTGTGCCGCATCCCCTTTGTCTTTCTGTTACCTCATTGTTCTAGAAATTTCACCTCTAGTCCAACAGTTGCTACCCTTCACCTGCCTCTATGGATATGCTTCTCTTCACATGAAATTTAAGTTTATGTTAGGTACAGTACAACTTAGTAATTGTAAAATACAGTAAATCCACACATTCTCTTTCATTTCAGTCAATTACAAATGACAGTTTAGGCTGGCATGCCTCATGAGTCAATGTCTGTGACCTTAAGTGAGGAGTTTCCATCTCTCACCAACCTATACTTCATTGTAATTACTCTGTCTCTTATTTTGTGCCAGACTTCAAAGGACCTGCACAAGATGAAGACCACATGAGACATTAGCTAGTCTCTGATTATAATGGTTTTGTTTGTTTAATTAAAGTATAAATGTCAGACTGAAAGGGTCATTTCTGATTTGTGGATGTTTTATAAGCTGAGGTGTAAGATATTTGACTACTCAAACTGGCTTGTCTATACTTGTCAGCATTACAAAACATTACACAACAAACCCAGAATCATGTCTGTTATTTGAAGCACTTTAAGCTGCCTTTGATGCATCAACTCTTCTTTCTTTTGTTCTCATGAGTTAGATAAAATCATCATCACCTATCAGCCAGGGTTTTGTACCGAATCGACGCAGACAAAAGATTTAATACTATTTATCAAACAACAGTTTTAATTTGATAAATGGTTAAAAAGGTTTTACAATGAAAAGTCTCGCACAGCATATTAAGACAAAACGTTATCATTAAGAAAAAGCCACAAGTACACATTTGCTCACCAGTCACTCTGAGTCACATTAGCAGACATACAATATAAGTTCTGGACATTAATTTCTGTGTAATATCTCTTCTTTTTATTGCAGACCTCTAGTGAAGGAAGACACTCAGTCCGTATCTCAGGTCTCAGTACAATTGACTTCCGTGCCGGGTTTTCCAGGAAACCCACCCTGGACTTCAAAAAGACCATCAGTCGGCCAGTTCAAGGTCAGTGAGGTCAACCTTTCCAGACTGTAAAAAAAAGGACAGCACAGCTGTTGTATGTTTTCACTTTCACCTGTTGCCTTCTCTTATACATCTTGTAGCCTTGGAACTGCAGTGTAGACGATATTAAGTTATATCTTTCCAGGTATACCCACCCACATCCTGCTGAATACCACCGGGCTTTCTCCTCCTGCTCGGGCAGACAGGCTAGAGCTCCTGTCAATTTCGGGGAATGTGATCAAAACTTTGCCAATCCGCTACTACCCCGATCGTCAGCCATATGGCCTCTGGAACATCACAGAATTTATTCCACCAAATGAAGCTTTCTTCCTGCGGGTGACAGGATATGATCGGGATGGATTTGTTTTCCAGAGAGTCTCCAGCGTTTCGTACTCCAGTATAGTACCTGGTCAGTGATGCAGCTTGCCTTCGATATTTAGATGAAGGGATTGCTTACTTATTTGGCTTTATCTTGACTGACTAACTGCAACTAACTTGCAATTTCTTTCTCGCTAGATGCCCCCAAAGTGCTGATGCCAGCCACCAGTCATGGTTACTACCTCCAGAGAGGGGCTGTTATCTGCCAGGTAGAGAGCCTGATCCCCTTCACTCTGCGCTTCAGTAGAGATGGGAGACGACTTGGGGTGGATCAGCTGTTCAGGTAAGCAGGGCTGCACAGGAGTAGCAGGGTCTGTTGCATAAAAGTCCCAAAAGAAAATATGAGGAAATGACATGCAGTAAAGTGCACGCTTCGACCAAAACCTGTCAATATATATGCCTGATCCAAATTCTTCATCAAAAGGTTATTTCATTCATGTCCCATTACCAACCCGTTAAAAATATATTTTATATTTCTTTGTGTCGGACAAAAACTTTCTCCATCTTGTTGAATGGTTGATGGTGTGTGTAGACATCAGGGACAATGATGATACTACATCTAGGACTTAATCTTTCTATCCCTGACAAATATTGTGTTGTGAAATACATTGGAGTGTCATCAATGAACCTAAATCCAAAATATCTTATGACTTCACCTGACATGAGATGTGTTTATTAAGGTCTTGGACATATTTTATGCATTTGAACAGATTATTTTAGCGACAAGTGGCCATTCATAACTGTATTTGCTCAGTGTCCATATGAGCTATATCAGATTAATTCCACTGATGCACTATGTTTTTGGATAGGGCCCTTCTTCCTCAACTAATACATACACAAAGTTTGATGATGTTACATGAGTCTGTTCAGTCATTATATGCTTATGCCTCATTGTGGCAAACTAGACCAATTACACTTATAGCCAATTGGCATGAATCTATTCATCATTAGCCCAAGCATTTACAGAAAACCACTGCAGTCATGATTTTCCTAAGATTAAGGAATAAGTTTTTTAGTTTGATTAAATTGTTTCAACATTTGTCTAACCAGTGCGGATAATAGTATTGAATTATCTCTCCTCTCCTGATATCCTGTGAATCTTTTAATCCCAGCGAGTCTGACAAGGCATCATGGGAAATTGCCCAGGTGACTTTGAAGGATGAAGGCTACTACGAGTGTATTGCTATCAATAGTGCTGGGACAGGACGAGCTCGCACCTTCCTGGATGTATCAGGTAAGGACAGATCTCACTCACTATGTCATTTTGATGACAGGCCATTTTCACAACATACTTATATATTTATTTGATTACTTTTAATGCAAGAATCCCACTAGAAGTGTACTTCGGAGCAGTAATATCACTATTATTAACAATGTAAACAGAATTAAAAAGGAACTTGCAGTATATGTGATATGATGGATTAAAATGCTATTACAACATGTCAGAAGCTTTGTTTGTCCGTGGTCTGTAATAGTGGTTTATATTCATTAGCAGTGTATGGTGAGCTAGTCTCCATCACTGTGTGTAATGAGCCAAGACTGTCAGACAGGAATGCGTAAAGGCTGAGGGACTGGCAAGCATTAAACTGTCAACAAGTGTAATTGCTGTGTGATGAATCTACTTACAGGGCAGTGAGCCATTTAAAGTATCATGTCTTTAATGTCCTGTTTCATGACATAGACAGCAACACCTAAAACACACACACATACACATAAAGACACAAAATACCTTCAGTTAAATGGTGCAGCAAGATGAAGTTTATGTCATGCTCAATAGTTTAACACAAACACACACACACAAATGCACATGCACATGCACACTTCTTATATACATACAGTTTGAATCGAAGCACCCGTCGATGTGGGTTTGTATTTTATAGGGGTCAAGGTCTCTTGCTGTTGAGCCCATGCAGAGAACCTGCATGATGGCAGAATTAATATAACATTATGGAAAATTTGACCCGAGTTTACAGCATGATGTTGTAATCCATGCCTCACAGCGATCATGTCATGGGGTTTATGGCATGGTTGTGTGGCTGGTTTGAAAAGCAATGTACTGTAGCTATAGTGTAACATGAGAGAGTACATACGAAGTTGTAAATATGTTTTAGGCTGTATGGTTAGTATATAAAGCAGTAAAGTGAAAGTTTTGGTTGGTATAATTACTACAAAAGTGGACTGTAAAATAGAAGAGCAGCAATAAGAAAAAGAATTAGAACAAGAAATAATAAGTACAAAAAACAATCATCATCATCATAATCTTAAAGCAATGAGCCCAGACCAAACCAGAGGGATCATATGATTATTTATACCTTGAGTTTCACCCCGAGGCAAAACAATAGATAAAATAAATGATACCTATTCAGAAATCATCTGTAGGGTATTTTATTTTCAATCTGCACCCTTTCCATTATGGGAGACTGGACAGAACTAACACTGCATGAGTCCCAGTGCAGTCAGTAAAAGCTTCCTTGCTGAAATTTTGTTTTCCAAGCAACTTCCTGCTTCATGAAAGTCACTGGAGCTTCATCAGTATGATGAATGCTAAGCAGAGGGGACGAAAGTGGAGTGCGCAGAAGAATGAGAGGTAGTTAAAAGACTCTTTGTGAAACAGAACAAGGAAAGAGGGAGCCAGCCAGGGATCTGTGTAATATATGATCGTAACTCATTACTGTTACTCACCCACTATGTTCACTGTCCAATAGTGCCGAGGGGACTGAGTTTGTCCAACTGTTACCTCTTATGACATCTCCAAAATTAGGTGAAATTAATCCTCCTCATCCACAGCTCCAACCTTTGCTACTGGGCCAGTTATATTCTTAACAGGGTGAACAGGATGATAGGCCACTGCATTTTTCACTTGTGTACACACACACACACACACACACACACACACACACACACACACACACACACACACACACACACACACACACACACACACACACACACACACACCCACACCCATACATAATAGCAATTCAGTTGCCAAATTTATGTCATCCTAATCCCAAGGAGCTGGGCTAAAATCCCCAGCATCCACCCTCTATCAGAGCCAAAGCCTCCGCTACCTCTCCCTCATCTTCCCTCTCCCTCCCTCTTTCTTCCCCTCTCCCCTTTTCTCTGTTTAGCTTACCTCAGAAAAAATATGATTGATGACACACCGAGGCTCAAGAGATAAGTGTTTTCAAAATGGTGATGGAAGAAAAGACAGAGATAGAGGAGGAGAAATATGATAGGAAAAGGAGACCTCCATGTCTCTGATGAATAGTGAACGTCATGTTGATAGGTGGTGTTTCAAGATACCATTTCTGTGGCACACCTAAACTAAGCTACATGGGATATCTTCATAAAATGCTTAGAAACACACAAAAACACATACTTTATTTCAACATTTCAGTGTCTTAGAGTTTGCCCTCCTACTGAAAACGTTATCATTGTAAGTGTTAGTGGAGAGTCCGTGGTCTAAATCAATCAAATAAATAAATTTTTGGCTTGCAATCGTTGAAAGCCAGGCAATGTCAACACACAACCCTTTGTCAAAAGTTGCTTATGTCCATGAGGTGTGAGCAGTTCAATCAAAGATCTTTCTTTCAGAATAGTTTATAGACACTTGAAGAGATAAAACTAGACCTTACAATAAAGAAGAAAAGAGAAAAATGAGAAAAAATAAACTTAATTTGTGAGAAAAATTTAGCTTTTTCTCATTATCTATGTTGTTAATCATCTCACAAACCCTCACATTTAACTTGGGTGTTGACACACAAATCAAGGTTAAAAATAAAAAAAAACCCTCCATCTAAAACTCTTATTTCTTCATGATGTAAAGTTCCTGACAGCTGCCAACAACATTATGCCCTCATCCTGCAGAGCCGCCTCCTGCCATCACAGTCAGTGGCAATGTAACCGTTTCTCCTGGCTCCAGCGCTGTCCTCACCTGCCATGTTGTCAGCACAGTCAGCTTCAACCTGACCTGGCTGAGAGGAGGCCACGATGCCCGTCTAGACCCACAGGTGCAAGTCTTGACCAACCTCTCGCTACAGCTGTCGGCCGTGACTCCAGATCACTCTGGCTGGTATGAGTGCCACGCCATAAATGAAGGAGGGGTGACAGCAGAGCGAGTCTACCTGGTTGTGCAAGGTGAGGACTTTGTTTATAAATATATTTGTTCAGTATGAGTCTGTATTATAATAACTCAGGCTCATTGGAAGTGACATTGGAAAGAAATAGTTGCCATGTGTTGGAATACGAATAGAAACGCACTGAATACTGTATGTTTCCATAAGCAGATGCTGTAATTAGTTTTTATTTGTGTGTTAATTTTTGTCACTGGTGTTTGCGTGAGTGAGACTTTTTCTTTGTTATGTATGCCTGTTTTCTTGTGTGATTTACTCTGTGGGGGAACACAACTTTTGGCACATACAACTTCCTTCCCAAATACACGATTGTCTCCCAAGTGCTCCCGCCCTTCTTCCCTCTCCTACTTTCCATAATTCACCCTAATGCTTTATGGGACGTGTGAAAATTATTTATGCCTGACCTACAAGCAATGCTAAAGTAGAGTTTTCCATCTCCGGACAGCTCTTATAGTTCTGTTCCTAACACTTCACTGACATTGAATCAGGAGCACATTGTTGCGCAGATGGAAGAGAGTAACGCTGGCTGTCTGGCTAGCACCACTGAGCATGAGCCTGTGCCTGGCCAGGAAATGGTGATTTAATACAGCTGCTTAGAGCTGCCATTAGCAGATGATCTCAAGCAGAACCTGTTAAGGAGGAGAATCCAGGAGGTTTAGTCAGAAGAGAGCGAGAGAGCAAGAGAGAGAAGCAAAGAACTTTGTTTTACATAATCCAATCTGTCCAAACTAACATCCTGTATTCGCTTTGTTATACAACCATCAATCTCAAGAGAAGTTAATTCAAAGGCCATATGCTGCTTACTGTAGCCTAAATTCCCCCTTGTATGTGTCCTGCCAGGTCTTGATGCTTTAAAGTAAAAAAAAAAAAAAAAGAGGATTCTTTGTCTTTAAAATCAAAAGCAATTTCTCCATTTTACCATAAACTGAATTGTCTCTGAAAGGTAAGGCTCTGTGACGTATTGCTGAAGGTTTAATACCAGTGTTGCAGATGAGTTCGGAGGGGAATTCTGTCATTTCACTCATCTCACTGAATGATAAGTTGCTGAGTTGACAGTTGACCCTAAAGCATTTTTTTCTTTGGCACACTGTTCAGCTGTGTGTCTTCTTTCATATTTTCTTATTCTTTTAAAAAAAACCTATTTATTACTGCTTCTTTGCTTCTTTTTTGCTGCTCATTTTTCTCTCAAACAGCTGTCAGCAAGCCCTGGGGGTTTCCTAATTACCCCTTGGTCAGTCCCATCCTAGTTATTAGCTGCACTTTGAAGTCAAGTCTGACTTCTTACAACACTTGGATGGAACACAATGGGACTGATAGCATCCAGCTGTATTCATGTTGATTTTGTTAGACAACTCTGCAATCATAAAAAAGGGATTTGATTGACGTCTCAGCACAGCAGCGCAGTCATTATCTTCTCCTCTTTCGGTTGTCGGACACAGAAATTGAAAAAATATGTGTAAATATGTGAATAAGAACAAATTGTGAGTTCAGCTGTAATAAAACGTTGCAAAGAGCACTAAGGGACAGAACTTTTTTATTTTGCTAAGACTCAACAGAGTAACCAGGGTTTTTGTCCCATTGCTCACCAGATTTTGCCTGTGATGCACATTGTTGCTGTTTGCCAATGAAAGTATAACAAAAAAGAGATTTAACTGTTTGAAGTTTTAGTGTGGATAGAAGTCCAAAACATAATTTAGCCAGCTTAATATGGATGAATGATGGAAAAGGAGAAGAGGTTGAAAAGTGGGGCAGTCGAGATAGAAGGAGGATGCAATGTGAGAGGGAGTGAAGGTGGATGAGCAAGGGAGGAAGAAAGAAAGAGAGCAGGTGATGAAGGGTCTGCTAAAGATAGGCTTCTTCCTGACATATAAAGGCTGCTGCTGAGTCAGAGGAGAAGAATGTAGTCTTCCCTCTGAGGAACCTCCTAGTTCCTGAACTCAGAGGTGTCCCCACCCCCCTCCAGGCAGGGTGACCTTGCACATTGAAAGAATCAAGTGAGGAGAGAGCCTGGCTAGGCTGTAAACACTGAGAAAGGGCCCACTCTGACGCCCTTACTTCTGACCTTGTCTGGTCATACAATACAGATTACAGCCACAGGCGCCGCTAAGATTAAGATCAATATGATGGCAGGTTGAGGTATTTCAATTTGTTTCAAGTCAAGGTTGTAATATATCAAAAGCATTGCCTGTAAATTTATTGGGAGCATCTGGTAAATATGCAGTATATCTGTCAAAACATGGCATCGCTGATGATTGAAGTTGAAGCATCAGTAACAAACATGCATTCCTTCACACCTACTGTACTCATTTGTGGTCAACCTTTTGAACTTGTGACTGCTTGTCTTCTATCAACCCTGTGCTTTCCCTCAGCCAACGCAATGACGCTGGCACACAACAGTTTATTGACGGCACGCAAGGCATGACAAGTACTGTTTTGCTTCAGACTGCAGAAAAAGAATAAATCCCTCATTGGCATCTTGGATGGACACGTGAATTTGAATTTTGTTGTTTTGGAATTGTAACCCCATGTTCTCGCTCACCATTGAGACGATGATGATTTCTCACACTGCTCTTTCTACAAGCTGGAAAGTTCATGGACTCTGGAGATGATTCTGGCAGTGGGAATAAAATAGAGAAAACACGCCCTTAAAGGGATGAGTTACACATCATGAATCAATTGGAAAATCTCTCCAGATTCCAGTGCTTCTCCGGGTCTGGATTCAATATTTCTCCCTGTTCTACTAATAAAGGGGAAATGAGGGTGAAAGATACGCCGTGAAACATTATTAGTTGTTGTAGAAGTCATCACTCTTCCTTCTACAGTGACAGTAAAAGTTAATGCTCTGTTACATCTTATGGCAAAGCTCAAACTCATTCAAATTCCTGACTTGACACATAGAAGTCAGAAACACCAACAGTATATAGTCTAGAACAATATACAACTATATGTATCCACATGTATGATTGATTTGTTGCTTTTTACATGTTTTATCAACATCTCTTCTCCTCTAGAGGTGCCCAGGGTTTCAGTGGAGCCTCGGAATCAGACTTTTACAACAGGAGAAGAAGTGAAGATCAGATGCTCAGCTAGTGGCTACCCTCCACCCCGCCTGGTCTGGACTCACAACGACATGTTTATCATGGCATCAAGCAGGTGAATTCACCCCCTTTCATATGGAGAAATATGGGAACTTTAATTTTTAAAGGCTTATGGATGTTAAACTTGGAACTTAAATCTGTAATTTACACATACTGTAATGTGAAAATGCATCAGTCAATCAGAAATCTCACATCTTCCCTCCAGTTTTTCTAGCCATTCTTTAATGTACATAAAATGCTATGAAAATATTGAATTGTGTATCTTGTGTGTTCAGACATAGGATGACTCCTGATGGCACGCTGTTTATAAGAAACATGGAGAAGAAGGACGGAGGGGTGTATGGCTGCCTGGCCAGCAATCAGGCTGGAACAGACACAATGACCTCCATCCTCACTTACATCGGTGAGTGTCACAGTGCACACACAGACACACACATGGAAAAGAATAACACAAGCAAAAATACAGACATTTAGATACAATATGCACATACATTATCCACATACTGATGTTCTGTCTATCCTTCAATAACTCCCTCCCTAGAGTCTCCTGTGGTGACAGTGGCTTTGAGTGAGATTCTCATCGGCATTGGAGAAACCACTGTGATGGCCTGTTCTGCATCTGGAATCCCTCAGCCTGAGATCTGGTGGTACAAAGGTAACACTTCAGAAGCAGAAGAAAAGCCAACACACATTAAAAAAAAATCAATATTTGAACAATTTGGCAAAACAAAAAGTCGAAAACATATTAAAAAGCTCAGTGCGGAGCTAAAACACACGCCTGAACATACCACATATCCTGTTAACTGTTCACACTCACACTGCTGAATTTCTCATTTCTCATTACAAGGGGATGTTCAGCTGCATTCATCGTCATTGTTGGACACAGACACATTAGGAGGGACACTGACCATCAAAAGGACCCAGGAAGTTGATGCTGGAGACTACACCTGTGTGGCTGTCAACGATGCCGGCACCTCGTCAGGAAAGATCTCTCTCGATGTAGGAGGTAAGAGTTTAGTCAACTTTGTAAGAGTTTAGTCAACCTTGTAAGAGCGAAAATGTAAAAGCAAAATGAACCCAGAATGAGAGCAAAATTGAAAGCAGGAATACTACATGTGTAGCTTTACCATAGCTTTGAATGTGCAGACCACTAAATTATCCACATTGGCAGGAAATTAAACGAGGTGATGTAGCCTCATTAGGCAAGGCTCGTGTCTTGTGTTGTAAAGCTGCAGCTGTTTTAGGTAATCGTTGTGGTTTCATGGTATGCAGTTTTGATGCTTAGCCCAGCAGGATATCCCAACACTTTATTCTAAACACTTTTCATTCTAAATAAAATAGGTACTACTGTACTGAACAATATCACTTGGTTTTGACAAACTGCTCAGTTTTCACTGTCCAGTCAAGCAGGAGATACTGAGAGTTTCTAGCTTGGATCATAGATAGAAAACCCCAATATTATTTTTAAGCTTTTCAGAAGAAGTAAGCCCTTTATGAGAAAATACATTATGAATTGATGGGTGGTAAACATAAGCTAACCCAGAAGTGCAATGGGATTTTAGTTCTTTGTAGTAGCTTTTAAGTCCCTGATAAAGACTTTTGTTTCACTGTCAGCATCTCAATCTACATCTCTGTGAAACCTCATTAAGGGGCCAGATGAATAAATCATACATGTCCATGTCCACTAAATCATCTAAACTATGCATACCTTTCTATGAGTGAGCCAAACTGAGTGAGAGAAAAATAGAAGACGAAATATAGACACTATTTGGAGCCTTACACCTTAAACCATCAATGACTTAACTGTTGTGGCTCACAGCACATACCAGTGTGTGGTGGCTGTGCATAAAGATACAAAGACTGCTTTGGTCCTGTTATTGAACAATGCCTTTGTCAGACCAAGGACAAAACATGTCTGGTTTACATCAAAAGACGAGTGTGTCAATATCTATTAATGGATGAATGCACAAGCTGGAGTTTTGCACATGCACGCAATTTAAAAATGATTGACATGCCTAACAGAGAACAGTGCATATCCAGAGGTCAATAAATCTGGTATGAAGTCTGCATTTTCACATTTTTGCTGTTGTTCAAATACATTCTTTTATACATCTGGTCCTAGAATGAGTAGTGAACAACCTACGCTTACATGATGGACAGCTTGATTGTTTAAAGAATGCAATACAGATGGTTGGGTGTCCCCTAAACCTTATGACCCTTGCCATCTTCATCCATGACCACTCCAGCCGCACCCAAGTTCACACGTGAGCCATCAGATGTGGCAGTGGACATCGGCTCCAATGTGACCCTGCTGTGCCACGCCCAAGGTTACCCAGAACCACAGGTCACCTGGAGGAGAGAGGACGGTTCACCCATTTTCAACAAGCCCAATCGACATAGCACTATCACCCAGAGTAGAGGAGGTCTACATATCACCAGTGAGTTTATTAGTATATGTGCATACACATTACCCATATACAGTAAATGATCTGGGTTTAATCTTTAGTGTTTCTCTTTCTGTCAGACCTGTGGGTTGAGGATGAGGCGGTATATGTCTGTGAAGCTTTCAATCATTTTGGCAAGATCCAGACCCAGGCCAGCATCACTGTGACTGGACTAGGTAGGTGTAACATTTAATATGAAATGTTTTGTCTCTCTGGATGTTTACTTTTTTTCTCTCCCTCTAAGAACAAAAAGCAAGCAAAGCAAGTATTCACAGCTTGATTAGGATGGACATGGAGCTGGCATTGTAATATTATTTGTGTATTACTAACTGATTAGATTTAGAATCTCTGGAGGGGATTTGATAATGGTGTGCATGCATTAAGTTTAGTGAAGCGTGAAGGAATACAAGTGTAGCTGAACAGAAAGAGGGCTGAAATAGCTCTCCTTCCTTTGAAGTTCTTTTTCACTTCAAAGACCTGTGGATCACAAAATGCACACACACTCACGCATGCTTGCATTCCTTTGTGTAAAATATGCGTTTTTCTGAGGTTTTCATTCATTGACATAGATCATATCTCCTTTCCATGTCCAGAACATTTTCTAAAACAATACCTATGAGTGCCTGTATCCATCTGTAGGGCTTTGTGCATGTGTGTGGGTTTCTGTTTCAGTCTTTACACGTGAGTGTAAGTTCATTAGCACATTTCAATGGGTGTGTTTGAACACATGTGCCTTGTTAACCACTGTTTCTGTTTCACTGTTTCTCTACAGTGGAAACACTCTGAGCTCTTATATGTGGGCCAAAGGTTAAAAAGTACAGACCCACCCAGATGTCATATATTACTGCCCCACTGCCCCAAATCCCTACTGACAGTGTTGTCTCATAAGACGCACACACCCAATGCAGAAGCACATGAACAGTAGTTTCTTTTGGACAGTAATGGAAGTAGAGTGCAGTAAAGTTTGGCGGATCCACAGCATGCATGTGTATGGGTGTCTGTGTGTTTGTGTGTTATGTGTTTGTGTGTTTGTGCGTGAGCATGTAATCCCAGGGTGGTCAGGGTGGTCATCAGATTTCCTGGGCCAACACCCTGTTGTCTGTCACATCCCCCACAGATGACATCACCATTGTCCATGTGAACACAGCGAAACCATTTAGGCAAATGTGTTGTCCAAATGTAATTGGGTCAATGACGTATAAGGATTTTCAACAACTCAATTTTAGAATAAAAAAACAAGCATATCTAATGCAGTAGTTCAAACATTCAGAATGTTGTGTACCTGACAATTCATATTACAATTTGAAAGTGATTTTAGTGGGGTTTTTTCAAGATTAATTGGCACTGGCCTGAAAAAAAAGTCATTTGGTGCGACCATGATTCATCTTGAAATATCTTATCTAATTAAAAGATCATCATTTACAAACATTTAAAAAAAATTCAAATACTTTGTTTCCAAACACTTTATATTACTGAAAACTTGTAAAAAAAAAAAGATGTGAAGCATGTTAAGTAAATTGATTTATTTCAAGATGAATCATGGTCGCACCACATGACTCTTTTTAAGGCCAGTGCCAATTAATCTTGAAAAACCCCCACTAAAATCACTTAATTTCAAATGTATAATATGGATCTTCAGTTACACAACATTCTGAATGTTTGAACTACTGCATTAGATATGCTTGTTTTTTATTATTCTACAATTGAGTTGTTGCAATTCCTTATACGTCATTGACCCAATTGTGTGTGTGTGTGTGTGTGTGTGTGTGTGTGTGTGTGTGTGTGTGTGTGTGTGTGTGTGTGTGTGTGTGTGTGTGTGTGTGTGTGTGTGTGTGTGTGTGTGTGTGTGTAAATATGCATATGCTAGGGGAGAAAGGGGTGTCCACACTTTAAACAGCTGTGAAAATATATACTGTATATGTTGCATTATTAATGTGTTTATTACAATCAAGCATTCCCTATTCATCTCACTGTACACACACATATGTGCTTCTTGAGGTAAAAGCCTTTGCACCAGTCTGTTGACTAAATGTTCTGTATTTTTTCATTCATCAAAATGCAGAACTGAGGATGTTTTGCATTTTATAAGAAAAAATCAGCAAGACAGAACTCTAGTTTAAGTATGATGTGTGTTTGTGTGAAGGAAGAACTGGATTGCAGTAATTGCTTGGGTTGTGCTCTCAGACACTCAGAGGTACTTGATCTCTGTGTGCTTTTTTTCATTTCTGTGCACAGAGCAGGCTGCTACCCACATGCTGTAATTTTCAACTGTATCAAATCACAGGATCTTGAACTTCACTGCTGACATGAACACACTTAATCATTTTCTTGAATACTTTTCTATCGTACTCTCAGCCTTTTTTTCTCTGTATAATTCTTTGCATGGCATCTTCAGTCTCGCCTGTCATTGCGATGAGTCCGACTGTGCTCAGTGTGATCGAGGACCAGCAGGTGACTTTGCCCTGTGTGCTGCTGGCTGGAAATCCACTGCCTGAGAGGCAGTGGCTACACAACTATGGCATTGTAAGAACACAGACACGCAATAAATAGAAGTCACAGTTTTTAGATGTCCTGCAATGACTTTACTCCTGCCTTTGAGTTAAATAGCCATGACTTAATTTAAATTTATTTAATCTACAATCTGTCAGGTGACTTCCGACCAGTATCTGACTGTGAGGAGGGATGGTAGTCTGCACATTGAGAGAGTTCGGCTGGACGATGCGGGTGACTACACCTGCCTGGCTGAGAATGTTGTTGGGGCCACCAACCATACCACCACTGTCAGCGTCTATGGTAATGCACAATACATCCATAACACTACAAACAGACATGAACAGTGTATGCACAGATTTAAGGAGTAGTTTTTAAATGTTTTTTAAGTTTTTGTTATTTTTTAAAAGTTTTTTAACAGCTGTTGGACCCATATGTTTCATGTTCCAGTACAAACACACACACGCACACACGCACGCACACACACACACACGCACACACACACACATACAAAGATGTACACACTACAAGCTTTGGCAAGTTGTGCGTGTATGGGGCATTGGTGCAAATGTGGAGGACATGCTAGTGTTAGGTTGGAATAGCAAAGCTAATAATCTAAGCCATCATTTTAGGACATTTTTACTTCTGAATGGAAACATTTCATCAGTTGGAAGTGAGGCTTTCACATCTAATTGCCCAATGTATTGGTAAATTAAACTCAAGGCCTTTTCAAAGACTGGCCTTGTCTGTCAGATTAAAGGTGTAGAAAGAATATTTATGACATCCCATGGTTTTACATAATTCCACATATTGGCAATTGAAGGCAGTAATTTGCCTTTAAAAAGCTGCAGTATTACGCCAAAAAAAAGAAGAGAAGCAGAAAATCCCAAGCTTATGCTTTTGTTGAAACAATCCCAGTTAAAATGACATTAAAAAGCTATAAACCCTTTTCACAGCAGACATTTTGACATGTAATAGTAGGAAAATAACAGGTGCAATTCATAACATTAATGATGGCTGCATTACACTTCGGGGAGCCATTTCCAGGGTCTTGGTATTGTGCATGTCATCTCAATGGGACACTACTACTGAGCCATCGTTAATGTTATTGATTACATCTATGCTTTTCCTGCTATGACAATACAAAATGTCTGTAGTGTTTTATGGGATATGAAATGCCTCCTCTCCCTTTTCTATCTCTCTTTGGCTCCTAACCTCATGAACAGGATTATATTTGAGGTTGCATTAAAACCAGGAGCAGCTGAGGGTAATGACAGAGTTTGGAGCACTCTGAGAGGGAAAAATGTGTTCTCCATTTATTCTAAACTCAGTCATTGCCAGATTCTACCAACACGAATAGGAATCGTCCGTAGCATTTATGTAAAAGGCAGCGGCCCCCTCGGTTCTAGAAATTAGGCCAGTTCTTTTTAGATGTACATACACTGAACACTAGACATTTACACTATGTAGGTCAATGTAGAGTAAACTATAAACAATTACAAATACTTTGCATGGAGGCTACCTAATGTGAAGCACATGCAGAGAGAGCAGATAGGAGACCACCTTGCAACAATAACTTGAATATTCAAACCCCTTTTTCAGTAATGTCTGTCATAGTTCACCATGTGATTTTCAGTTAAATCAATTTTCTTTTTCTTTTCCACAAAGATGCTCCAAGCCTTAAAGGGCTGATCTTTTCTGCAGAGACAGAGGTCACAACAAAGCAAAAACAAGACAGATAATGAATAAAAGAGAGAAAGAACAAGAGAGGGAAGAGTAAGATAAATGCAATACCTGTGCAGAATACTATATGTTTAGTTATACAGGCAATACAAAAAGAGGCAGATTGTGTAAATACTGAATGAGTGTATGAACGTACAAAAATATTGTTCTGTTCTGTTTTTGGTATGATTTCAGTGATTCCTACCATCCAGTATGGTCCGCAAGTGTTCAGCACTATTGAGGGAAGACCCATCTCTCTGGCCTGCCGAGCCAGTGGAGTGCCCACCCCTGAGATCACCTGGTCTAAGGTCTGTATTGGCTTTACCCTGTCAAGTATAAAGTATGCCAATGTAAGAGCCAGTACTGCGGTTGAAGTGGTGTACTGTTTTCCTATTCCTGAAGACTTTATTTTTCCTCTCATCAACCTAGAAATAATAAAAAGGGAATAGAAGGAAAACCACATGAAATGAGGATGTAAGAAAATCAACGAAAAAAATGCAGGTCGAAAGTATAACAGCCAAGACCTCGGGCCATTTGAGATGAGACTCCACATTAAGTAGCATTAGAAAATCTCTATCGCCAAAGTAAGCAACGTCATGCCATTCCAAAATCATGATTTTTCTCTGAGATGTTCACAAATCCAAGAACATTTCACGAAAACTTGACTCTACTCATACACAGATACACCTCTTGACTCCCATTTGGGTTAGTGAATGCTCTTATTAAGCTCATTCAGACAAGCAATGTACAATATGTGTACAGTATTAATGTTGCAGGTTTGGGCACTGATTGAAAGACTGCAGATGTGGATTCAGTATTTCTATGTTCCAGCCTACATGTCCTTATATTGCTTTGTGTCAAAGGTCAGGTAGCTATATATATTTTAGTACAATGCTTACTCCATTGAGCGGGTCTGGGAAGACAATATCATACGATAGGAAAATACCTGTGTGAGGGCACATGTGTGTTCTTTATGTGCTGCTCCATGAAATCAGCTCTACCTGTGTCCATTGGCTTATACAGTGTGCTCAGCATTTACGTGAGCAGTTTTGTGTGTTAGTGTGTAGTATAAGCCAGTGTGTTTATGTGTATGCTCCCTCCCTCTTTTCCATCTTTTACACTAGTTTTTCTGAGTTGTAAAAGCGATGCTGTTAAAGTGAACAGGGCTACTGGGACACATGAAACTAGACCCTGCTAAGTTCTGCACCAGCTGTTAAAATGTGATTCCCTCTGATTTCTTTTCTGTTCTCTCTAACATCAATCATGTCAAGTCAAGTTAGTCATGTCATATCCAAAACAAGAGTTCAGAGATGACACATTCCTGGTGTCATGGTTCATGATTTCAACATTCCTGATGCACCATTAGCATCACATTGCTTTGTGTTCTGGTTCATGCGATGCGTTTGGTTCACAGCCTTTTCATTTAACGGCAAAGGGAAAATTCAAATCATACATTTGAGCACAGTTAATAGGCCAAACCACACATCCTTTTAGGTCTTAACTCTGTCCTGGACACCTTGTCAAGTGTTAATAAAGCTAAGTTAATGAATTGAGCTTTGGCCCCTGCCCTTTACCCGATGTGATTTGTTTGTAGGGTGGGGAGCTGCTGTACATGGGTGGTCCGGCCTTTTCCCTGGATTCTGACGGCAGCTTGCTCATCACCTCGCCCTCTGGAAATGAGACTGGAGAGTTCATCTGCACGGCTACCAATGCTGCCGGCTACGCCTCCAGGAAGGTTCAGCTCACTGTCTATGGTAAAGACACAGGCTGGACAAAATTTGTAGAAAGTAGCGATATTTTGACACATGGTTTTAACTGAATTTTGGTTGATCTCATCCATATACAGAAGCACTTTTTTCAATGACTGTTATTTATTCTCATATTCACAGATAAGCTCTATATTGGCAAAGATGGAGTAGTGTGTTTTCATAAAAATCTTTTTTTTTCTTTCTTTTTGTCTTTAACTCATTATCTGGCCTGCCCACATATGTAAATCCAGTCCGTCCTAGATCTGGTACAAATATTGGTGGTCCTAGAGGCACCACAGAGCCATCCAAGATGTCAGTGATTGAGGGTGAAGATGCTATTTTGCCATGTGAGGTCCACAGTGTCCCCCCGCCCACCATCAGCTGGGCCAAAGAGAGGCAGCTCATCTCACCTTACTCCCCGAGGTAAAACACACAAACTCAACCACACGCAATAATAATATTTTTCTGTGACAATCTCACAACCCCTTGTACACTGCTGGGATATTTGAGCCATTGTTTTCACTAAAGTTGGCACTAAATTTTCTCATTCTTAATTAACTGCAGCACATATACATACACACTATAACTCAAGCTGAGAGCCCCAGCGCAGACAAAATACCCCCTGTGAAAATGATTATATTAACTTTCAATAAACATTTAGCCAAATCTTATAATCTTGTCTGCAACCTCAACATGACAGCTACTTTAGGTAGTTCTGAAAGGGAGTCTCTGTGTTGTCTATGCCGTGACTGTTATGCTCTGTTCATTACCTCAGGATATAGTTTGTGGTTTTATAAGATGACTGGGTAATCATTCTCTTCCCTGTGATCTGTTGTACCTACTGTGCGTCTGCCACAGAAGCTATAAATGTGGATGATGGTGGATTAGTAGGAATTACCGGAGTATCTGTTTACAGTGATGACTGAATAAGTTATTGAGTGGAAAAAATCCAGGAGTGTGTGTGTGCTTGTTTTTGCGTTTCCAAGAATGATTGCCAGTCACACTATATCACTTTAGGGTTTAATTTATTTCTGTGTGTGTGTGTTCTTCCCAGGCACACTCAGCTTCCCTCTGGCTCAATGAAGATCTTGGAGACCAGAGTGTCAGACAGTGGGCTGTATGTGTGTGTTGCCTCCAACATTGCTGGCAACCTGACACAATCCATTCAGCTGAGTGTTTTGGGTAAGTTCAAAAGATCACAAATACTAACAGAGCAACGAACATTTCATAATGATATCATTGGTGACTGGTCGGGAATGTAAGAACTCCAAAACTGGCAACAAAATAATGCCTAAGTAGATTTTGAGGTACTAGCAAAAGATCACATTATTTGGATCAAAATTGCTGACTGAATGCATACAGTTTGTGATTTTCATCCATTAGCTTTTATGTAATTGACTCTGATGTAGCTTGCACATTACCAAAATGAGATATGCAGCCCACATATATTCTCATTTGGGATAAGATAGTTGACAGCAGCACACAGTTTCTATTGTAATTTAATTTACAAGCTGAAGCCCTGTGTGATGAATAACATGCAGGTACTGATAAGGCACTGAAGGCGCAGTAAATCTTATCTTCTCAGTGCCACCTAGTATCCAGGCCGGCCCCAGGGTCATGAAGGTACAGGTGGGTCACCATGTGGAGCTGCCATGTGTAGTGCGAGGAGTCCCAGAGCCCACCATCACCTGGACAAAGGACGGTAAGAGGTATCCAGTGTCATCTGACGGCAGCCTAGCATTTAGCCACGTGCAGCTGGAAGATGGAGGAACTTACACCTGTAATGCAACCAACACTGCAGGCAAAGACGAAGCTCGGATTCAGCTTCAAGTGCAAGGTTGGTTTCAGTTTATTTCTGAGGAACCGTGTGTTTATTGCACTCATTTTGTGAGACTGTTTGATTTGTATATGTCTGATTAAGAAAAATAAATAAGTGTCCCACTCTAACTACCTTGTTCATTTAGTTTCTGGTAGTGTTTAGTGTGTAATGATTTTAAATTATTCAAAAGTCACCTGTATGGATTGGATATTTGCATTTGAATGAAGAGCAGTACAATGCAGTGGAACTATTTTTAAGATGCATAATAAATCTGTTACAGTTGCATTGTAGTGTGTATTCATCATTGATTATTCATGTATGTTGATTTTCAGTGCCTCCTGTGGTCGAGGTACTTGAGCCTCCTTTCAATAGTCCTCTGCAGGAGAGAGTTGCAAACCAACGTATTGCCTTCCCCTGCCCTGCTAAAGGTTAGGTCATTTACGTTTTATATCATGAAGAACAATTCACTGATTTAATTATCCTGTTAAGGCTAAGGCTGTCGAAAGATATGCTGAATATTCTGCTACAAACAAGCACATTCTATACTTTGACAACCAATGCTGATCATATAAAGTACAATACAGTTTTTTCTCATTGCTTATGGTTTTGGTTTCTTTTTTCTCTTTTCCCTGCCTTTTTCTCTGCTCCAGGTCTTCCCAAACCAGTGATTCGGTGGTCGCGTAATGGCCAGGAGCTGACTGGTAATGAGCCGGGTGTGTCCATCCTGGAGGATGGTACACTGCTGATTTTGGCCTCTGTGTCACCACTGGACAATGGAGAGTATGTCTGTGCTGCTGTCAATGATGCTGGATCCACTGAGAGGAAGTACCAGCTCAAAGTCAATGGTGATTGACCTGTTTAATGTGTAATTTTCTGATACATATGTGCGTCTCTACTAAAACACCACCTGATAACATTATATAATCGTCACATTCGATGTCTCCACAGTACCCCCAGATTTCCGTGGCGGTGAAACGTCAGGCAACGTTACCGTGGTACTGAGCCAGCCTACCACCTTGGTGTGTGATGTCACAGGAAGTCCAACCCCAGTCATCACCTGGTACAAGGATGGGACTCCTGTAGGTGAACTCACATATGACTGCTGCTCATGATATAAAATGTGACAGTTTTTTGTCATTTTTATAGCTGAGTGGATCATATTTGTTCTATTTTTAGTATTTGTTGAAATGTTTGTCCTTTTAAATGTAAATACATCAAAGAAATAGGGAGATTTAATAACAGCCTGCCTTATATTATGCACAACATATACTTAAACTGTGGTCTAATAGGTCATCGACAAGAATTGGATCTCCACTATGGTGTATGGACATGCAATGCAAAAAAGTAATGAGAAATTATATTGATCTTTCCGTTCGTTAATGGAACTGCTCATAAAGCTTGAATGAGCTCTGATCACAGGGTACGCTGTCCAAGAGAACCGACTTCAAACCACTATGGATCCTGTGTTTTAGTGGGTGTGTGTGTGTGTGTGTGTGTGTGTGTGTGTGTGTGTGTGTGTGTGTGTGTGTGTGTGTGTGTGTGTGTGTGTGTGTGTGTGTGTGTGTGTGTGTGTGTGTACTCTCTTAACAAAGACCAACTTAATAGAAGGCCAGCCATGATGGCATGATGCTAAAGACTGTAATGACAGAATATGATGAATTGATATGAGAACAGACCATTAAAACACACTTTGTATCTCAGTTAACTGGCTGCTTTTTGGTCATGCTAGTGGTTTTAGGGTTGGCAACTAAAGTCGGTTGGTGAATCCTCTCCTGTAGCGCCACCTGGAGGTTCAGATTTTTGTTTTTTTGTGAAATATCTCAACAATAATAGGATGGATTGCCATGAAATTCGGTACAGATATCCATTGTTCCTTTACAAAAAATCCTAATTACTTTGGTGACCCCAGTGATATATCTCACTATCTCCTGGATGGAGTGCCACAAAATGTTGTACAGCTATTCATGGTCACCAGTGGATGAATCCCACTGACTTTGGTGACCCCCTGACTTTAACTCTTGCATTCATGATTTGAAGTGAAACTATTGGATGGATTTCCCTGACATTTGGCATTTTCATGCCCCCTCAGGAATAATTGTAATAACTCCGACCTTTTCATCTAGCACCACCATTAGATGAACATTTAAAATTGTCTGATAGCTTTATTTATGACCAAAAAACAGTTAAACTAATTCCTATCAGCATTAGGGAGGATTTGTGTTTATGGTTTGTTAGCAATTGTAAATATCCTAACACACTCAAGTAAGATGAACATTATACCTATTTAGTCTCAGTATGTTGTCATTGTAAACATGTCTGCATGCTGATGTAAGTATTCAGCTCAAAGCACTGTTGGGCTAAAGTTAAGCCTCACAGAGCTGCTAGCATGTCTCTGGACTGTTCTTGTTCTCTTGGCCGCCTAAGTAATTGTTCCTGTGAGGCACAGATGGCAGAATCAGACCACTTAGTTTAATCTGCTAATTATGAGCAATCTAACTCAAGATTTTCTGCTCCCCGAATGTTTTTGACTCTAAGCAACAATTGGAAATGTTTCATGTTTTGTTCACTTTTTTAATTTTATTTCTCAGCTGAATACACTTTTTTGGCCAGTAAATGGTTGTTTATCAACTCTGTTTGAATTTTGATTTTTAGATAACGATACATTTATTGTGTCTTACTTGTCTTACATAATAACTGCCATGCAGCATTTCCAAAACGGTGTTGTTGTTTTTGCTTCTGTGTTTGATGTCATTTATTTATGTTGATCGACAGGTAGTTGCTAGTAACAGTGTCCAAATTCTTGATATGGGGAAAACCTTGAAACTACTGAACGCAGCCACAGCAGACGCAGGCAGCTACAGTTGTAAAGCCATCAATATTGCTGGCAGCACAGAAAAAGACTTCTACCTGGATGTACTGAGTGAGTAATGGCAGTGAGCAATCATCTATGGTAATTCAAGAAATTAGAGGGAAAGAGCTTTGTGGAGCCTTGTGGACACAAAGAACCTTAAATGAATTCCACATTTATGGAAAACACATTTACTGAATGAAAGAAGCCAAATAAATAGGATTTTGTAATCTAGAGACATTTGTGTTATTATTATGGGAAAGAGTTTACAGTGTTTTCATTATATTGTTTGATAAGCTCTCTGATTAATGACAATTGTCTTCTTCTGTGCCTCAGTTCCACCAACCATTGAAGGGTCAGGCTCTCCCCAAGATGTTTCAGCTATTCTCAAACAGAAGATCAGTCTAGAGTGCAAGGTGCAAGGAGTGCCCTTTCCCACAATCCAGTGGTACAAGGACAGGAAGTTAGTACCTTATTACATTGTAATGATCAAATTAAATGAAACAACAGGGTAAACATTAATCCCTCAATTTTTCTATCTGTTAATCATTCTGATTTCTTTCTAGACTGGTGTTTCTTGGTGATCCTAATCTGGAGGTCATTAATAAGGGTCAAGTTTTGAGGATAAAAAGTGCTCGTCTCGGGGACCAGGCCAGGTACCAATGTAGTGTCATGAATACAGCTGGAAAACAGTCCAAAGACTTCATCCTCAGTGTCTATGGTGAGTGTGGATTTTGACAGAGCCTTTTACTGTAAATATATAGTATGAAAACATGTTCACACACCTAACATGACCAAATACTACTTGACTGCAAATTTCAGCCACAAGTTGTTAATATTTTTTTACTGCTGTTCCAGTTCCCCCCTCCATCAAAGGTGGTAACTTAACTACAGAGGTCACAGCGCTACTGGACACAATGGTGACACTGGAGTGTGAGGTACGTGGAGTGCCACTTCCCACCATCACCTGGTACCGAAAAGGAGAGGCCATCCTGTCCAACCGACAGGCTCAGTACGTAGAGCGAGGCCATTACCTGAAGATCCCTCGGGCTCAGGCATCAGATGCAGGCCAGTACACCTGCAAGGTGACCAGTGTGGCTGGAAGTGCTGAGAAGAACTATGAGCTGGACGTCTACTGTAAGAACCAGATATCACATCGCACACATTTTTCACTCACAAAGCTTAAATACATTTGTAACTTCAAGAATAATTTCAAAAAGTTGTCGATAGTCAGCAAACAATTGATTTAAAAAAATCCTCAATCATTGAAAAGCACCAAAAGTACAGACTTGAGGAATTGGAGTGTAAAATAATTTTACATTTTGTGAACAATGACAGGTTTAAGTGTTAGATGTAAAAAAAGATATTCATCAACCAGAAAAGTCCTCGAAGCTTCAACTCTGCTTTTTTTCTGTTTCTTTTTTATGCATCTTTCTCCTCCAGTGCCTCCTAGCATTGCAGGGGGAGATGACGGACCCACAGAGAGGAAAGTGGTCCTCAGTAAGCCTCTGATCCTGGAGTGTGAAGCTGGCGGCTACCCTACCCCTTCTCTCACTTGGCTGAAGGATGGAGTTCCTGTGCGTGATGGTGAAAGTGTCCGAGTCATCGATCAAGGGAAGAAAATTGAAATTCTCTCAGCCACAGTCTCAGACTCGGGACGTTACGTCTGCGTGGCAACCAGCATTGCTGGGGAGAAGGAGGTCAAGTACGACGTCAGAGTTTTAGGTATAGAAAAACACAAAAATAACTGTTAAAATAACTATGAAGTAAAATAACTAAACTGACACTTAAATGTACAGCAAACATGCCTCATCAGGGATTATTTTTATTTTTACATTGTCACTGTAAACAGATCCAAATTAATGAGATATATTGGAAAACAAGTGGACTATCGAAGCATAGTAAAGCATATATAAGCAAATATAACTTTTCAAGGTTGGGCTGCTTGTGTGCTTGCATGTTTTGGCAATTAACAATTCTAATTCCTTGGAATGACTTTGCTATTATTTCTACATTGATTTATTTTCATTATTGCTCAGATGCCACGCTTCCCTGTTCTGCTTTGGTGAACCTCAATTTGTTTTTGATTCAAACTGCTCTCTGTAATGAACATAAAATAATATGAGTTTTCCTACATAGTTTACGCACAGCAGTTCAGCATTTAGTTTATCACTAAACAGAGCAAGTTCAAAATAAATGAAGCCAAACACTTGATTCAGCCCTTGCCAGTTAGAATGACATAAGAGAGGAAAGACTTCATAGGAAGTTGTTACCTGAAGTGCCCCCCGCCCCCTGTTAAAAATGCTTTAATAGCTGTTTAGAGCCAAGATATTTGTTTAGAGCTGAGCCAAACTGTAAAATGTAGCACCATGTGACTTGAGCAGTCATCCTAAATCAGACACTATCCTAGTACTCTGAATATGGCTCCAAGTTGGATTAATGTGATACTTTGAGTATTTTTCTTTATATATATATACACACCTCTAACTCTTTCAGGAAGAAGCAGCCCTTTTTTTGTATGAAACAGGCTGTGTTTTCTGAATTTATCTGATATGGCACAGTGGTTATGTAACACTGAGTGCAAGTAGGAAGTACTGGCTCTGGTATTTTAGTCCCTTTGAGCACAGCTAATCACTCTGACAGCTACAGCCAGCATGTGCAGGTCATTCTTTTTACAATTTGTGACAGCTGGGAAAACATTGTGCCGTTGTCGGCAGGATTCGAACCTGCGCGGGGAGACCCCAATGGATTTCTAGTCCATCGCCTTAACCACTCGGCCACGACAACTCATGTGTAACAGGAGCTGATAGTGTTGCTGTCTGCTTGTGCTATTGCTATCCACACCATGTGTGCATTCCACATGGGAAACTGACACCTGTCATTTCCCTGTTGCTCTGCATATCTGACTGCTATACTCACATGTAGAGTAAGACCTCTTCACAAATACCAGAGAATTTAGTTATATACATTTGAGAGCAATAAGAGGCCCTACAGACAGGATTTTGTCGTTAAATCCTCATTTTTACTGATGTCTGAGACTGATATTCTGATATTATCTGCAGCAGAAATAGAGGGATTATAGAAAAGTTATTGAAAACTTATGGGGTGAGAAAAAGCAGCCTTCACTGCATTGTGATGTGTTTTTTCAGTCTTAATTATATGGAAATATAACTTCAAAATAACACAGATTATTTTTCATACCTAGTGCCTCCTTTTATTGACGGGGGAGGTGATGTGACAGACAGCACAGTGATAATCAACAGTCCTCTGGAGCTGGAGTGTCACGCCACGGGAACACCTGCACCTTCAATCACGTAAGACCTGTCTCCTGTTCGCCTGCAAACACACATAAACATTATGCAGGCACACAAGCAGAGTCTTTGTAACAATATCTAAATTGCAGGTGGTATAAGGATGGAAAACCAGTCAGGCAGGGTGAAGGGTTGCGTGTTGCATCCAACGGGCGGCGACTGGTCGTTTCCCGTGCTCAGGTCTCTGACACAGCTCGGTTTCAGTGTGTGGCCACCAATGAAGCAGGAGACCACGAGAGGGACTTCAATGTGGTTGTCCACGGTAATGCTTTGTCATCTACTTTGTAGTTAAATGAAGCAATTGTTCTCTTGCTACAAATGGGGATCTCAGTAGTTTTCATATGTTCTAATTGTAATACATGGAATTTATACTCTCTAAATGCAAGCCAAAGAGAAGTTCCCACTTTGGGTAAATATTGCTCTCTGCCTTTTTGTAATTTGCTTTTTTTTTTTACTTATTTCCTTATGTAAAGGGTTTATAAGAAAATAATAAATCTATCTTCTGCACCTTTGCAGTTCCTCCATCCATTCGCACCACTGGGCCTGCTGAGCGTGCAGTGGTCCTTCACAAACCCATCAGTCTGGAGTGTATCTCCAGTGGCATCCCCCCTCCCAGCATTACCTGGCTTAAAGATGGCCGACCTGTTGACACAACACAGGAGCACCTTAAGGTTTGTTTACTCATTGGCTGAGTATTAATTCATTATTTCAGTTATTTTATTTTTAGTATTTTAGCCATAATTTGACAATTTAAAGTGTAAAGCGACAGGAAACACGCTAGAGAGAAGAGTAAAACACACATTAAGGGTCTGCAAAAAGAAATTGAAACACAGATGTTGCAGTTATGCTTTATGTTTCCTAAAGAAGACAACCCAATAATTCATTATTTTGTATATTGAGTATCCATAGCTTCAGTGCCATACATACAGACACTGCTGCTGAAATGCACAACAAACGGTCCCTGAATTTCACCTAAATTGATTTTTAAAAAATTGCAGGATGGGCCAATTGGTTAGTTGTGTTGTTACAACACAACACAGAAATAAAAAATAGGGCACTGTTTGACTTTGTATGTAGCAGAGCAATGTTACAATATGTTTACAATGACAATGCAAACCAGATAGCTTCAGATATGTTGATTATACTTTTATACTCACATTTTAACATGAAAAGTTGTCATCAGTCTGTATTACATGTTTTTTCTGTTTGTGTGTCCATGTGCTTGTGTTTGTCACAGCTGGAGTCTGCAGGCAGAATGCTAAAGGTCACTGAAGCAAGACTAGAGGATTCTGGGAGATACACCTGTCTGGCCACCAATGCAGCTGGTGAAGCTCAACAGCACATACGGCTCAGTGTCCATGGTAACTAACAGATGCACACAGTACTCTCTCTGTCTCCCTGACTTAATTATCTTAATCTCTCCACTGTTCTGTTTCCCTTCTGATTTCTGTCAGGTGTCAGCCTTCTTTCTGAATCAAGGGACTAAGGAAACATATGAGAATATAGGCAGATGAGTAATTGTTCTTGTGTATACTACTATGTGTGTTCCCTCAGAGCCTCCCACTATTCGCAACTCTGGAGAGATTATTAACCAGACCATCCTGTCAGGCTTTCCCACTGAGCTTGAATGCAAGGCCACAGGCAGCCCATTACCTGGTAAGACAGCTCACAAACATCCTCCACTGTCCTGCTGTGCTCACTCATAAGCTCCAGTGTGTAGTTTCCTCTGACTGCTGAGTTGAAATTGGCTTTGCCGCCACTTTTCTTATCTTTACCCATTAATGGAACGGCAGAAAATTGATCTCAGATGACTCCCTATAGGCAACTTCACTCTCCTCCCGCAGCTTTTTCTTTTCAGTTGGATTGACTGTAGCGTGTACAAGTTCAGTGGAGAGAAGCGGTCACATTCCAGTGTAATTGAACACTTTTCTTGGGATGTTATTTTGTTTTTACAGCAGGTGTTTCACTCCAACAGTCTGAAATGTGTGAAATCACGTTACATGTGAAAATATTTTACTAGGAATTTATTTAAATCTTATTTAAACTGCTGCAGGTCTTGTTTGCCAGCAATTTTCATGATTTAACAATAAAAAACAAAAACGTTATTGTAACCATTACTGTGTCCTTTTACAATAATTTTACAATCCCAAATACAAAATATTATGACTTGTGTATGGTGAACGAAATGGTAAAATAGGGCAAAATACATCTCTGTGATCCGCTTTCCTCCAGGGAATGATTTGCTTTGCTTCTTCCATGGTTAAAACCAAACATTGTGATGCAGCTTTTAGTTTTTATTCACACATATCTGGAACAAATGTCCAAAAAGTCTGACATCTGCTGTAACTTTTAATTATTTTTAGATCAAAGCTAACAACATTTTTGTTTTTGCTGCTAAATTTGGTGTTGCATCTGCGCTGTAACCACGCAACCTGTATTCCTTTGTCCATTATTTTCCCCTTCAATTACCTGTCGAAATTTTGATTTGTTTTATTTTTCCTTGTAATACTTTCTGCATTATGAAAAGCACTAAATACTTTTGTGCCTCAGCTATTACTTGGTACAAAGATGGCCGGCCTCTTACAAGTGCAGCTGGGGTGACTATACTGAAGCGAGGTCAGGTGCTGGAGATTGAACGGGCTCAACTGTCAGATGCTGGGATGTACAGATGTGTAGCCGTCAACATGGCTGGAGTTGCAGAGATATTCCACAGCCTGCAGGTGTTCGGTGGGTGACTTTTTTCTTTTTTCACACACAAATATATGATAGCTTAGCCATGATCACTCAGCTGCAAGCAGGTCATGCACATGCGTGTGAGGATTGGTGTGAGTGTGTCTGTTGGTGTCAGTGAGAGCAATAGATCTTGACCATTTCCTTCTTTATTGTGCCTCGCAGTGCCTCCGGTCATCTCCAGCCGAGGTGGGACAGTAACAGTGGTGGTGAATGAGGCTGGCAAGCTGGAATGTGAGGCCACTGGTGTTCCCTTACCCAGCCTCACATGGCTCAAAGATGGCAGCCCTGTGGCAAGTGTATCCCATGGCATACAGGTTTGTTTTTCACACAGTTTTTCTCTGTGCCATACGACTTACAAGTGCCTGAGCTCAAACCTGAGCTGTGTCCAAAATCATTCCCTCATTTACTCATTTATTCCTCCCTTAATATTAAACACCCCATAGCTTACACAATAGTGTGTAATAAAATCGCTTGTGAATCCTAATCATTTTGTGTCATCAGTTGCAGTTGTAGAGGCACACAACAGTAATTTTTGCATATTAAATTAAAGGTGGAACATTGCATTGTGTGATTTTTAGCAGAAAATAGCTTCATAGGTTCAGTATCTTCAGTCTATTGTAGGAATAACTGTGGGCACAACATAATATTTACATTTCACACTCAGAATTCAGACACTCAAATGAAATGGTGGAGAGTAAATATAGTGTACATGTATAGTATATTAAATAGGAAGTGAATTGAGACACAGCCCCAGTATTACAAAGTTATATCATTATCATTATGCAGGTTTGTGATGAGGTGTAATCTGGTAAATGTCTTCTCAAGTTGTGTTATTTGAGGTTTAATTACATTACATTACATTTGGGGTTGTTTTTTTGTTTGTTTTTTTTTGGGGGGGAGGGTTGCAATATATCAAACTTTATACAAAAACATTACTGTATATTCCTTCAGTTTTATGGAACAAAAAAGCAATGAGTAATCTGTAGGTCTTTTGAAAGCTGTGTTTGTGTGTTTCCCTCTCAGGTGTTGTCTGGTGGCAGAGTGCTCTCTCTGAGCAGTGCACAGGTTAGCGATACAGGCAGGTACACCTGTGTGGCCGTCAACGCCGGTGGAGAGCAACACAGAGAATACGACCTGAGGGTTTATGGTGAGTCAATCACCATTTGTCAGTTGTTGTTACTAACATGTACTGCATGTCCCCTGTAGTGTTGCCCTTCTTTTACCCACATCTCTGCAAATCTCCAAGCAGGGAAGCAGGAAACACCAGCAAATCAGACCCTGCATATACAACATATACATCACAAACAGCTGCATACTTTACTTTGTGAAAGCCATTTTAAAAAATTAAAAAAACAATTCCTAGTACTATTCTTCCTAGTAGTAGTGTTTAATTCAGCCTCTGATGTAGTTTGTGCTGCAGAATTTTGCATATTAGCAAATTTAGCACAAGGCCCAATCACCTTTATAAAAATAGAAATATGAGATATTCGAAAAACATAATAAGAGTTTGAATTGTATTATAGGATATGGATCATGACCAAGGCTTGAAAAAAATCCAGCACTGCTTAACAATCAAAGGCAGGCCTCGGATGAAGTGGGTCTGTTAAAGATTGTGATGTTTTGGAATGAATCTGAATTTAAGTATTACAATAGTAGTAAAGCATTGGTTTCATCATGCAAGTTTTTGGCAGGCAGTGATGTAAAAGCAGTATTTGTATCAAATTCCTCTCCTTAGGACAAAATCTTCCCGTTCATTACTTTAATGTCTTTTCCTGTTTCCCTCCTTGTTTTACTAACTAAAGGTTATTGCCAGCTGACTGCATCATGTCATTCAACTGAGCAGCAGATCTAGCACGAAACGTGTATTAAAACAATGGAATGATATTTGAAAGAGGCCTTGAGCAAAACATGTGCATGTAGAGGAAGCATGGTTTGAATTAGTTTAGCATTTCAATAAACCTTGTCAGTTTCCTGCACAGAGCTGAGCTTGATGGCAAATCATTTGTTATACAAGTCTAATCAAAGCTAATGTCACTAGTAGTTTACATATAGAAAACTGTTGCTGCGTGTGTGTGTCTGACTCTGCATGTCTGTCTAAACATACACTCTATATGTGCAGAATAGAAACATCCACATGGTGTGCGTTTCCTAAGAAAGATCAAGAAGAGCTTGTCCAAAGAAATAAAGGCAGATTTGCTGTGGTAATTGCTACCATTCTTTGTCAGCTTCCTGTGTCTGGCCACATACTGAGCTGAGGGCCTGGTTCCGTCCTTCCCCGATGACTTGCACCTTGTCTGTCCAAAAACTAAAATGCAGAAGAATTTGGCCAGTGGTCTTCTGTTAAACCAGGCCTGATTCACCAAAAAGTCAATAACTTAAATGTCTCATGACACAAATACAAGACTGCTTGACTGACTTTAAGTTAAAGTAGAATAAAATTGCAGCTGGAATTAGATCATTTATTTATATTGCTGTTAGAACAGAGACATTGTCATTCACAGGGTGGAGACCTCCAGACATTTCCTGAGCTGTTGCAACAAAGTTGTAAATTAACGTTTTCCCACAGCTTCCTTTTCTTAGGCTCAGTGGTGTGTGTTTATCTCCCAGCCTGTCCAGCGCCAAATGCAAATCATGCCCCAAACTTATTCAAATTGTAGGAAATCTAGTTCGCTGGTCTCACCAACACCCATCCTAAGTTATGTTGATGTGTAGGTAATCACAAGGGGGGGAAAACTGCGGTCACTTCTTTACTCTCAAGTCATTATGCATGTGAATGCGTGTTTCATGGAGATTAGGTTTCATGAAATTCTTTGAAGTGAAACTTCTCTGATTGTTAATACCACAAGCAAATGTTGAGCTGGTTGAATGGTTCTGTCATAGCCCAAGATAGAATTAGCACTTAAAGAGCAACAGATGCCCAATTTAACAGAGCCTGTGCATCATAGGAAGCAATTATTCTGCTCACTTATGAGGTAATATGAAGAGTTTATTTTAGAATGGCACAGCGGGCTAACTTTCACGGTCAATTACTATAAAAGAGCATCTAAATACATTATAGAGTAATCAAATGTATGTGTAAATGTTTAATGGTTTCATGTGTCATTTAGTGTCTCATTTGTTTACATAACTCCCTTTCAGAAGAGATGCTTGATGATGTAATCTGTTAGAGAAACATTTTTAGTAGCTTTTCATGTTTTCCACAGTGCCGCCTAACATCAAGGGTGAGGAGGTGAATGCCACAGTAATGCTCGGCCGTCCAGTGGAGTTGCACTGCCAGAGTGATGCAATCCCTCCACCCACCCTGTCCTGGCGCAAAGACGGTCGCCCGCTGTTCAGGAAACCTGGCCTGACTGTGTCAGAAAATGGGAGTCTGCTCAAGGTATAGCCATAGAGTTAAATATTATACAGCAAAACTTTTTTATCATAACCTCCTCATTTTCACTATTCTCCACTATTTCTATAATGTGCCCTCCCTCATGGCTTCAGAGTTAATAGGATAGCGTCTTAATATCACATCTCATGATTTGTCTATGAATCTGATTGAAAGATCGACAGTGCCCAGGTGCAGGATTCAGGCAGGTACACATGTGAAGCCACCAATGTTGCTGGCAAGACAGACAAAAACTACAACCTGAATGTCTGGGGTGAGTTTATCTTTATATTTTTGTCTGTATTTATTTGTAAACCATTCTGTTTATGCTTAAAAAAATGTTAATTACATCAAAGGTAAAACATTTTAAATGTCAGTGTTTTTTATTAGTTGTATGCAGACCCACTGATGAAGCTAAAACAACTCTTTCTGAAAGACTACATACGTCTGTTACCGTAGTTACTAGTCTTTAAACTGACCTGAAACCAATGTTTATAATGATCTGCAGTCACATCAGAGTGGTCTTCCTTGATAACATTAATGAGTCTTACATGTCTGTGGACCTATAAACGTATTTTTATCTCACATTACATTATCACAAACAGGGATGTGACAACATGTCTTTGCTGTGGTAGCTTTTTTGAGACCTCAGTGAAATTGCACCAGTTTAGCTTGAATGAAATGTGAGCGCCTCCTGTTGGTGTCCTGTCATTATTACAGTTTATCCCAGTATCCGTGGCTCAGAGGAGGTGTCTCCACTCACAGTGACTGAAGGAAGTCTCATCAGTCTGGTGTGTGAATCCAGTGGCATACCGCCACCCAGTCTTACCTGGATGAAGGATGGTAAGTCTGTATGAAAATGTGTGTGTGAAACTAACAACATGAGCAAAGGAAATAAGCTGTATCGTGCTATCTTAAAAACCATGACGTACTGAGTACTTTGTGGGTAATATGTTTGAACAACATGCCCATTTGCGTTTCATGTGTACTTCTATTCCAGGTGTGGAGTTGAAATCTGACCAACGGCTCAGGGTTTTGTCAGGAGGTCGCCAGCTGCAGATCTCCAGTGCAGAAAGGACAGATACAGCCTCCTACACCTGCACAGCCTCCAGTGCAGCTGGCACCACATCCAAGGAGTACAGCCTGCAAGTTTATGGTACCTATAAACCAGTTCCGGGGCATCTATTGATCAAAGCCATTTTATTTATTACTTTGCATTTTATTACTGAAAAGCAAAATAATCAGAGTGGGGGTTCCACTGTGACTCAGTCTCAGGGTGTGAAAATCAATAAAAATATGCTTTAAATAGATGAGAGAGGTCATCTCCTGTTTAAAAAGTGATGTATTTCTCACCCATATTACTCACCTGCTTTTCTCACTTCAGTCCACCCTTCCATCAGACGCAGCGAGGGTGACACAAATGACATCATTGTGACAAAGGGAGGTGATGTGACGCTGCATTGTGCTGCGGAGGGCGTGCCCCGACCAGCGATCAGCTGGCTGAAAGATGGACGGCCTATCACAGGCCAGCATGGAGCTAAGGTTCTGAATGAGGGGAGGCTGTTACAGATTAAAGATGCTAAGGTGTCGGACACAGGACGCTACACCTGTATTGCTGTTAATGTGGCAGGGCAGGCTGACAGCAAGCATGACATCAGTGTACACGGTATGAATATCAACAGTTTTATAAGTTGTTTTTTGTTTACATCTCTGTATCATTTCTTTAACAATGTCAATGTTATGTCATGTTTTCTAATGGTCTTATGCCCTTATGTCCTCTCCTTTGTCCAGTCCCACCTAATATCATTGGTCAGATACAGTTTCCAGAAAATGTGAGTGTTGTTGTGAAGAACCCAGTTGCTCTGAGCTGTGAGGCTTCCGGCATCCCTCTTCCTGCTATCACCTGGCTGAAGGATGGTCGGCCAATCAAAGGGACCAGCTCAGTGCGAGTCCTCTCAGGTGAGCTCTCATTGGACTTTCTGGACTGTCGTTGATGTTAGTGATGGAGGAGGATTTCTTATAAATCACATTTACACAAAATGTAGTTTGGGTTGTGTGTCAAATCCGATGTTTTCAAAAGTAATATAAAATTCTTTCTTATGGTCTAACTCATTATGGAACAGACTTGAGGAAAGCAAACCTCCTACTGAAGGATTTGAATGAAAGAGGAATCACCTCAACTGTTTTGTTTCCCAGTTGGATTTCAAAGGCCAAGCCTTTGTAATACATCACTAGTAATACGATGTAATAGGATCATTGTAACTGGAGCCAAACTAAACAGTTGAACAGGCAGACATCTGTGAAAGAAGACAAACCTCTTAGCAAGAGGAGCAATTGCTTTAAATTTGTGTTTTTAAGCATTTAACTGAATTGGTGGGTGCTTCCAAATTAAACTGGCTCGGGAACTTTGGACTGAACATCCAAATTCTTTCTGATAATTGATGCTGTATTGCAAGGAGAGGTTATTTACTTTCAGTAAGCTACCATTTTTTAATGTTGGTTACACATCTTTGGGGTGTTTTCTGTGGAAAAGGGCCTGTGAAAACATTCCACAATGACAACTGAAAAATGATGATAATTGAGTTAAATTAAATTAATTTCCAGGGGGACGCAGCCTGCGTCTAATGCATGCTGCAGTAGAGGATTCTGGGAGGTACACCTGCATTGTGTCTAACAGCGCTGGAGAAAAAAGGAAGAACTTTGACCTTGATGTCCTCGGTAAATGACTACTATCTTAATATTTTGTTAAATGTGTGTATACTGACTGAAAATGAACATTAACAACATTAAAACCACATGTATTACTGCAATATCTATGTTAGGAGTGAAAACTAGTTTACTCTTGTAGTATAGGTCAATCAATTTCAATTAACATCAATATGGAGAGATGAACATGGATCCTACTGTGAAAGTTTTTCTTAGGAATGGGGAGACAGTGAGAACCATTTCATTGATTTTCAATTTAATTTGACAGTTCCACCAACCATCATGGGCGAGGGAACTGTGGTCGATACTAAAGTCAAGGAGAAACACAACATTACTCTCACCTGTGAGACCTCAGGTAATTGATATACACTTATACTCAAATCACATGCTCTACTAATGAATAGTCTCTCCTGAATCTAGATTACATTAAAGATTATCTCTGTGTCACTCTATCACCCTCAATGATTTCCCAGGTAACCCCGTACCAGAGATTAAATGGCTGAAAGATGGACAGCAACTGGTGCCTGACAGGCGACACCAAGTGTTGTCTCATGGTCGTTTCCTCCAAATTTCTGGTGCCCAAGTTGCAGACACCGGCAGGTACAGCTGCTTGGCATCTAACAGTGCAGGGGACCGCAGCCGTCATTTCAACCTCAATGTCCTGGGTACAAACACAGCTGTTACTCTTTTTAATCCACTAAGGATCATTTTATAACTGCATCAAAATGTTTCAGGTGGATTACAATCATTGCTCTGATTTGATTCCTGCTTTCCTTGCCAGTTTCTCCTACCATTGCTGGGTCGGGTCCTGACGGTTCTGCAGAGGAGGTGACAGTAACCCTGAGCAGCCCTACCTCCCTGGTGTGTGAAGTCCAGTCTTACCCTCCTGCCTTGATCACCTGGCTCAAAGACGGCACTCCGTTTGAGTCCAGCCGCAACGTCCGAGTCCTTCCAGGTTCGAGGTCTATTTAAAGTCTAACTTTACATCAGGATAATAAATAAGGTTTTATTGCTGTCTGTGGTTAGTTTTACCTCTGACAACAGCCAGCATTGCTGATGAGTGTGGTCAGAAGTGCCCTGTTGCATCTGTAACCCAACAGTGATGTCATGGGGTGCTTGAGTATAGCTGGACATCCCTGCAACAAAGTGAACAAGTAAACCACTGTAGGTCAGCAAAAACAGGATTTTTCAGGGCTGTGAAGCTGCTCTTAAAACATAGAATAGTATGTTACATCATTTGTCATTCATCATCCATACTTTCACAGGTGGGCGAACCCTGCAGATCCTCAATGCTAAAAAAGAGGATGCTGGGAGGTATACCTGTGTGGCCACTAATGAGGCTGGAGAGACACTGAAGCACTATGAGGTCAAAGTTTACGGTGAGATCATTTGGTTTATTTCTTGTTTGTTACCTCATGCATGCATCCATGAAGCATGCTGGATCTTCCTGATGCATCACTAAAGTCACTTATAACTTATGTATGTGTTTCTTGACCTCAGTTCCCCCACAAATCAATAAGAATGATATCCCAGGGGAAGGACTGGCCCCCAAAGAGGTCAAGATTAAGGTCAACAGCACACTGACTTTGGAGTGTGCAGCTCAGGCCTTTCCTACCCCAGCACTGCAGTGGTACAAGGATGGACAGGTAGAAATTCTTCATCTGTCACCAGTAGAGCACTATTAATTTCACACCTGTCTCCTAGTAGTAGGATATTTTCTGTTGGAATTAAAGTCTTTTCACGCCTCTGATGCCTTTTCTCCTCCACAGATCCTGCGGGCAGATGACCACGTGTCTATCACAGCTAATGGTCGCATCATACAGATCAAACATGCTCAGGTGTCAGACACCGGCCGATACACCTGCGTAGCCACTAACATAGCTGGAGAGGATGAGAAGGACTTTGATGTAAATATACAAGGTGAACTGGGTTGACTGATGATAATGTACCTGAGACAATTTGGGCTCAGAAATAATTCCTATGCTGTTTTTTAATTGTGATACTAAAACTGCTTGATCTTAATAACTGCAGATATAGCATTGAGTTAAGCATCAATCAACAGCCTTAGAGATAAATTCTGAAACATACCCTTGCTTATGTTTCCCACCACTGATATAAATGCTCCAGAAATGCTCAAAGATGGGCTTCAGATGTCTTTTCTTTTCTTTTTCTTATCACCCTGTTTAGTTCCACCTAATTTCAACAGACCTGGTGGAGTTGGTGACACGTCTCCCCCAGGCTTCGGAGGAGATGTTCGTGATGTGATACTCAATAATCCCATCTCTCTGTACTGTGAGACCAATGCTGTCCCCCCTCCAACACTCACCTGGTACAAAGATGGACAGCCACTGGCCTCCAATGACAAAGTTCTGATCCTTCCAGGTGAGACAGTCAAAGAAATCAGAGTGAATGGGAGAGAGAGAGAAAGATAGAAAATGAGTTCTGTTAATCTGTTAGTGTTTTATTCTCAGGGGGGCGAGTGTTACAGATTCCCAGGGCCCAGGCTGAGGACACAGGCAGATACACATGTGTGGCTGTCAACGAAGCAGGAGAGGACTCCATTCAGTATGATGTCAGAGTATTATGTAAGTACTTTACATTTGTGGTACATATAAAGGTAATTTTAACAGAGCTGGAAAATCATATTTTTGCTTTGCCATATTTGCCCTTTTTCTTTATCTGTATTTCTGTCCTGCACCAGTGCCCCCGATCATACGGGGATCAGACAACGACTTGCCTGATGAGGTAACAGTCCTGGTCAATAAAACTACACAACTGGAATGTCACGTGGATGGAAACCCCGCACCCAAGATTACCTGGTTTAAGGACAACCAGCCAATCAACTCTGATGGTCCACACAGAATCCTGTCCAATGGTAGAACACTTCAGGTAAGAGTCAGGAATAACAGACAATGGCCTATTGTGCATATTCATTCATTCATTTGCAGGAAACTAATCATAAAACTATAAATCCCTGTACCCTTCTATAAATACTACCTTGAATTTTAAACCTTTTTCTTGAAACTAGGTCCACCACAATATGCAATATAAATATTCTCATTATTAAATATTTTGCTCTCTAACTTATCTGTGAACTTCAGATCTGATTGGAAACTGATGATTGATCTCTTATCTGCACATATAGTACATGTACAGTTGATCTATATTCTTACTTGCTATACACTGTGTGTTTAATCATCAGGTGTTGACGGCTCAAGTACCTGATACAGGACGCTATGTGTGTGTGGCTGACAATGTAGCTGGAAGTGCAGAAAAATCCTTTAATCTTAATGTTCATGGTGAGTCACACAGGCAGAGTGATTTGTAAAAAAAAAAATTCTTATTTTTTTCTGTTAAAAAAAACCCAAAACCTTTTGCCATATTGAATGTTGATTTTCTTTTTCCTTTCAGTGCCTCCTGTGATTATAGGCCTGAGTCCTGAGAATGTGACAGTGGTGGTGAACAACTTTGTGTCTCTGTCTTGTGAGGCTATTGGCTTCCCCCCGCCCACCTTGAGCTGGCTAAATGACAAGGGCCCCATTCAGGCCAACACCAATGCACTCATCCTGCCAGGTACTGCAAGCTTGGAATGGTCTAAACCCACAGGCTCACATTTAAGAGAGTAATAATTTAGCAAAGCGAAAATGTGAAAGTGATATGTAATATAAATGCCTAATTAATGCGTCTGTGTCTGCATTTGTGCCTCCAGGCGGTCGTACTTTACAGATCCTTAAAGCAAAAGTATCTGATGGTGGAAAGTACAGCTGTGTGGCCATGAACGCAGCAGGAGAAGCTTACAAACACATCTACCTCACAGTTTTCGGTAAGTCCACATCCACATTTTATGTACTTTACATAGGCACCTGACTTTGGCCTCTAGTTTTATATTGTAAAGTGTCAATATTTTCCTCTTTTCTTCTCTTCCCAGTTCCTCCCAGTATCCGAGACAGTAGTGGGGACTCTCCTGTGGTTGTGAATGTGCTGGTTGGAAGATCAGTAACTCTGGAGTGTGAGTCCAACGCTGTACCTCCTCCCACCATCACCTGGTACAAGAATGGCAGGATGGTGACAGAATCAGACAACCTGCGCATCCTGGCAGAGGGGCAGATGCTGGAGATCAAAGGCTCAGAGGTGATCGAAGGATGAATGCAATGTTGTCTGCTCCTGCCAGTACTATAATGTCTTTTTGTCTCTGATTTTCTGTTGATTGAAGAATGAGTTTATGTAGGACCCAGCCTTGTTTTTGTTTCTTCAGCTATACTGACTGTTATTTCTCAAACTAATTACTCAGTTCTGCTGGGGGGGGGGGGGGGGGGGGGGTTTGCAAACCACTGTGCTTTCTGGCTAAAACTAAAATGTGACCCCTTGTATTTTTTCCAAAAATTATTTTCCAGCTGGACATAATATCTGCCATGTGGAGGGCAAAAACGTTCAATATATAAAGGCTGTATCATAACGAATAAAACTGTCTTTTGTTCTTCAGGTGTCTGATACTGGACAATATGTATGTAAGGCCACCAATGTTGCTGGTCAGGTGGACAAGAACTTCCACTTGAATATTTATGGTATTAAACTCTAGACAATCATTTATTTCAGTGAGAACTACATTTTGAAACAAAGATATTTTTATTTTAATGAGAAAATCTTTCTCTCTCCCTCTCTCTCAGTACCTCCCAGTATTGATGGACCAGCAGAGGAGAGAGTTGTGGAAACCATCAGTAACCCAGTCACCTTTGCCTGTGATGCTACTGGAATCCCTCCTCCGAGCCTCACTTGGCTGAAGAATGGACGACCTATAGGTGAGCCGGTGTGGTTAAGGCTTTACGATATGAGGGCTGTATACTGTTATTATTAATCGTACAAATCAGGAAAAACAGTTTCCTACAAAAAATTGTAGAGGTAACAGTAGATGAGTGCTTTGTCATAGTATTTTATTTCATATTAAATGTATGAATTTTTTTTTTTTTTTTTAGAGAACTCAGAGTCTCTGGAGATGCACATCTTTTCAGGAGGCAGCAAGCTTCAGATTGCACGGTCACAGCTTTCTGACAGTGGCACTTACACATGTTTGGCTTCCAATGTGGAAGGCAAAGCACGCAAGAGCTACCACCTCACCATACAAGGTACATGTAGATCTTTAGGTGTTAACCCATTATTAAAAAAATGCTAACTCGTAGAGAAATTATAAATTATTGTAGTAAGCTTAATGTGTCTTATATGTTACCACAGAAATACTTGCATATACCACTTTGTAGATTCTCATTGTATTCACTGGATTGCAGCTAACAACAGTTACTCTGTGTTAAGTCCCTCCTAGTATCTCTGGATCAGAGATGCCCAGTGAGATAGGTGTCCTGCTAAATGAAAGCCTACAGCTGGTCTGTCGTGTCCAGGGAACCCCGACTCCAACCATCCAATGGCTGAAGGATGGGGAAGTCATAACCAATACGGGGAGCACAGGGTACAGCTACAGTAATACCTGCCAAAAAATAATAACAAAATGGGATTTCATGTGTAATGTTTGAGATTGTTCAGTGATGTTACGATCATAACAGCGACTATGTGATGCTGCTTTCCTTTCAGAATCAGTCCAGATGGCAGCACACTCTCTGTGACTAGAGCTCACACCACAGACAGCGGCAAATACACCTGTGTAGCCACCAACAGTGCAGGAGAGGAAGACAGGATATTCAATCTAAATGTCTATGGTGGGTTTAAAACACTTTCAAATACATACTACATATACTGTGAAGTACAAACAGTTTCCCCCAGTTGTATTTCTCCTTGATGTTTGAGCTTGTTTTCACATCACTGACCTCGTTCTCCATCTGCTCCTCCAGTGCCTCCTGTGATTGAGGGCAAAGGTGAGACAGTTGAGGAGTTGATCACAGTCCTGGACAACTCTGTCAACATTGAGTGTGTTGCTGCTGGCTCTCCTCCACCGCAGCTTAACTGGCTGAGAAATGGCCTGCCTCTGCCAGTGTTTTCCCACATACGACTCCTCTCTGCCGGACAGGTGCTCCGGTAGGTCAGTGGATGACAGATGAGAAGACAATGCTGCGTTATGTCCTCTTGTGTCTCTTGTGTAGGGCAAATTTTGATCTGAGACGTTGGTATATTTACTATATTATATGGGATGATTGCAAAATATTGCAGATTGTAAGGGTAAGAAAGACATTGGTCACTTTTTGGCCATAAAGCCAGCAAGGAAACCTTAGTGTCCTTGCATCTTTTTACTTGTGCAATTCTGCTTTTATAAATGATTTCTCCATTTAAAGGCTGACTATATCCTGGATTACTTCATTTGGATCAATGTGGTTTGATCTGCCTAAAAACTCCTCATAATGATGATCATCAAATCATTCTCACAAAAAGAACGTCACATCTAGAGATGAATATTTAAACATTGATCAGAAATGTCCATCTACAGTAACAATTAGTCTAATAAATGTTATCTGCCCTAAGAAACTGTGTTGGAAAAATAAAATATGGAGCATTGTTTTACAGCTTTAGTGAGAGTTCAAAGGTATCAGGATACTTAAATGTTGTACCTTTTGTATCTGCCAGGATCACACGCACCCAGGTGTCCGATGGTGGCACCTACACCTGCGTGGCATCAAACAGGGCAGGAGTGGACAACAGACATTATAACCTGCAGGTGTACGGTGAGTCTGGAAACTTGAATTGCTGATTTGTAAGATATGAATATGTCAGAAGGCAAATGAAGCAGGTGGACCCAAATGTATGAGTCAGAAACAATTTATTGAAAATCCAGACACGCCTGTGACACAGGAATTGGCATGGGGAGTAGATAACTCAACAATTTCAAATCATGCCAGTTTTAGAGAAACAACTTAAATCAGCCTTAACATAACATAAAGAAAAGGCTGAGGTGAGCGTAAGAGTCCAAAAAACATGAGTCCATGACAGAATAATCAAATCAACAATAAAAAATTAACTTTCGATTGTATACAGTGTTCCTGTGCTTTGAGATGTCTCCAGTCAAACTGAGAAACAAAAGCTAACAAATTGTTCTACATTACTCTTTTCAGTCCCTCCTGGTCTGGATGGAGCAGGGAGCACAGAGGATGTGACTGTAGTAAAAGGAAACTTGGCTTCTCTGCTCTGTATTGCTGATGGGACCCCGACTCCTACTATGTCCTGGCTCAGGGAGGGGCTGAGTCTAATTCCTGACCCCCACCTCAGATTCCTCAACCTGAACACCACTCTACAGATCACCCGGGCCCAGGTCAATGATACAGGACGCTACACTTGCGTAGCTAACAACACCGCTGGTCAAGCCAGTCGTCACTTCAACCTGAAAGTGCTGGGTGAGTAAAAGAGCAGATCGTGGCTTTGAACCCCAGGGTTTCATTCACAGATGTGAAAAGAAGTATTTCTTAGTTTTATTTTTCTTTATCAGACCCTCCACGCATCAAAGGCTCTGGTGTACCAGCAGAAGTATCTGTGGTGGTGAATATTGTACTGGAGCTCCAGTGTGAAGCTTCAGGTATCCCTACACCCTCCCTGACCTGGTTGAAGGATGGACGCCCTCTCCCCCAAACAGACAGCCTGCGCCTCCTCCGCGGAGGAGAGGTGCTCCGTGTGGCCTCGGCACAGGTCAGAGTGACCATTGTGATTTCCCATAATTTTTTCCCATGCTTTTTCTATAAAGCATGAGAACCATACACTACATTGCACACTATATATATGATAACATAAAAAACAGTGCAGCGGTTTTTGCATCTTTTTTCATTGTTCTCACACTTTTTCCACATTTACTCAGTTGGAGGACACAGGCAGATACAGCTGCTTAGCCAACAGTCCAGCAGGAGATGATGACAAGGAGTTCCTGGTTCGAGTGCATGGTGGGTAACATATAAACAGTGAGCACTGTACATAATATTTTTAAAACAATAAATGGCTCGCAGGCCATTTACACGTTACAAAAATGTAGTTAATGTTTTTTTGTTTTTTTTTTAGTAATTATCATCTTTTATCAGAAAACTGATTTTGTTCTTGAAAATGAGACTGGGCTATGAAATTCATGTCATTGCCATTTGCTGTACCAGTTCCCCCTAACATTGCGGGGGAGAGCACACCTCAGGATGTTTCAGTGCTGCAGAACAGACAGGTGACTCTGGAGTGCAAATCTGATGCTGTTCCACCTCCGACTCTGACCTGGCTCAAAGATGGTCAGCCACTGAAGGTGAGAAATCAAACTAACATCTATCTATACATTGCCATGTATGTACAACATGTTCATCATTTTATATTTGTTTTCTCTCTGTGTAGGCCTCTGCCCGTGTGCGTATTCTGTCCGGTGGCCGCTACTTACAGATCAACATGGCTGAGCTCAGCGACAGAGCTCAGTATACTTGTGTAGCCAGCAACGTCGCTGGAAAAACCACCCGAGAGTTCAACCTGGCTGTCAATGGTACAGTTACATCTTGTACTGACAAATATATATAGAGAGAATCTACATTAAAGTTTCTTGAATCTTGACATATTCCTTCCTAATGTTGATGAGAGGGTCATTTGTTTTTTGTACAATTTCCTCCTTAAATAGTTATAGAACTAAAATCATCATCAAGATACAAAAGAATAAATATAACATGTGTCTGTCAATCTGTCCATGTGTCTGTTAAGTGGCCCCAACTATCCAGGATGGCTCCCAGACAGTCTCAGTCCACATCAACAAGCCAGTAGTGCTTGAATGTATCGTAAGTGGAGTGCCTCCTCCTCGTGTAACCTGGAGGAAACATGGTGCCATATTGGCAGGAAACAACCCCAGGTAAACCCAAACATCCCAAAATATTGTTATTGTCTATTATTATCATGATTTTTAAAAAATTATTATTATTATTATTAGGGCCCGAGCACTGACAAGTCAGTGAGGGACCTATTGCTTTTGCCAAGATTCTTATTAGGGCCCGAGCACTGACAAGTCAGTGAGGGACCTATTGCTTTTGCCAAGATTCTTATTAGGGCCCGAGCACTGACAAGTCAGTGAGGGACCTATTGCTTTTGCCAGGATTTTTCTGTTTTATTATTATTTTCGCTCTTATGCCGCCAAATGAATCGCATTTTTGGCGGCTTGAACATGCATGAAAACTCATGAAATTCTGCACACACATCGCAGCTGGTGAAAATTTATTTAATTCAACGTGATTGGACGCAAGCGTGGTAAGGGGGCCTCGCTAGCGCCCCCACACGACGGGTCATGTGACCACAAATACTGACAAAGTTTGGGATTTTTAAGTGAGAAGATGACTCCACAGCGGCCCAAAATCTTGATGCTTTTTTGGCCCTTCACTCACATTCCTTTATGCTGAAAAGTCACCCAGACTCATTTGTGGTCTTAGTTTGCCATCTAGTGGAGACATTAACCCCATCACACAATGTTCACTTAAAGGCACAGGAGCAAAGACATCTACATGCCAGTTTTGATAGCCCTGCGACTGCCGCACGCACCGACGTGCACGTACGGCGTTACAGTTGGGGGGAAACCGGGGGGGTGCGAGGGCCCTTCGACACTGCTTGCAGTTTTAATTATTTTTCACGTTCTTATGCCGCCACTTTAGGCACATTTTTGGTGGCCTGAACATGCATGAAAACTCATGAAATTCTGCACACACGTCGCAGCTGGTGAAAATGTATTTAATTTAACGTGATTGGACGCAAGCGTGGTAAGGGGACTCGCTAGCGCCCCCACACGTCGGGTCATGTGACCACAAATCTTCTCGGATCTGCATGAAATTTACATATGTCATAGGTCTCATCTGATCATTGGGAAATTTATTTTGTGGAATTTTTTTACCAAACAGGAAGTCGCCCACGCGGCGTGGCGTGCACCGATTTTCATTTTTCGAACACCGCTTTGAGGACTTTATGATGTTCACAGAATCATGAAACCTGCCACGTAGGTTTAAAATCATGAGCTCTTTCATCTGATACCACATTTGCCCAACATTTTGCCCCAACAGCTCAGTAGCGCCCCCTAATGCCTTTTCCCAATTAGGATGTACTGACAAACTATAAAACTAACCAAATTGGACACACTCGTCAAGACTCACGAATATTATTTTTTGGTATGACCGCAACCTTTTAAGTGCCAAAATGACTCTACAGCGCCCCCTAGAACATTAAAAGTTGAAGCCCCGCCTTCTACATGCATGTACATGAACGAAATTTAGGATTCATATATATCATGACCAGACGCACAAAAAAGCCTCTTGGACCCATACCCTAAGTCCAACAGGAAGTCGGCCATTTTGGATCACAGGTGCATTTTTGACGCCATTTTCCCCATTTCCAGGCCTCGCACTTTAACGAACTCCTCCTGCAGTTTTGAGTCCACAGACTTCAGATTGGAACTGTATCATCCTCAGACCTTGATGATGTAAACTTGACAACAGATTTTACCTACATTATACCAGGTGGGCGTGGCAGTCGTTTGTTTGTATAAACAAACAACTCCTTATAACTCCTCCATACATTGTCGGATGTTTATACATGCAGTGCGTGAATTGTCACACCTGGTGACGCCGTTTCAATTTCAACATCATTGGGAGTGGGTGTGGCAAGGGGGCTCCATAGCGCCCCCTAACAGCAGGTCATGTGACCACAAACTTTGTCTGATCTTAGTGAAATTTACAGGACTCATAGCACTCATTGGTAAACCCCCAAATTATTTTTTTCAAAATTTTCACTCTAACAGGAAGTGAGTTATTGTGCATTTCCTGTGTCAATTTTCCGTTTTTCCCTCTGCATTTAAAGGACTTTCCCGTCTTCACAGAATCACCAAATTTCCCACATAGGTTCACACTCAGGCGCACTTTAATTTGAGACCATAACTGCCCCTGGGCGTGGCACAACAGCTCAATAGCGCCCCCTAATGCCTTTATCCATTTTGTACATTTTCACAAACTCCTACACTCACCAAATTGTACACATACGTCAACAGTCACACATATTGACTACTGACAAAGTTTGGGATTTTTAAGTGAGAAGATGACTTCACAGCGCCCCCTGGAAGATTTCAAAGTTTAAGCCCTGCCTTCCAAATTGACATAGAGAAATGAAATCGACAAGGCCTATGTATCGTGTAAAGACGCACAAAAAAGCCTCTTGGACCCATACCCTAACTCCAACAGAAAGTCGGCCATCCAGGCTAAAATTTTCAATCTGGATGATTTTTATTATTATTATATTTTTACGCCTTTTTGACAGCCTAAACATGCCCCAAAACTCACCAAAACTTGTAATCATGTACAATCCGGTGAAAATTTGATATTTTAAGGATCGCGGAAATGGCCGAAGCAAAATGGATTAATAGCGCCCCCTGGAAGATTTCAAAGTTTAAGCCCCGCCTTCCACATTGACATAGAGAAATGAAATCGATAACGCCTATGTATCATGTCCAGATGCACAAAAAAGCCTCTTGGACCCATACCCTAACTCCAACAGAAAGTCGACCATTATATGAATAACTAATCCAGTTTCATTTATGCTCTTGGTTTGCCATCTAGTGGACACATTAACCCCATCACACAATGTTCCATTGAAGCAGCAGGAGCAAAGACCTTTACATGGCTGCTGTCAATGCACTGCGACTGCGACAAGCACTCACATTCCTGCGTATGAAGACCTCTACCTGCGCGCCCTCCGACTGCGCCACAGCCCGACGTGCATAGGATGTGTGAGGGCCCTTCGACACTGCTTGCAGTTTTTAATTAATTAGTTTTTAATAAATATTGGTCAAACACTCAGCTGCTTTTCCTATGGGATCAAACTAGGGCCATAAAGATTGTGTACCTGTAGAAATAATTTGTGCGTCTGTAAAAAAGTTTTGTACCTGTAGAAATAATTTGTGCCTGTGCAAGCATTTCTTCGACAGACAATCAAATGTCCTACCTTCCACGTGCGACATTGAAGTTAAAAGACACAACACTGAAGTTACAAAACACAAAACGAAAATCTTTTTGGCCCTGTATTTACGCCCGAGTGAACAACCAATCAGCACCTAGCTTATTGACCTGCTAATCAACCCATGCCACCTACCATCCAATCAAGGCAACGGACTGGTATCATCACACACAAATTATTTCTACAGTTACAAAACTTTTTTTAAAGATGCACACATTATTTCTACAGGTGCAGTTATTGTGCATTTCCTGTGTCAATTTTCCGTTTTTCCCACATAGTTTAGACGACTTTCCCGTCTTCACAGAATCACCAAATTGCCCACATAGGTTCACACTCAGGAGCACTTTCATTTGAGACCATAATTGCCCCTGGGCGTGGCACAACAACTCAATAGCGCCCCCTAATGCCTTTATCCATTTTTTACATTTTACCAAACTCCTACACTCACCAAATTGTACACATACGTCAACAGTCACACATATTGACTACTGACAAAGTTTGGGATTTTTAAGTGAGAAGATGACTCCACAGCGCCCCCTGGAAGATTTCAAAGTTTAAGCCCCGCCTTCTACATTGACATAGAACAATGAAATCAACAACGCCTATGTATTATGTCCAGACGCACAAAAAAGCCTCTTGGACCCATACCATAAGTCCAACAGGAAGTCGGCAATCCAGGCAAAATGCTCAATCTTGATGATTTTTTGGCCCTTCACCCACATTCCTTTGTGCTGAGAAGTCACCCAGACTCATTTGTGGTCTTAGTTTGCCATCTAGTGGAGACATTAACCGCATCACACAATGTTCAATTAAAGGCACAGGAGCAAAGACATCTACATGCCAGTTTTGACAGCCCTGCCACTGCCGCACGCACCTAGTGCACGTACGGCGCGCGTTACAGTTGGGGGGAAACCTGGGGGGTGCGAGGGCCCCTTGGACACTGCTTGCAGTTTTAATTATTATTATTATTATTATTATTATTATTATTATTATTATTATTATTATTATTATTATTATTATTATCAGTAGTAGTAGTAGTAGTAGTAGTGGTATTTTACAACTATTACATTCATGTATTTTGTGGATAACATACTTTAATAATCCCAAATCTGCATACTTCAAATATGTTGTATGTAATCACTTTGAGTATTTTTGCACAACTCTATTACTTGGCCAGACACTATATCTAACTCGGTTTGTATGAACATGTGTGCAGGTACACGTTTGTAGAGGATGGGTCATTACACATCCAGTCTGCTCAGGTGACCGACACAGGTCGCTATCTCTGTATGGCAACAAATCAAGCTGGGACGCAACGCAAGAAAGTGGATCTGCAAGTATATGGTGAGTAATAATATAAATACAAAGACTTTGATTACTTTCACAAACACAGTCCCCAAATGATTTTATAATTTCTGGTTCGCATCTTTTAGTTTCTCCCTCCATCGCTCATGGCCGAACCAACGTGACAGTTACAGTCAATGTTCAGACTACCCTGTCCTGTGAGGCCACTGGCATACCCAAGCCCACGGTCCGCTGGATGAAAAACGGTCGAACCATCAATACTGACCAGAACCAGAATATGTACAGGTTGATCCAGGTTTTCTCCCTCTCTGTTTCCTTATCCAAGATCATAAAAGTCCTCAGGGCAAGGTTTTACTGAGAATACAATACCTGAATATTTTAGACATTTTATAATAATTTAACATACTTAACACACTATATACTGTATATTTTATGAGTATTCATTTAGTAAGATAACAATTTTACTTGACTACACTGTCCAATTTTTTGAATTGTCATATAAAGATACTCCAAATACTAACTTCACCTCTTTTTTTATTATTTGCAGATTACTATCATCAGGCTCCGTGGTAGTTATAGCGCCCACAGTTGAGGACACAGCAGTGTATGAGTGTGTTGCCTCTAATGAGGCGGGGGTAGACTCCAAATCCATTAACCTCACTGTTCATGGTGAGTGGCCAAATGATACAGAATGTCGATCAATAATGCATGTCTGATTGAACTAATCTATCTATTGTTAACATTTTGGTGCAAACTTGAACTTTTACAATTTAAACATAGCTGGAATTTGTTCTAAAACTTCCTCTTTTTTCTCTGTCTTCATGTATTTTAAGATCATACATCAATGTAAAGTATACATATTAGGATTCCACCTTTTAACTGCTGTCATTTGTCCTCTTAGTTCCTCCATCTATAGCAGATGAACCCACAGAGCTAGTTGTAACCAGACAGTCCCCATTTGTCATTGCCTGTACTGCATCTGGCGTCCCAGAGCCCACAATCCACTGGAACAAAGATGGCATGAAGCTGCCCAATCAGGGACAAGGATTCACCGTCCTGTCTGCAGGTCAGAATCATACCCATTGATAAATAAATATCTAAAAGTACACGAGGGTTACATGGTATACCAGCCTCAAAATACTTAAGTCACTTGAAAAATATTTAGTGCCAGTATTTAAAGTTTAATAGTTTTCAGTCAAATCTTACACTGTTTTGCTAAAACAACCTACAATTACGTGTTAGTTAATAGAGTAATTACTGTGAGATTAGTGAGTCATAATACATGTTTATAGAGAACATGTTTTATAACGTAATTGTCATAACTGCTAATAATCATTAATTATGTTGGTCTGGTTTGTGATGCTCTGTGCTCAGGTGCAGTAGAGATCACTTCAGCTGAGCTCAGTCATGCAGGACTATACATATGCACGGCCAAGAATGCTGCAGGCTCCACCCAGCGTCGTGTGCAGCTCACAGTGCAAGGTAAGAACAAAACTACATATAGAGACTTTCTGCTGTTTTGAGGCTGTACAATCAACACAAGGCAAAAATATTAAGTGTTCAGGACTTAATTACTTTTCTTAGAAGGCTCATGTCCATTTAGCATTTACAGAAAGAGCATTTTCTACTGCGCTCACTCTCGTTCAACAAATGTAACCTGCAAATTTGCCAAGTTGAATCACGCAGATTTAACAGGCAACAGACAAGTTTTTGTTATCCACACATAGGTCTCCTACAGATACTCAGATGACATGACTGTTGAAGATAAAAGAGGCAATTATAATTAAACAATTCAGGATGTCACCTACTAAAAAAAACTTTATGCAGTTACTTTATTTTCCACTGAAGGTTTACAGGGACCATATTAAGTCCTGAGCAAAACTGACAAAATATCAGTATCTTGATTTAATAATGCATTTCCTGTCAAATCTTGCCATGAATGAATTTTACATCCTGCATTTTTCTTTTATTTGATATCTGTTTCATTTTGCTCTTGAGACCTTTCTGGGCATCACTCTTTTTCCATCCGTCTCCCCAGAGCTCCCAGTGATCCAGTTCCACCCGGCCACCTTGGATGTGATCCTCAATAATCCCATTACGCTGCCTTGCAGGGCCACAGGCTCACCCAGGCCTACTATCACCTGGCAGAAAGAGGGCATCAATATACCCACTACAGGTAATCATCCTGTGTGTGTGTCAGTGATCTGTAGTAGTAGTAGTAGTAGTAGTAGTAGTAGTGACACATCTCTTGGTTCCTGATAGGTGGAATCTTCACAGTACTGCCTAATGGAAGTCTGCAGATCTCTAAGGCTTCTGTGTCGGACTCTGGTACATACATATGTGTGGCTCAAAATCCTGCTGGCACTGCTCTGGGCAAGACCAAACTCAGAGTACAAGGTAAGCCATACACTCAGGTAGTGGTAAAAATATTAACATTTCATATAATAATAATTAGTTATCAGCAGGGGTTGGACAAAATGACTGGAACACAATCTAAAGCAATCTTATATAATCTAATCTAATCCATTAAAACACAACATGCAAAACCTTAGTTTTTCCATGTTGCATTCCTTCCAATCATCTAAATTTGTTTTAGCCAGGTAAACACACTTGCTGAGTCCTTCTTTTGCTACTAATGCTAATGAATATTCTAAATACGCTGACTACATGTGGTGTTTCCTCTGGCATTGTGTCTGGCAGTCCCTCCAGTGATCAGCTCAGAGACTCAAGAGTACCTGGCACCTGTGGACTCCTCTGTGACGCTGCAGTGCCAAGCTGACGGCTCCCCTTCCCCTTCTGTCACATGGCATAAAGACGGGCAGCCGTTGAGTGAATCTGTGCGCCAGCGTGTGCTCAGTTCAGGTTCCCTACAGATCGCCTTCATCCAGCCAAGTGATACTGGACGATACACTTGCATTGCTGCCAATGTGGCGGGCACTGTCAGCCTGGAGATGAGCCTTACTGTACAGAGTAGGTTTCATTAAATACACTAAAAATGAGCAACCTGCTTTGCCCATACTGCTTCATTTGTTTTCTCTGTAATTTTACTGAAGGGGAAACATCCCTTTTGTGCCATTAAGTGGCTCAAATGTGTTCATGGCATTAGAGGCAACAGATACTCTGTCTGAGTGTATTTTTATGTAACTCTAACTATACTAATGTTTTAGAAATTAATATTATACTGAAAAATGAAATCATAACAACAGCTCACAACTAATTTAAGCGCAACCTTAACCTTTACTGCCATCCTTCTTCACTTCTATAGTCCCTCCCTCAATACGTGGCACAGAGCAGGATGTAGCAGTGGTGGAAAACAGTCAGGCCCAGCTGGTGTGTGTGGCAGACGGGGTCCCTCAACCAACCCTGTCCTGGGAGAAGGATGGTAATCATCTCAGTGAAAGCTCAGGGGAGTACACCATCCTGCCCTCTGGGGAGCTGGTTATTGATATTGCTCAGGTGAGAAGCAAACAGGGCAAACAACAGATTATATGTAGGTTTATTAATGTCTTCAGATTGCTGTTTTGTTACCTTACTGTTTATCTTAGTTGGCTATGATTCCCAGTGTTACAGTATTTATAGTTCTGTATGCATATTGAATGATATGTAAACTTTTTTTTGCATGCTCCTTTTCTCTTATTCCTCTCCCCTTTCCTCATCTCCCTTCCCTTACCCTCTGTACCAGCTGGATGATGCAGGCAGTTACACTTGTGTTGCCATTAATGCAGTCGGGCAGGACAGTCAGACAGTGGCGCTGACTGTTTATACGCACCCTGTCTTCACTGAGCTGCTTGGAGATGTGGCCCTCAACAAGGGTGAGCGCCTCTTGCTGACCTGTGGGGTCAGTGGCATCCCCCCACCCAAGATCACATGGGCCTTCAACAACAACATCATCCCAGGTACGGAAACATTAGAAAAGATAAGAAATATAATTTATATGAAAGAGTATTCAATGGGAAATGAAACGTAGCACAAAATCCACATCATAGTCAGCTTTTCTGTCCATTTATTTTTAGAATAAAGTAATATAGTAATGGTTTCACATGAGAAACAAGAACATGAATCAATGATACATTTAAACTTATTTCACTTTTTGTTTGTCACGTTTCACCTGTATTTTTCTCTTACTGTCTTCTATCATTGACGCTGTAGTGCACTACGATCATATGAACGGCCACAGTGAGCTGGTAATAGAGAGAGTCAGTAAAGACGATTCTGGCACCTACACCTGTGTGGCAGAGAACAGCGTAGGAACCATCAAGTCACTGGGCTTTGTTTATGTGAAAGGTAAAACATATTGCCAGGAAGCTATTTGACTCAGCTTCATTTCACATTTTTAATTGGATCTCAATCAAGACATGTTTCTGTAACATCAAGGCAAACGTTTCTCATTTCCTATCTTCTCTGTGTGTCACCAGAGCCTCCTATCATTGATGGGGACCTCCACTCCAACCGTATTGAACCTCTGGGTGGCAATGCCATTCTGAATTGTGAGGTGCGGGGAGACCCCCTGCCCACCATCCAGTGGATCAAAAGTGGAATAAACATCCACATCAGCAACCGCATCCGTCAACTGGACAACGGCTCTCTGGCTATTTATGGCACAGTGGTAGGAAAGCATATAAGACTTACTGTTGTATACTCCTATACTGTGTATGGTGTTTAAGTCTGGGAGCTGTTGTGGTTCAGTGACTTGGTGCATATCAAGTGAACAGAGCTTTTTTTGTTTTTACCATTGTGATAAGTGTGTCTTTATTGAATCTTATTTAGAGTGAAGATGCAGGCAACTACATGTGTGTGGCAACAAACGATGCTGGGGTGGTGGAAAGAAGTGTCACACTTACCTTGCAGAGTAAGTGTCCGTGTCAAATCTAAATATAGTACTAAATCTACATTAACGCTGTAAACAAATTGTGAGAGCTATGAGAGCTTCAGATTACATGGCTCTGGTCTCTTCTTCCAGGTGCACCCTCCATCATAATAGAGCCAGTGAATACAGTGGTGGATGCCGGCACCACAGTAGTGCTCAACTGCCAGGCGGAGGGGGAACCTACTCCTGTCATAGAGTGGTCCCGCCAAGGACGCCCTCTGCTGGGCAACAACCACTTCTCAACCTTGTCAAACAGCTCCCTCAGGGTCAGCAGTGCCCAAAAGGAAGACACAGCTGAATATGAATGTGTGGCCAGAAACCTGCTCGGATCCGTGCTGGTCAGAGTAACTCTCACTGTACGAGGTGAGCTGCACATTGTGGGGATTTTTTGCTGTAACATATCCATTTTTCTTTCTTCTTTCTTCTCCTCAGTAAAGGAAAAAGAAAGCAAAAGTCATCCACTTTGGTCAACATGCTGTGTTTATATGCATTTATTTGTTTTTCAGTTCATGGGGGATACTCAGAGTGGGCGGAGTGGGGTCCTTGCAGTGTGTCCTGTGGTGTTGGTTCCCAGAAGAAGCTGAGGCAGTGTAACAATCCTCTACCTGCCAATGGAGGGCACCACTGTGTAGGATCAGACATAGAGACGCGCAATTGTTGGGGAAAGCCTTGTCCAGGTGAGAGATGGATTCTACATGTGCTTGTAAAGAAGACTGTGTACAAACCATTTTAACTGTACTAAGGTCTGTGACTTTGTCCATCTACAGTGGATGGTAACTGGTCAGAGTGGTCTCTCTGGGAAGAATGTTCACATACCTGCGGTCAGGGAAACAGAACCAGGGTCCGGACCTGCAGTAATCCTCCAGCTCAGCATGGAGGCAGGCCGTGTGAGGGGAAGGCAGTCGAGGTCATCATGTGTAGTGTCCGACCTTGTCCAGGTGAACAAACACATTTATTTTCTCTAAATGCAGCACCAGACCGTCCTTTGTATGAAAAGGTGATATGAGGAGGTGCAGACATAAGTTTCTAATCTCTATTGGATGTGCCAATCTAAATGTATGACTTAAGGCCTATATGTATTGACCTTCTGTTTATACTCCTGCAGTGGAAGGTAACTGGGGATCTTGGCTACCATGGACCCCATGCAGTGAGACCTGTGGTAAGGGTATGCAGTCCAGAATCCGGCTGTGCAACAACCCCCCTCCAGCATTTGATGGGCCGCAGTGTGAGGGCACAGACACCCAAATACAAGTTTGCAAGGAGAGACCTTGTCCTGGTGAGGTTTCAGTGATTTCTGAGAGATTTCATTTATATGTCTGTAGAAGGAAGAGCCGCTGCTTTTAAGCTCAGTTGGAGAAACAATGATTACATGTAAAAATATTTCAGGTTTCACTGAACACTACCCCTTCTGTTTCTCCTTTTCTTGTGCTCACCAGTGGATGGAAAGTGGTCATCATGGGTGAGCTGGGGAGCCTGCAGCGTTTCCTGTGGAGGTGGGACAAGACAGAGGACACGCCTCTGTGCGAGTCCCAGTCCACAGCATGGTGGCAGGCAGTGTGAAGGCAACGACGTGCACATTGATTTCTGTAACAGTGACCCCTGCCCCAGTGAGTTATGAGTTACACTTCCCAAATGAAACTGAAAACTGAGAGGCTTGTTCAAGCAAACATGATGATTTTTTAACTTTACAGCAAGAACATTATTTTCTTTTATATCTTTATCTCTATTACTATTTGACATTTTGTATTTCTTTCTGTCAGTCAGCGGGAACTGGGGTCCATGGAGTAGCTGGGGCAGCTGCAGCAAGTCATGTAACGGAGGTCAGATGAGACGTTACAGGACGTGTGACAACCCCAGACCTGCCAATGGTGGGAGACAATGTGCGGGTACAGATACACAGATACAGAGATGCAGCACAGCCAATTGTCCAGGTGAGTCACGTCAGGGTCAGGGGTCAACAAGTCTCAGGGTTGATGCACCTTCATGGGCTAAAAAAATGCGTTTTGAAATAGAGTAACTATAAATTCCCTTGATAAACAGTTTTCAAACATTCTGCAATTTAAGGAAGACCTTGTACAGTATGTGATACATTTCTAAGTGTTCAAGGTAATGAACATAATGAACTACTTTGTCCACAAAGATGAAAGAAAACAAATATTCTTTTCAACAGAAGGGGAAAACAAATGGGATCTGTATTATTTGGTTTTGATGAAAAAAGTGATACAAAATTAGTTTTTCATAATTCTCATAGTTCTAAGTGACTAAATGTTTAAATTAAATGAATTTATCATTGCAGTTGAGGGTAATTGGGGATCATGGCAGCCATGGGGAGACTGCTCTGCTTCCTGTGGGGGTGGACAGAGGACACGTGTCCGACTCTGTAATAGCCCGTCTCCTAGTAGCGGTGGCCGGCCGTGTCCAGGTGACACCTCCCAGCTGTCCAGGTGTAACTCTCAAGCCTGCCCAGGTAAGATGTGGGAATATGTGTGTAATGTGTGTGTGTGTGTGTGTGTGTGTGTGTGTGTGTGTGTGTGTGTGTGTGTGTGTGTGTGTGTGTGTGTGTGTGTGTGTGTGCATACACTTAGAAGACTAAAAGCACTCTTGAATACCTTCTTTCTTTGTCAGGTGGACCACAGAAGGCACGAGGTACCATCATTGGGAACATCAATGATATGGATTTTGGCATCGCCATACTCAATGCCACCATTACTGACAGCAAGTCTGGCACCAAAGTCATCAAGGCTTTTATTAGTAACGTACCAAGGACATTAGGTCAGTTTGCCAGACATTTTCTTCCATAGCTTCTACTTTTACTTTTTCTTCCACTTGTACACATAAGTTGATCTTTTGAACGCAGTGAGACTCATTAAAAAATGTGTTCAAGGCCCTGCAATGAGGAAGCTCATTTCCATCCTGAACCCCATCTACTGGACCACGGCACAGGAAGTAGGAGAGGCAGTAAACGGATACACGTTAACAGGAGGCATCTTCAGGCGAGAGACACAGGTGGAGTTTGCCACAGGTAAGAAGGGACAGGCCTGGGTGTGTCTGTATGGTTATTACCCATATCCTTACCTAATGATTGTAAATGTAGATAATGTCAGGATTTGGAAACCTGACAACTATCTGAGATGAATCTGGATGTCATTAGGTGAGATCTTGAGGATGACCCACATCGCCAGGGGCTTGGACTCAGATGGAGCGTTGTTATTAGACATTGTAGTGAACGGACACATCCTGCAGCTGCCCTCACATTCTGACCTCAGCATCAAGGTACAGAAATAAGCACTGTAGACGATTAGATTCTAGTGTTTTAGATATGATACAATGATTTACATTTAACACAAGCTAAAATATTCCAAAGTTCCTTAAAAGCTGCCTCACACGTACTGTGTACATTTCAGGACTACACAGAGGACTACATCCAGACAGGCCCAGGCCAGCTGTATGCTTTGTCCACTCGCATGTTCACCATCGACAGGGAGAGTGTGCCCTACTCCTGGAACCACACAATCTCCTACGACCTGTCCAAGGGCAAGATGCCATACCTGGTAGAGATGCTGCATGCCACAGCCATCAGTGCTCAATACCACCCCCTGGAGGAGGTGTTGGAGTATAGCATCCAAGCTAGTATTTCTAAGGGTAAGAATACTGGCCTCTAAAAAGGCCTGAATGTAGGAATATTTTTACTATCGGTGAGAAATGGACTGAAGCAAGCTACTGGCTTAGTAACACTGTATTTTCGGTCTTTTCTGATGCTCAGCTGTCTAATAAATCACCTCGATCTGATTTCCTTTTCTATGCATGTTTCTGTCTTAAAAAGTCATTCAAATTAAAAGATTACATTTTTACATGCTTCCAGGTGATCGCAGTAACCAGTGTCCTCGCGGCTTCACTTTGGTGTCTGCTGGGCCCTACTGTGCAGGTAATGATTATTACTATGCTGCTCCTGGCATAATGCGTCAACTATGGCTAGTTAATAATAATGAAACATTTAACTGAAAAGGTAAGATAATAAGCTGTAGGTTATTTAAAAGCACTCAATACATAGCAGAGTTTACTCGCTATAGGCTTTAGTTCACTCAGATTTTGATGATATTTTTAACATGTTGTTTATGTGCTGCAGATGAGAATGAGTGTGAAGTTGGGAACCCCTGTTCTCATGCCTGTCACAACGCCATGGGCACCTACTACTGCTCTTGTCCCCGAGGCCTTACTATCTCAGCTGACGGCAGGACCTGTCAGGGTATGTAAAACACACACATATCAAGATAAGTTTAAAAAAGCACACAGTTGTTCTGTATCAGTGATATTAGCATTGCTTTCACAGCCTCAGTTTTCTAATTCAGTGTTCTCCATTTTCTTAGACATTGATGAGTGTTCACTCGGTGGGAACGTGTGCCGTGATGGACAGGACTGTGAGAACACTATTGGCTCATACCGATGTGTTATGCGGTGTGGCCGCGGCTTCAGGAGAACAGTTGATGGTCACAGTTGCACAGGTACATCAACAAGCTTGGATTTGTGAATTAATTTGCTTTAAGTGCTGCTGATCTGCAACTTTTTACAACTCTCTTCCTTTGTTGCTCAGATGTAAACGAGTGTCAGGAGTCCAATCCATGCAATCAACACTGTCTCAACACTATTGGTAGTTATCGCTGTGCCTGTGAGCCGGGCTTTCAACTCAGAAACCGACGCTGTATAGGTGAGACAGCATAAAAACAGTTACTATATTTGAGCTACAATACATTCAGAATTTCATTTCTTTAATCAGTAACATCACATGCTCTCACCTAAAACTATTTGTTGGGATTTGACCTCTTCTTTTCTCCCTGATGTCATCCCAGATATAAATGAGTGCAGACAGCGGGTTTGTCGATCAGATCAGCAGTGTAAAAATACCCGTGGAGGTTACACCTGTATTGACCTGTGCCCCAATGGTATGACCAAAGGTGCCAATGGGACATGTGTAGGTCAGTACTCACCATCATATTGCATCTCTTAAATTAAAAATACTGTATTAAAAAACAGTACAGACATTTCAGTTTTGCAGCCTGACTTACTTTACACTCTGCAGATATCGATGAGTGCAGAGATGGCACCCATCAGTGCAGATACAACCAGATCTGTGAGAATACCAGAGGCAGCTACCACTGCACCTGCCCACGTGGCTACCGATCTCAGGGAGTGGGACGTCCCTGTGTTGGTACGTACATCTCTTATCTCTTACACCCTGCCACTTTCTCATTAGCAATTGACACAACAGAAGTTTAACACATTATGACATACAGAGGGTGTTATTTGCATACATTAGGCAGGTGGTACCTCTAGTTTCTAGTGTGTAATTCTGTTAAGCTGATGGCATTTGTCTAAGCATACAGTATGTTCAAATATTTGAATGCTTTTTGGCCTGCTCTGTGCTTACACTTCCCTTCAGCTTTCTTACTTTTGCCAGCATACTTCTCTCTCTTTGTGTCAGTGACTCACTGCTGTAAAAACTCATAATCATCTGCAATGTTGTTCAGACATCATATTCTGCCTCTGCTTGCTTATGTTACTAAAATGCTGCAATAAAAACTGACTAACTTATAACATTTAAACGCAAAGACTCTTCTTTTTGCAGAGATGCACTGCATGGTATCAGGTTCTTTTAACGTCTCTTTGTCTACACTGTCAGATAGGAGTAAGAGAAAGGGTAAGAAAGGACTACAGAGGAAGGGAAACTGAAAATAAATGGTTCCTCCTTTGACACATCGACCATAAAAAGACCAGCACCATCACCTCACATCTGTCACTCTGTTTCCTTTCATTCTCTTCCATTTCTTTCGTTTCAAACTGTTACGTTCATGTGCGGATCTGGCTTTGTAATGGCATACATTCATGGTTCTGCCTGTGACATCATTAACATTGGACGCTGATCTCTGTCTTTGTGAAAACTGTACAGTATTCGAATCTTTCATGAATTGGGTTTTGTACCTGATATCAAATATGAATTGTATTTGATATCATTGCGTGAACTAGATCCTGAATTTAATATTTCACTCATTTGAAGTAATTCAAACTGGCATTTTTATTTGATATGAGAATAAATAATCTCATTCAAAACAGACAAATGTGCTTATAGTCTCAATACATTTGTGTCTTAGGGACATGAAAATGTATTGTTGTACATTGGGGTAATTGTCATATCCCCTTTTTCCCCCTCATCCTCATCTCCCCCCTCTATTTTCATGGCCCGCACCTCCTCATGTCTTTCATTCATATATCTCTTCTTATTTCATCCATTCAACCATCACCTATTTTCTTTTCTGCATTATATTTGCACTTTTCTTTCCTTTCTTCCTTCTTCTCTATCACTCTGTCGTTCTGTCTTTTCCTGGTGCTGGTCTTTCTTTGTGCTGAGGGCAGATATAAATGAGTGTGAGCGGGTCCCTCAGCCCTGTGCCCACCAGTGTGTCAACAGTCCTGGCAGCTTCAAGTGCACCTGCCCGCCGGGGCACCACCTGCTGGGCGATGGCAAATCCTGCGCTGGGCTGGAGCGGTTGCCCAGTTATGAGAGTTACTCATACGGCTACCGAACATCACAGTCCTCTCCTCAGCGCAACTACCAGCGCCTCTACCACAACTTAGCCTCTCAGAGCTACAACTCCTTCACCGGCACTACACGAGTGCGCAACAGGAGCCGTAGCCGCAGAGAGGCCCGCTTACATTCTTCACAGCGGGGCTTCCCCACTTGTCAGGAGGGGTTTGTGTCCAGGGGTGGCCGCTGCTTAGGTAACTATGGAGGACAGGCAGGGTTGAGTGAGGGGGAGGAAAGCTGCTAGCTGAGAAACTATCTCTCCTGAAGACAGTATGTCGCTGCTGCTTGAATATGGACTGTGAAAACTACTATTTGGTAACTTAAGGATGCATTGTTTATGTTCTCTTATTCTCTGTCGTTCTGTGGTGTTTTGTTTGTTTACATGTGTGACACGAACAGATATCAATGAGTGTGAGGTGAGGGATGCCTGTCAACATGAGTGTATGAACACACCAGGGAGCCACAGGTGTCTCTGTCCTGCTGGTTACCGCCTCATGGCCAACGGCAAGACCTGCCAAGGTGAGAAACTCTGAGCGGGATCCTGCATCTATTCATCCATCATCATTTCTTTTGCTGATTTTACAACCTGAACTACTACTGATTTCTCTGACGTCCGAGTCATGTGATGAATTGTTTGCTGTATCTACAGATATAGACGAGTGCCTGGAACAGAACATCCAGTGTGGAGCCAACCGAATGTGCTTCAACATGAGAGGAAGTTACCAGTGCATTGACACACCATGTCCACCGAACTACCAGAGAGACCCGGCCACAGGGTAAATGTTAGCTGATTGCCAGCACCTCCCTCCAACCACATCAAACCTCCTCCTTATTTGATAAGCTTTTGGCTTTGTTGATTTATGTTTATAAAGGCGGGTTATTGCAACCAGGAGTATTTTCTTTGCATTTACTCTATTACCTACAGTATTTCTCAGCTTTCTCCTCTAAAATATGCTGTCTGTTGCAGGTTCTGCCTAAAAAACTGCCCACCAAATGACCTGGAGTGTGCACTGAGCCCTTACGCCTTGGAGTACAAGCTGCTGTCTCTTCCCTTTGGCATCGCAGCCAACCAGGACCTCATCAGGCTGGTGGCCTACACACAGGACGGAGTGATGCACCCTAGAACCAGCTTCCTAGTGGTGGACGAGGACGTCACGTTACCTTTTGCCCTGAGAGATGAGAACCTGAAGGGAGTGCTGTTCACAACACAGGCGCTACGAGAGCCCCGCACATACCGCATGAAGGTCCGAGCCCTCTCCTACAGTGAAGACGGAGGCATTGAGTATCAGACTACCTTCATCGTTTACATCGCTGTCTCTGCCTACCCCTACTGAGAGCACTTTAAATGACATGAGACAGAAGGTGCAGGGATAATTTGTGTCCTCCACAGGTGGCACCAATGAGATCAATGATTGAGTGGGTGTGGTTTGGAAAAGCAGCCGCATCAGTAAATAGACTGAAAAAAAAAGACTTGTTCAGAGTGTGTGAGAGAGGCCAGTGAGTGCTTACAGCACTAGAGACAGAAGTAAGTTGATTTAAAGCGGATGCAGCACAGGCCACTGGGAAACCTGACAGAAAAACTGGCTATTTATTGGCTAAAATTCCTGGAATCTTTACTTCAGTTTGTCAGGACTCTTGTTATTCAAATGTTTGATATTTTGTCTTGTCATTTTCCCCGTCCTATCAGATTTATTTATATCAGCAAGATTTGACTCCTTAAGCTGAAACCTCCACTGAAGACTCAGAAAGTAGGCTTCAACCTAACTCTTACCAACACTAAAACAAATCTTAGCTAGTCGTTTATTTACATCTACCTATTTTTAACTTATTGGGAAGTGCTTGAACGTGGAAAATGGGCAATTCCCACCTTTTGTTTAGCCCTCGTGTAATAGGTCACCGAAGTAGAGTTGTGACTGTGCAGATATGGCGCTCCTTTTGGCGTTAGAAAACTTGACTGTCACATATACATCCTCAGGTAGTGGCCCATCATATCCACACGTGCATCAGATTGAAACCCTGGATGTTGCTACACTGATTACATCATCAATGTGCCATAACGCTCCATCCAATAGTTGATACCAAGATGTATTTTATTTTTATGACTTGTACATAAGTGTTGTTTTTCTCATAATGTATTGCTATACTGTACTTATTTTATCCTTTTTGTAATAAAAATGTAATAACATATACAATGAAAATAAGCTGAATGTCAATAATATGTCACTCAATCAAGACAAGAAAATCATCACAAAGTTATGATCAGCATTTATACCATTTATTTATTTTGTCAAAAAAGCACAAACATAAAAAAGGAATATTTGAGTAAGGCAGTTTTGTACATCAGGTTAGTACGTTCCCTGGTCTTCTTGCCATCGGCCAGAAGAGCATCTTTGACTAGAAATACCACTCTCCTTTTTATTCTCATGTAAATCTAGCGGTTACTGCATTAGAAAAGGTATCTAATGTCTGGATGCATCATCACTGATGACAATATTTAAACATGGCAAACTCATGTCTAAATACAAACTGGTGGAAACTGTGATAATGCTTTTGTGTTTTTATGAAAAGCACCATCCCTTAAGAAACTCCACCTTCACTCAGTGCTTGATTGGAAAATAGCAGAAACAAAACATTATGCTGGAACTGAATTCCTTGTATCACTATCTCTACATAAGAAGCAAAGCTATGGTTGCTTATTTTCAAAGAGCAACTTTTTGAACTGCAACACTTTGCTTTTATGTTCATTTATACTGAATATTGTAAAAACTCCACAACTCTGTCTGTAAGTCATCACTAATACACAAGGGCAACTAAATTATCTACATTAGTCCCATGAAAGCAAAATAATTCATTTGGCAACAGACACAATCCACCTCATAAGGCAGACAGGTATGGGAATTACAGATGTATGTGGTAATAACTGTATGTCTTTCTACTGCAAGACAATACAACATGTGTAGGATTCATTTTAAATACATAAATTTAACCTCAGATTCATTACAAAAATGTTTTTTTCCCCCCCAGGAGACACCAAACGTACAAAAGACAGGTATGAAATGCTTGAGAGAATACTCGAAACCATCAAAGTGGGATCATGCAAACAATATATTTTATAATCCACTGATAGTCCCTCTCCATTTACAAATACACCAAATATTTAGTATCTAATCTTGGTCTCTTCTGCAAAGCAAGCATGCTTATTTTGTCAAACCTCTCAGTCGTGGGAAAAAAAAAATGATTACTATAAAACAATAACAAAAACAAAGAGGAAAATAGATAATCCTAGATTATTTTTCTGTTAAATAACAAAATAAGAAAAACAATCTGAGAAAGTACTCTCAGCGTGTCATTTTGCTGAAAGTACAGAGAGAAAAAATGCAGCTCCTATAAACAGTACCAGCAGAGCCACATAATGCCCTGTGCAGCAGAGGAGAGTGCATGAGAAAGTCCAAGACAGACAGACATAAACAGGATGTGAGGAATAGTAAAGTGGGATTAATATGAGTGGTAGTGGAGCTGCATCGTGGGTCATAATCCTTAACTCGGGCAGCAGGGAGCGTGAAAGGATGGATGGATGAAAAACAACACCACCACCACCCCTCCTCTTCCACCTCCCGCTCCCCGGGGTGAATATCAACCCCCATTCGCAAATCCACCACCCTCCATCTGTGACTGTGCTTTTCAGGAGACTCCCACTGTTAAAGTGTTATCAGGAGAGGCAATGATAGGATTTACTGAGAGAATCAGACTTTTTTTTTTTCTATCAGGAAGCCTCGACTAAGCACACATCAGCAGAGAAAACAAAAGAGAGAGGTGGAAAACAAATACTGAGAGAGTTTTCCTGAGAGAAACAAAGCTGAAATCAGTGTTATAGTGAATTTATACATCATTCCCGTGATTCAACACAAGTACGTGTGAAACTGTTGTTCATACGAGCTGTAGATACTGTGTATAGCATGAGCACATACTGTATGGTAAAAACATAGATCAGGGAAGCAGAACAGACGCATACGGTGTGACGTTATCTGTAGCAGGAATACAATTTAGTAGGCTTAGATCATGCATGGGAAGAAACAAGAAACTCATTTCTTTTTAACCTAATGTGACCCGGATTATTATTATTTTTTTAGTCTAGCGTTAAAAGCAATAGGATCTCCTTGGGTTAAAAAAAATCTAGTGTTCCTTTTTCTTCCCTTTGCGATCTGTTAGATTACATGTAAAGTGCAGTGCACCCCCTGTATCTGTCAGCGATGTGGAGTGAACTGCTCCTCCGCTCTTCGTTTTAAACCGTCTTCCTCGCTGTAAGTACCCTGACGATGCTGCCCACTCCTCCAGCTGCAAGTGCCTGAGGACACAGAGGAGAAATAATGTCAGGTTGCTTTTTTAGGACTGAAAATGAGTCACAGTGAAGCTCTAGCTGCTTGTTCTGTATTCAGAGTTATGGCATCTTTTAAGGCTCTGACATCTGCAGCTACAACCTTTTAAAGACTTATTGTATTATTTTTGTTGCCATTTAAAAAACAACAACTAACTTTCCTTTGACAAATTGGACTGAATACATTTCTAAAGATAAATCTAACAGAAAAGAACATCTCACACATAAGTTTGAGCCGCATTGCATTTCGAACATCTTTAAAAAACAATACAAATGTAACAAATGTTAACAGGCAGAGAGTTAAGAGCACAGGGCAACACCATCCTAAAAGAGCTGTAATGATTGATTGAATGACAGCAAATCTATGAGCAATTATATTAATAATCTGTAGTTTCAGTCGTTTTTCAATCAAAAAATTCCAGCTTCCCAAATGTCTACTTTCCTTATTATATGACAGTAAATTAAATATCTTAACATTTTAAGCCCTTACTCAGACAAACAAGAAAACTGAAAACGTCACTGTGGCCTCTGAGCAATTGTGAACAATCATAAGTTACAGCTCTACATCCTAGACTCAAGCTTAGTTAGAAGGTTTGAATCCTGCTCGTCGCCATAATTCTCAAAAGTAATGTCATCAATCTATCTACTGTCACTCTACTAGTACATCTTAGTATCTACCTTTTCATGCCACTGCAGGAGGACGGCGCTGCCGTTTTCCGACGGCCTCTCGAAGCCTTTGTAGATGTATTTCATCAGCAGGTCGACGCCATTCTTGTCGAGGGACTGCACCCCTTTCTCGATGTCACTGCTCTTGAAGGCGCTGAGTACCTTCAGCACCAGACTCTCTGCACGATCCTAATAAGTCATGGAAGACAGAAAACATCTTAATCTCTGTCCACATCTGAGATTTTCAGCGATTCAAATAATAAATATATTAATGAAATTGTGGTTTAGTCTAATTATCAGGAAAACGAATAACTCCCATATGTATTAATGACCTGAACTGCCTCAAAACTTAAGCTGCATTTACTAGAGATTTACTACAATTAAGTGAATGAACAGACGATCAATAGCTTGACTGCACGTGCAAAAAAACACTTTTCACTTGACAGAGGGTTAAAGATATATTGTTAATTATCCAAAAGTCCAAAGGCCAACAAAGTAATGCATCAGAAAAACTAAAATCTGGTGAATGCTCTAAGCATCGACAGAGTAGTCCAAACCTACCTTGACGTTCTGGTTCTTTGTGTTGATTGGTGGGTTCTTCAGTACTGCATGTAAAGCCTCCATGAGATTTCCTGTGCATGGGAGGTTAAGGATGCAACACAGCAAAGCAAAACCCATGATCACAGTCTTTTGAAAACACTGAATATTGATATAAACCCTAAATATGATTTGAAAGAAGATCTCAGTGTCTAGCCATCACAATTCTCTTTGTTAATTAAAATAAACTTCTGACCAGATGATTTTCTACATGTGCCAAAATAAGATCCAGATCTGGTTAATTTTGGTCCTGACATATAATATGCTATTTAAAAAAATGACTGCTTTAAAGGATAGTTTATTTTCCAAGTCTGTCATAAAAGAACAATCTAATTGGACATGTTTTTTTTTTAGGTTTATAGTGTTAAGTGTTTAAGTTTTATCAACTATTCTGATATTTAAAGCAAAAAACAAAAAAAACACATGGCCACAAGCACTATAGTTTTGGGTTAGTGGCACAAATTAATTCTGTACTAAGAAGACTAACTTTGGAAGATACCCACGTGATCTGGCTAAATGCATTTTTTTGCACAGAACCAGTGGATTTTGCCTCCATCTCTCTACATTACAGACATGACAGTATGGATAGGAGGAATAATTACACCAACCAATACCTCTTTGAATGTCCATAAGTACATTTCAACCACGTGAACATTGTTTTAGGACAGATCAGAAAAATGTGAATCAATGCCCAGCAGTGGAAGACATACTAAGACCATTTACTTGAGTGAAAGTACCAATACAGCAATGTAAATGAAAAAGAACATGAGTATTAGCAGCAAAATGTACTTCAAGCATTAAAGTAAAAGTACTCATCTTAAATCCTCTGACTGATATATTATTATCTATGACCTCATTAGATTATTAATACTGAAGCATAAGTGTTAGAGGTGGCTAGTTTAAACTACTTGTACTATATACAGTTAACTGATTTAGTCCAGTTTGGTAGTTTCCAATCTAGGGGCTGGGGCCCCCAATGGGTCACCAGATAATTATGAGATTCTTAATGGGAAACGAAAGTTTAAAAAATAAATCTGTTTTCAGGTTTTGAACTTTTTCTCTAAACTTTGATTGCTGAAATATTGGATCATTTGGTTAAATGAAACCATGTGAGAAGTTTAGCAGGAAAAATCACTATTTGGTGGAGCTGTTAACAACTCAGACATCTGAAATGTGACACTGACTACACACTGATGTTTGTAAGACGTCAAAAGACAAAAAGGTTGGAAGCCACTGGTTTCATCTTTAACAATGTGTTGTACTTTAAAAGCTTGTTATATTATCTATTGTGTACAATAAATATAGTGGAGTAGAAAGCACAATTCTTCCCTCTGAAATGTAGTGGAGTGGAAGTACAAAGTTGCATAAGATGGAAATACTCATAGTGCAAAGTACCTCAAAACTGTACTTAGGTAATAGTACTTTGTTACATTCCAGCAATGTCAGCTGCTCACTTCTGCACTGTAACATGAAGTGGGAGGTTCCTGCCTCACTAAATGAGGAAGTGTTGCACTTTCATGCCTTATAAGGCCTACAAGCCTAAAACTTAAAAGCTCAGCTGGCTGCTGTGCTGACTTTGCAGCAACACTTGTAACAACACAGCAAAAGCAACTCTGCAGACACTTAAACCACAAGTTAAATCTCTGCAATACAGAGATAACAGAAACTCTGCAGCACTCGTCATCACACAGTGGTACACTACAAAAATCTGCACGATCAATCAAAGCTATTTCATTCAATTTCTCAACTCATTATGGGATAACTTGTGGTTATATAAATGTAAAGTAGCTTGCATTGACTATAGATAGACAGTGTTCTCTGTTTGGGGTAGAAATCCCAGGAATGTGACTGTCAGGCAAGTCTGGACAGTGACTGGCCTACATGCAAAACACCCATTCATACATTTCACAGCAGCAAACACATACAGAAGATGTCTTTCAAAGATTACACAGCAGCACTGAAAACACACAACTCTGCAACATGCGGTTGTTTTCTGCAGCAGATTTTTGGCTAGCTGATCATGTGAAAGGATATTGTCTGATGAGGGAGTCCACCTCTGCCTCGTCGGGACCCAGCTGGTTTTCTCCTCCGTCCTCCTCGTCCACAAATTTATTCTCGTCGTACTCGTCCACGTCCACTCGCCTGAAGCGTGCGGACACTGTGTTCTTCGACATTTCGCTCTTATATTCGGACCGAAAACGACAAAAGTTCAAGCTAAAGCCAGGCCTGTTTTTCCCCCGTTACAGTGCTTCTTTTCCCTCCCCTTTGAAACGGCGGCTGTCTGTCTGTCAGCAGGCTGGCAGCTTCCTGACTTCCTCCCTTTTCCTCTGTGTGGTTTTGGTTTCCGTGTGCACTTCATCGCCGCCTGGTGGCTGAAATATGAAGTGTCTGTAATTCACATCTGAGCCACTAGAGGGCAATCACACATAAGAAAAAGGACCACTGTCCATCTACCATTACTTACTCCAACCACCACAAGACAAAAAAATTACACATTTTCAAACTTTATTCATTTATTTAGCCCTTACATGCTGTTCAGGGTCAGATTTGACCCATTTTTACATTTGAAAGTAAATACACTATAAATACCTGAAGTGTGATGACTTCTCCTTAAAACATTGAGGTGCCAAGACAGCTGATGCATATTATTTTTGAGAGTTTTTGATTTATTAAAAAAAACAATTTTTAAATTACTGTTGCATTCTTCACATTTAATATAGTTCATGTTTTGTTTTTTTCTCCATAAACGAGAAGTGTAAAAAATGAATAACCGGCGATACTGTGAAGAGTCTGAATATGAACAGTATATGTGGGGTAACTGTTCAGTTATATTTTCTGTCAAATTCACCTACCCTGTGGTCTAAATGTCAAGAGTACCAAACAGCAGATAAAATGGCAGACATAGACCCAGACATTTAGTCAATTTACTCTTTTAAAGACTTACATACAATAAGTACAACTGAGAAGTTAGCAATTGGAAGATATAAAGGTATACAAGTCTTTGGAAAGTTGCCAGTTCTTTTTAATGTGTCATTTAATGTTTTAAATCAATCTGTTGTCAGAATTGAATTAATTCAACTTTTTCCGTCTGCTACTGTACACACGAAGAAGACGAACATGCGCGGCGAATGTCACAAGTCAGTTGCAAAGACAGAGGTAAAGATGTCTGCGTCTATGTCCGCCATTTTGTCTGCAGTTTGGTCCTTCTCCTAAATGTTGGCTCACAGTCTTTAAAAGGGTTAACGTGTAATTTCTGTTTATTATTATTATTATTATTACATTTTATTTTATTTTTTCTTCAATTTTTCCATTTTGTATTATCTTTAACTCTTTTACTATTTGTTTCACCGCAGTCCTGGGATGTCCATAAATTAAATGTATCATTATTTTCTACACTGCCATATAAGATAAGATAAGATGAGATAAGATAATATATTCCTTTATTAGTCCCACAATGGGGATATTTACATTATTGCAGCAGCAAAGTATATAAGTATAGGTATGTAGAAATAATATGTCATCCCTCCTATTTTAATTTATCTTTTTTTGGTATGTAAACTGTTATTTTAGTCTAAAAATATTAGGAGTCAGCCTTTTATAGCTGCAGTATGTAGTTATTAGAAAAAATTAGCAAGAAAATTTGAACAGTACAACTTCCAGGTCCCTCCTTCTTCCTCTCCACTGCACTGCAGCCCTGCCTTCAAAGCCCTTCCCCAAAGGGGAACCAGCTGTGCACGCTGCACGCAAATGAATGCTCGTAATCACAATAACAGAGGGGGCAGGGCTGCAGCATAGCAGAGAGGAAGAAGGAGGGACCTGGAATTTATACTTATTCAAATTTTCTGGCCAAGCTACTGAATTTTTGTTTACATGTTCCGTATTTCTGTATTTTCAACTGTTTCACTCAATTCAAATTTCATAAGACACCACATCCATAACTGACACTGCATGTGTAGGATGGTCTATAATACATTTTCCACTCCTCACATTGTCAAAACACGCTTGTTACTTTCAACCTCTGTGACATTATAAAAACAAGACATGACGTGCAAATAAGCGATAGAAAACCACTCCGCTCTGTGTTGCCCCTGGTAAGATGCCGCCACATCAAAAAACCCACACCCACTGAACCCACAAACATTTGTTTGGTTTGCCTGTCCCAGTGTTTCCCATTAATTGTATAGACTGTGGTGTACACTCTCCAAAATGTTACATTGTTATAGGGCTGGTTGGTATATATACTTTCAAACGAGATATAGGGAGAGACGTTATCTTCTTTTGTGTGGAGTATATTGTTAAATTACTGAGTTACGTTGTGACAACTTTCCTCTATCTCTGATGCACACGGAGGGTTCAGCTCCGCCCCCACTGAGACAGAGCAGAGGACAAGAAGCTAACGTTAGCCTCTGCTATAGTTTGCTGTCATTTCTCGTCGCTGCTCTCCGGTTGCTACTTTATTCCGCCTCGCTGTTCTGTGTAAATGGTCCAGACACTGAACGGGGGGACAGAGTTGCCCCGTCAGTAGCCTAAGCGGTTACAGAGATAGTCACAGAGCCGGTGTTTCAGTTTCATTGTGACCGTGTTAAATGGTGACTTTCACGTAGGTGTTCTCTTAGTAATTTAATCTTTTTTAAAGATATACTCATCTGTGTTTCATATCTTAGTTACGCTAATGTTAGATTTGGCTCAGAAGACTCATTCGCCTCTCGTAACGTATCTTGTAATGTAAGAAAGTCATCACTTAACACGGTCACCAGTTAAACCGAAACACCAGATCGAATGATGCTGCGGTCGAGTGAGCTAGAGAATGAATAAAGCGCGGGAACGCTGACAGTAAGAACAGCGGTTACGTTCAACAGCACAAATAAACTTCCCCACACACCTCCACTGAACCCTGCAGCTCAGCCTCAAACTCTGAATCTGAAACACTGGCATGCTGTGTAAAACACAGCAGCAGCTTTGTTCAATTTAAAAAAGCAACTTCTTAATGAGAGATGTTGTTTATTTCCATTGGTACAATAAATCAACTCTGATCCTGATCCACTTCTAAGTCATCTGGAAGTCTAGTCTTTTGATAAGCAAAGACAGTTTGGTTTAAAAAGTCCAATAATGGCTTAAAGGACAACATTTATTTAATAGTTATAACCTCTTAATGTTGTTGTCAGAATGCACCAGAATGATGTATTTTACTTTAAAATGTACAAAAAACATTTTCCAGGGGAGCACGCCTACGGACCACTCTAAAGGGTCGGATTGAGGTCCACCCCACCAGTCTCTCAAAATTCTGTAGTAAACACTGCCTGTCCTGTCAGGTGCTCAGCACTTAATCGCATCACAATTAACGTGTTAATGCTGACAGCTCTAATATTTATATATATTCTATCTGAAATTTGGCTTGCAGTAAAACCAGATTGTGTCCAGTGATTTCTTTCTGTGCAGGTTGTTAACAAAAGAGGAAAACTATCCTATTTCGTGTGCCGAAAACTTTTTTCTTTGAGCTATCGAAAGAGGTATTGTGTATCATTGACGGTAAAAATTCATTTTTACTTTTTACTTTTGTACTTAAGTACATTTTAGAGCCTGTACTTTTACAACACAAGTATCTGTACTTTTACGTACAGAATGGGCCTATTTCACTAATAAATGTGCAGAAATGTTCTTACTCTCCGCAAAAAATAACTGTTGAGCAAAATCACAGGATTCAAGACAGGTGCGTACCGGCTAATTTTGTTCTCAGCACCATAGATTAGCTCAGCACCGTGCATATGATAGTGAATCAGATCCGCTTTCTGCAATCAGGAAACGCCACGTCATGCCTTTTATTTTCACTATATAAAGAGATGTATCATGAGGAGAGCAATGTGCTGAACAGAGGATGAGATGATCCCGAAAGGGTTAAAGAATTTCACGACAGCAGAAATTGAAATAATTGTGTGTGGACACTTTTCTGTAGCGTGCCCTCTGGAGTTACGATGTTAAAAACAACAAAAACCCGAAGCCTGGGCCGCAATAACTGAGGCGGCGAATGCGGTGCCCCCTGGGGTTCAGACAGTAGCACAAGTAAAAAAAAAAAAAAAAGGTTTGACATTGGCAGACCAGAAAAAAGGGGAGAAGGACAGGGAGCATCGGATCTGAATGAGAGACTGGCAGCAATTATTGGACAGTTATCATAAAAAGGAATTTTTTCAAGGAATAAGAGAGAATGTGATGACATCCGCCGAGAGCCGACACCCAGGTCAGTTATGTAATTGTTAAGATGATATTTGCAATTTCTTATGTCTTTTGTAATTAACGAATGCAATTCAATCAGAACAAAAGTTTTATTTAAATGAAAGTAGCATTGCTGCTTGTAAAAGTGAATTAAGATGCATTTAGGGTAGAGAACTGCAGCCATGCCGTCATTTGTGCGTATGCATGATCTGAGGAAGTTCTACATTTAGGTAAGAACATATTGATGAATCCCAGATTTGTGCGTCTGAGTCAAATGTGCGTATGCACAGTTCAAGCACAGATTTGTGCTTAGGTACTGTTTGTGAATGAGGCCCAATGTGAGTAGTTTTGCCACCGATATTATCTTGTTGATTACATAAACATAGTTATGAAAAATAATTACCTAAATAGTAGGTTTCAGTGTCATAGTTTGTGACAGTGATACAATTCCAAACTGTACATTAAAACCATTTTGTGCTGTAAGAACAAAGTTATTGTTTTTTAAATTGAGTGTTTAACTTACCCAGAAAAACAGAAGGCAGTGTTCCTCTGACTTGTGAAAAAATGTGCTAAAAAAGCATGCCCATGAAGCCGTATAATAATCCAGACAGTTTATGTTGATGCAAATAACTCTTTCAAGTTTCAAAGCAGTTTTCAGCAGTGTTTTTGACCAGCAATGAATCAGTGGAGTAACTATCTCTCTCATGCCAAATCGTCAACATTTTGGCAGTAAGGACAACAACTAGCCACTGATTATACTGTTAAATTGAAAGTCTAGATATAATCCCCACTATGTTAATCCTTTATTTCAACAGTTTGTCTCTTTGAGTTCAAAATTGCTTTTTCAAGACAGACTCGACAAGAGAAAACATACACAATATACAAATGTAAAACAAACAGTGGTTTCCATAACAGGTTTTAAGTTTTCAGATGGGATAATAGATTATGATGCACAATACAGGAAGGGCAGATAGCAGCTTCCTGCCACAGATTAAACTGTAAGTGTGTGGCAACCTTAATTCACTTTGCAAGACTCCCGACCCAGATGCTGCTATACTAGTTATGAAATTCAGGCTTTATCTTCTGAAATCCAAAAAGATGATCCACACAACCTGTATGGTTGTGTGTGTGTGTGTGTGTGGGTGTGTGCTGATTCACTGTTTCTACCCATTTCATTGCTGTGGTGGAAGTATTTATTTTACTGGCATGCTAATGAGTGGTTAGCGGTCATTCCAGAGACCACCACGTCAGTTCTGTGATGTCAAAGTCCCCCTGCGTCACATAAAAAACTGCGTTTTTCTACCGGCAGGATGTAAAACAAACTTTCCATGTTGCACATAATGGGCTTTATATAAATCTTAATGACAATTTAGCATAAACACAAAGATACTCCTCTGCTTATCACAAAAATAAGTAAGTTTTAGTGCCTTAATGTTTTTATTCACAAGAGTTCAAATTCTGGCTGGGAATTCTATGATGTTGCTGTGGGCAACAGACATGCAAGTCAATGATGTTGGTTTTGACCAATAGAAACTCTCCTGAGCCGGCCAACAAGTTCACAATACACATGCCTTTTCTGGGAAGTGGAGAAAGCAGGACACACCTATATGTCATTGATGCCTTTTTTGTTAGAAGTGGAAATTTTAATTTTGCTTATCTGCCAGCTCTGGCCCTTTTCCCCTGGAGGAGAAAGGATAACACTGTCTAATGTATTTCCCATCACGAACCTCCCATTCCTGCTGACAGTCAGACACAAACACAGACACAGACACACACACACACACACACACACACACACACACACACACACACACACATACACCATATCTGACCCAGGAAGGCAGTTATTGTTTCAGAAGTGTGAGAAACATTTGCTCACTATTACGAGACTTCTACACTGTCTACATAAGTGTGCGAGAAGCTGAATAACACAACCAGAATGGTAGGATTGTGAAACAGAGGAGTCTCATTCACCCCCACCCCTCCCAACACCATCATCACCACCATTACAAACACACACACACACACACATAGACCTGCTCTCCTGTAGACAGGTAATACTCACTCATGCAAACCCATTTCCTTTCCTTCGTACCCTCTAAGTCTTTCCTCCACTCCCTCTCTTTCACACATACACACACACACACACTGTTGCGTGCATTGGTCATATCCTCATTGCGGGCTTTGTGGAGCGCCCCAACCCGTCTGTGCTATGTGAATGACTCAGCACATCAAAAGGTGAGCGTACAGGCACATACATGACCTTCACGTGAATGTGCAAATTAACAAGCCCTGGAGAATTTCAACATGGAGGCCATTTCCCCTCCAGTGCAGCACATGCTGAGATAGACAGACTCTGCAAAGGAGATGAAAAATGAAAAGGCTTTCAAAAATTGTCTGCCTTGTCTGCGAGGCAGCGCAGCTCTACAGCTTTCAATGCCAGAGCAAATCTGCAGGGCAATGGGCCAGGTGCTTCCGTGCCAGAGAATAGGACTAACACCAAAGCAAAGTGTCCTAAGCACATAATTATTACTCTCACATGATGAGAATATTGCTCTTGGATGATGCTTTAATTGGGGAATGTAATGATTTAGTAGGTGCCGCGTTGGAGCAGGTCTTCAGGCTGGGAGAGACTGTGGGTGGTTTCATCCTATTGGGAGGTGAAAATGGTTGTGATGTTTTGTAACATCAGATTCAAGATAGCCAGAGAATTTTGGCTAGCTTGACCCTCAAGTTATCCAGATGGTGCTGAGAGTTTTATTACAGTGACGTGAATGTTTTTGGCTTTGAGATTTCGTGAATAATGCATCAGTCATCATGAGACTTTTTATGAGGCAAGCTGGAAATTATTATTAGCACAACACTGACAATAAGGGATAGAAAGTGATATCCATATTGCTCAGAATGCGTCATATAAAGTTCATTTAAAGGGTAAATTTACTAAAATGACAACACTCAATTAGGCCTCCTTCTAGTGGTATTTCGCTATGCAGATAGTTGTGGCTTTATTTGTCCAGGTTTTGAGATGTCTGTGTCAGATAAGCATGTATGGGCTCCCCATGATTCACAAAGCAGGACACCCCCTCAGGTCCATTATCATCAGCATCAACTCAGCTACTTACAACACTGCCAAACACACATCTACCAGCATTCTCCCCTTGAATGGTAAAATTCCTCACCATATTCAAAAGAATTGAAATTGGACCCAGATGAAACCGTGTGACCTCAATGTTGACATGCATCCCAACTATGGAGGTGGAAACCACAATGACACCCTCAAAAAAAAACACCCATAAAAATAGAACCAACCTCAGTTCAGATCAGATTTGCAAACAGCTGGATCTCTGTCTGAACACCATATATTTCCAGTACAGCAGGGAGTTAACAGACAAAAGCATGCCTGTGCCATGGTCTCATCAGTATCTCCAATTGTGGTAATCCTCTACATGGAAGAAGTAGAAAGCAGAGCCATGAACCCATTCAGAGGAACAGCACCGAGCCACTGGTTTAGATATATGGATGACGCATGGGGCACAATAAAGGAAGTGCGAGCCTTTACAGAACACATTAACTCAGTGGACAATATCATCAAGTTTACATGAGAGGATGTCAGGAACTTGGGCTATTTGGACTATGCAGTATACATTGAAGAGGAGAGGAGCCTCTACATTCGAGTATAGAGGAAACCCACTTCTTTCTCTTTGACTGCCCCACTCACTGGAGCATAAGCTAGGTAATCAGAACCCTGCACCACCAAGCTAATAATGTACCAAAAAGTGCCCAGTCCCAAGAGAAGGAGCACAAACACCTGAAGGATGCACTTAAAGCCTGTGGTTGCCCAATCTTGACCTTTGTGAAAACAGCCACATTGCAGGGGGTGAACAAAAAAATTAGGAAAGAAAAAGAAATGCAAGATCGAGTACCTTAGAAACCACATCTCTGTGTATTCCAAACCCAGCAACACACTAAAAAAGAAACTGGTTCACCTGAAAAACCGCACACCATAGCGAAAGAAAAGCAATCTAGTGTATGCAGTCCAATGCAGTGAGGAATGGCTTGTATATGGAAACTAAACAACCATTAAACAAACACATGGCTCGATACAGAAGGGGAACCTCTCAGGTCAAGGATCAGCAGTTTACCTGAAAGATTAGGGAAACTCTTTCAAAGACAACATACATATTTTAGATAGGGAGCACAGATGGTTTCAAAGAGGAGTGAAGGAGGCTTTTTACGTCAAAGTAGAGAAATCATCTCATAACAGTCTACAACACCACTTATCCCCCACCTGCAATGCTGTCCTTTCAATCCTTCCCAAGAAACTTAACAGCCATTTACATTTGGCCTCATTGACTAATGAAGCTTAGCGAAAGTTCAGACAGGAACACCACCTGTTTTGTATGCTCACGTCATAGTTTTATTTCTCATTCTTTAGTCATCCTGATCCTTCTCACAGCTCATACTGATCTCTGTCAAAGCTCATATTTTCCTTGCTGTTATTTCAGGAGCATCAATTGACACATCAGCTGTTCACATAACCTGGTCAAGTCTAACCAATAGCACGGTGACACACCTTCATTGTCAGCCTATCATATTGCAGCTGTCTTTTTAAATGTTCTCCCTCTCTGCTCAGGTGCTTTCTCGTCATCATCATCATCATCGTCTTCATCATCTGCATAATAAACATTATTTTACTTCATTCTCTGGTCTCTCCTGATTGAACTACTAGTAATGACTGAGAATTACTGCGAATCTGTACAGACATCAGTGTAATCCGTGAGCACCCCACCACTTGAGCCCCATTGACATTTTAAGCACTTTGCATATTGTTGCGCTACTTGTTTGTTGTTCATGTTTTTTATGGTATTTGTTATGCACTTGTGGTTAGGCAACTGTAGCTCAGGAGGTAAAGCAAGTTGTCCACTAATCTGAAGGTGGGTGGTTTGATCCCCGGCTCCTCCAGTCAGCATGTTGAGGTGTCTTTGGGTAGGGTTGGGAAGGTTACTTTGGAAATGTAATAGGTTACATTGTAATAGGTTTTGTAATTGGTTAGGTTTCCTAACCAATGTTTTCAACTGTTAGGGTCAGTGTACCCATTAAGGCCACCAAAATCTGAGTTCAGGTGTTTTTCATGGATACTGACATGATTTATAAGGGAGATCATTTCTTATAAAGCAAGATTTATCACTCATTTTAAAATATAAATAAAAATATTTTATGAAAAAAGTCAAAAGTCTGGCAAGGGATTAATTGGTAATGTGACACCATTTAAGACCACGTCATGATTTATTTACAAAATATAAAAATATATATTTTTGCCTTCAATGGCAGCTTCTCCAATTGGTGTATGAATGTGTGTGTGGATGAATGAATGTTGACATGTATTGTTAAGTGCTTTCAGTGGTTGATAAGACTAGAAATGCGGTCTATTTACTTGTCTACTTTCAGTCATTTCTTACTTAATAAAGACATATATATTAAAAAAGCTTCTGTCTAGCATTCTTTCCTGTACCCAGTCAGCTACTTTTTCTCATGGCTTTTAAGTTCCTTTGGATAAAAGCATCCGTAAATTAAAAAAATGTAACGTAAAAACACTACAGCACTAAACATAAAGTACAGCTGTAAGCATCTAAGTAAGCACGCACAAGTATTTGGTCATGAGTAATGGATAAATTTACAAAGCAGTTGAGACATTTAATAGAAACAAAAATGTTAGTCTCATGGTGGGGCTAGAAGAAATGTCTGTTTGTATGTTTCATGACTGTACAACATTTGAAGGAAATCCATCCAAAACTCGTTTGGTCTGGTGAACCGACGACTGACCAACAGACAGACTGTAATCATCACACCCTAAAGTGTGGTCACTGGTATTTACATAAAAAACTTTCAAACATGAGTGTGTTATTTCATGAGGCTTCTCTTTGGGTGTCAAATATTTTAACAGAAAACATTACACAGAAGATAATATCTGTCTTTTATTTACTTCTTTTTACAATGCACATCAGCTATAAAACAAAGAATAAATGATCACAGCAGTATTCACCATTATTCCCTAGAGCTTCAGCATCTAAACATCTGTAAACATTGTCAAAGATCATACAAATACAAATAGAAAAAAATAGAAACCAAAATGCTAAAACTCTTAAAATGCTTTCTCAATTAATCAGCCTAATGCTATAAAGAAAAAAGAAAAAGTGTAAGAAGTGTCAAAAATGTCCGCTGCTTGTTTTGTTGTACACAAAATATGAAAAATACATAATGAGAAGATCCATACCACAGTCATATCCATCTTTTAATCTACATATAAGGCTACAGCAAACAGCTGGTTAGCTTAGCTTAGCATAAAGACTGGAAACAGGTTAGGCTGTCCAAAGGTAACAACATCTGCCTAAAAACACTTCTTAATGTCACTAACATGTTTTATCTTATCTCACACAGGTTTTGTATGTTGGTGTTGTATGTGGATTTTTCCAAAATGTATTGAACTATTTATTTAAAGAAAATATGAAATATAAAAATGTAAAAAACTGACACAACCCAATTGTTAATAAGGAAATCAATGGAAACTACAGGTTGCAAAGGTCTGTTGACCATGAATCCCTGCAGCAAGTCTACAAAAAACTTTCTTTTCAGTTTTCTCCTTTTTTTCCCAAAGCAGTGGGGCTGAAGTATGAGCATATAGGGGTTGGAAGTGCTTCAGTGTAAAATTCCACTGCTCTCTGTGCAGCCTTTGAGCCCCTGCAGGTATAGGTGTAGTGTGTCAGATTCCAGGCCTCCGCTTCTGCAGGTGTAGGTGTAGTGTGTAAAATTCCACTGAGTGCCGCTGAGAGCCATTGTTTTTTGCTGCAAGTGGGTCTCATAATCACACTCGCCACTCTACCCAGCCTGTCTTTTCTCTGACTTAAGCTCCCATTCAGCACATGAGGGAGTTTGAGGAATCTTGCAGCGAGCTGGGTTGTGGGAGGAGGAAATGGCCCGAGAAAAACAAACTGTGCCGGTATCTAAAAGGCAACCTGAAACAACACGGTCAGGAAAATAAACACGCCTTCATCCCGATGGAGAGAGAGAAACAGAAAGAGAGAAGGAGAGAAGTAGCGGGGGCTGTTTCCATGGTATCAAGTTTTGTTTTTCCAAAATGGTCGCTTTAATATGAGACACTCCCTACAGGGAAGCAGGGAGTGCTCCTTCCCTGTAAGTGGGTAAACAACATTGAGATGTTTGAGGTATCGAGAGGGGGTGCACTTGGCGTGTTTAGGAGTTGCCATCAAACAAAACCAATCGTTACGAGCGCCTCTTCTATGTTATCAAACAGATTTACATGTTTAGACGAGCCATCTAGTGAAAAAACAAAAACATGGAGATTAGCATGTTCTGCAGCCACACGTTTAAGATGGAAAAAGTTCCCGCTGACAAACAGGTACACTACAGGTGAGGCTTATTGAAGTGCATTCAAACAACTGACAGCAATGTTTAAAAACAGCATGATTGCATCTAAGGTCACAGGAAAAATACAAATTAACTCCCAGCAGCATGAGCTGAGGCCGAGAGGTGTCCACTAGAAATGGGAATGTTGCAGCTCGAGTAGAAAATTCACATGATGCATGAAAGTGAAATGAGCACTGGGACATTTCTTTCAAACATGAAGAACTAAGAGTGTAGTTCAGAGATTCTCAGTAAGTATCAAAAACAAAAGGTAGGCCTCACAAACCGTCTCTTGCTGTTTATGATGGAGCCACCAATCCAGTCACATTGCAGTGTTTGAAAAGTGCTGATTTTCAATATCCAGCCTCTCTCACAGCCACAGTGAAAGCAACCATCAGTTGTTTGTGGGCAACAAACACTGACAGCAAAGTCAGGTTTCCCAGAAGTCAAACTTGTAAAGCACAATGAAAATTCTCACTGTGTTTTGTATGAAAGTTATCATGGGACTTTTTTTTTTCTTTTTCTTTTTTTCCCCTTTTTTCATATCAGTAAACATTAAGATTCTTAATAAAATCTCCTTATAATGCAGTTTTCTAAAATCCAGAGTTTAACATGTCCTCATGGGTAAAAACAGAGAAAAGAGATCAACACATGATCAGATTCCCCACCCCCAAAAAAATCCCTAAAGTCTGCTTATGCAAAGTCTCTACCTTAAATCAGGCTACTGGTTATCATTTCCGAGGAGATTCCAGGGTTTTGGCTCTCTTTTGAGAAATCTCTTCTTCGGGATCTCACTGAGCGAGAAGGGGCGAGAGAGGCCTGAGGGGTTTTCTTTCCGGGCTACAATGCGGTCCTTCATGGCCTCTTTGATCACCTATTGGGGACAAATACAGAGATGAATACCAAAATGCCATATTTGATCATCAATAAGGAAAAATAATGCTACCTTAGATGTATTAATTTGTATTTCAAAATAAGCCAATTCTGAGATTTTTCTGTTGTGTTTTCTTTATTTTGTTTTGTTTTGGGGTTTTTTGCAAGAAGAGGTCGTTGACTTGAATCAAACTTTTTTTGCAACATTGACTGATATATTATTGGGACCTTCAGGTTATCAAATATATAAAGATCAGGATGCATTCATGTGTTTGAAGTCTCATGCTGTAGGGCACATTACAATAGTGGAAACTTTGTGGCCTGGTTCCAGACCTCTGTCTACATAGTAAGTTTTTTTCCAGCAATTCAAATAATAATGTTAATACCATTTAATTGAACTGATATTTAGGCAAGAATGTAGTTTTCCATACATTATTGGTGCCACATAATTAAGCTGAAATTCACCGGTATTGTGGTGTTCAGTAAAACATGACAGTGCAGGTCTGTCTAAATAAGCATCACATTTGAACCTTTACTCAGCACGGATGTGACTCAGATACAGTAAGTGAAAGTCAGTCAGAGACTTAACCAAACCTGTACTATCTGGTCTTAGGAGGGCTTTCCAAATATGAAATTTTCAATGTTGTGCAATAAACTAATATTTGTGTAGTGACAACACAAAAATGCAAAACTTCCCCATGGACAACACTGAATAAGGGTAGCTCAAAAATGAATACCAATTAATGACGCAACAAATCATGTGAAGATGAGGTAGTGATGACTATGTAACCTCTTGATGGTCTTAAGTACGACAAAACTGTAGCATACAGTACACTGCAGACATTGCTACTGTTTGATGTTGCTTGGTGCCAGTAATTATCCAGTAAAGAAAGAACTGACCTCCAAGTTGTTGAGAGTGTTGAACTCCATAAGGTCATGGAGTCGGGTGAAGGCCTCGTTGGAGTACTGGAAATTAAAAGTGGAGAATGGCGACTCTGGGTCGTCGAAGATGTCAAAATCTGCCAACTCCTTCTCTTTCTCGGTCTCTCTGGGAACACCTATTAATAAATAAGTAAGTAAGTAAATAAAAGCTGAGCCAGTTTTATTATTGATCTTGAAAACAGTAGTTGACACAACAATCTCACCACCTTTTTTTGCATTTCTCATCAACATTGGCTAAAAAGCTGAGTTGAAATGTTTCAAAGTCTAAATAATGTTAAATGTACAACTTACTGAGGCAATAAAAAACAATCGTGTGTTGACCTTATCTAATGGTGAAGACAGCATCTACGTTCATTATCATTTCTTTGTAGCCAGAGACTAGGCATGCCACAAAGAGTTCACAGCTTAATAGTGCGTGATTGTATATGAATATAAAAGTAGAATTGAAGTTAGTTTGCTTCACTCACACCGGATCATCAGCTACTTTTTGTGGAAAACTTCTATCATCATATGAAAGGCCATGTGAAGGAAAAACTTACAGCTTGGAAAATGCAAGCATTCAATACTGAACTGATTCTGTAATGGTTTACAGTCTCCAATATCCTTTTCCACAGAGGGGAAGTCCATATATGGTGTGATTCCTTTACACATCTTTTGAGTTTGAGTGCAAAACCCTTATGTAATGTCCATAAACAGACTGCGGAAGTATGTAGGCAGATGGCCTACTGTATGTAAAGAGGCACTGAGGTGGGGAGGAGGAGATGAAGTGAGTCATTGTATGTCTCATGATGTATGGCCTGTTTACACACAGAGGTCTCCCACTGGACTGAGAGATTCCCTACCACCACCTGGCTCCTCTAGCACCATAATTCACCCTAACAGCTCAATAAAACACTGAATGTGGTTCACGTCTGTGCGTGCATGCACACTCACACACAGCAAAATGCAGGTGCGCTTAAAGACAGACACACCATTCTGTACCATTTACCACGTTGACCCTGAGCAGACTTCTTTCATTAGGGTCACTCAGATGAGGGGCCCAGCTTCTGACTAGACACAAAAATCTGTCCACGGCTTACCGAATATGGTTGAATTCCAGTGCAACTTCGCGGAAGGGATGCCTCATGTGCCATGCCGGTAAAACAGCATTATTATAATAATCCAGATAGCCTTGGCATATTTTCCCCCTCGCACATGTGGAAACCTCACCACATGCACACGCACTTACCAGGCGCTTTGAATTTCCTGAAGTTGATGTTGACCAGGACAAAGTGGATGACAGTGGGGCAGTTCTTTTCGCCTTTTTTTGGTTTGAAGACGTAGCATTCCTTCAGGCCCTCTCGATCAAAGACTTTTGGGTCAATCTTGGGGAATGGGAGCTTGTTCATTCGAGCCCACTTTTCTGCCAACAGGAGCTCCTAAAGTGTAAATTTACAAATTATGCTTGATTTTCAGCTTGCAGGAATCATTTTCTGCGATTCTTGACTGTGCAAAAAGTTGGACTCTGACCTTAAACGGGGGGCTGGAGTCGCTGGGTCGTGCAGAAAAGTCAAAGGAGATGATGAGATCAACACCACGCTGCGGTCGCAGGATCAGGGGGTAGGGAAGGTTGTAGGTTAGGCCGCTGTCCACCACATGGATCTTCTTGCTCTTTACGTCCAGAGGCTCATAGATACGATCAAACTCGTCCGGATCTAAGAAAATTCCACAAAATCAATTAAATGATGAAGAGACATGATTGTCTGCAGGCACATTTTATTCAACACAAATTATACTGCTGATTGAACAGTACTGTGACTGAAGTTAAGTTAAGCATCATTTTAAAAAATGTTCATACTGGTGCCAATACCACATCTGCAGTTTAGTACCTGTAGTAAAACTACCTTGATCTGCTAAACAAACATGTTTTAACCTCTCAAACTCCCCAAGAACGCTGTTATCCTTGGCCAACATTTACCATATCTTTCAGATGCTGTAGCGTGTAAAGCTACAGTGAATATACTGATATCATATTAAACTAGAAGATCTGAGATACCAACCATGTCAAGTCAAGAAGGGGGCTAAATAGCGCCCCAAAACTGGTATAGCCATTTTCAAAGAGGTCCCTTTGGCCTCTCATTTCAAAATATTTGAATAATAATGTATTCTAAGGGTACCCAAGAGTCCACCCTTTACAGAGATGCCCACTTTTTGCTAATCCCATACAGTTCTTATCTTATTTTAGCCTATTCTGAAAATGGTGTATTTGAATATTTCTAATTAACTAGGGTCCCTTAACAGTCTTGGAATTGCATGTCTGGAAAGCTAAGACACTTGTGGATTCAATAAGCCCAATAATAGTCATGTGTAATAATGATAATAATCCCCATAGTAGCCATTTCATTGTAGTGAGACAGTTTTTCTGGGTATATTGACAATAAGGACGTTTTTGAGCAATTTCCAGAACAGAAGCACTCGCCATCCAATCACTGAAGAATGCTCTTCCAGAAATCTCCAGATGTCAAAGGTCCTTGATACCACATCACAGCATTTTTTTAATGGTGTTCCTGAGGGTCTTAATGTCTTAATGTGCTATTTTGGAAGGACATTTTTATCAATTCTAAATTGGTCAAAGATGGTTAAATTTTGCACCAAATCACAAATGTTATCAACTCTGGCCATCATATCCTTCTATCATAATGTTCTAAGCCCCTATGAACTCTAAACCTTCAAAATTTGAGCAGCTTAACTAAAACACAATGTTTTATGACTAGAAAAATTTAAAAGCTGCATACATTTTCATCTTAAATTAATCTTCAGGTTTCCAGATTTCAGATGATGTATACCACTTCTATGTGGCATATATGTTTGATGTGCTATCTCCCCCTAAAAATGTTCCATCCCTCAAAAGACAAAAATGGGTCTCTGATAAGGGAGGGAGTGAAAGAGGTTAATAGCTCTTCCTATTAAAAGCTGTACAAATCCATATTTCTTAATGTCAATGTTGGGCTAAGATTATTACCTGATCTAAAAGTAAACGTGTATTTATGAACCCACAGAGAATAATCCTGCCATTCCCCTCAGCTCTACAGGGCTTTTCAATGTCTTTCAGCTCCCTCTTTTGGTTTTACCATATAGTCATCAAATTTTCTTTCCAGCCTCAACAGGCAGCTGTTTTCACTGAAAAAACTCTGATAAACCAATTGTACACTACCTACCCAGCACCAAACCAAACCAAACAGATGATGATGGATTAAAATAATGGAGCATTTAGCAGTTAAGCTGAGATCAAAACAGAGCCAAAAGGAGAGTGAATATTTGACTTCACTCATCAGGAGGAAATGCAACTCCAAATAAATGCTAATGTTGATCCATGTCTGCTAGATGTGCAAATAGGCAGCTGTTTGTTTTCCCCACAACAACTTTATAAGGTGATAGTTGTGTCACTGTTGTGTTTACAGTTTTTTTACACTGCCAAAAATCAATTCATGTTGCTTTAACATAAGAAAACATTTTTAATACAAGTTTGACTAGTTTATCTTTAATTGAAACAGCAACATAAGGACTTTATGCGAAATGACTTTTTGGAATAATGTTGTCAGTATTAAAATATATATTGAATGTGGGTAAGGTTTGATATACACAACCTAAACTATAATTAGATTCACATGCATAGACTTGCAAATTAAAACATAGTGCACTGCTCAGTTATGATTATCCATTTCCAAATATCTCATTATCAATCCTATTGCGATTGTATACAGTTCTTAATAATCAAGAAACAACAGGATGTACAATGATCATGTCCTGTTTTTTGTTTGCTTGGCTACTGCAAAAATGAAATCTTAAAGCAGTGCATTGTGACAATCATTTATCCATCTCACCTGTGACAGCGTCCACCTCCTCATCCGGTGTAGGGGCTTGGCATGTGACCTCAGTCACAGGAGAGAACGGGATGTTGGTGTTTAGGTTCAGGCCCAGCATGAAATTATGCACCTGGTTAGAGGGTGACATGGAGAGATAAAGAGGAAGGTTGTTGTGAATTTGAATATAGGAAAGGTGAAACCAGAAAGCAATGTGAGCACATGTGGTGTCATATATTATTATGGTTTGGTCATGGTAAACATTTTCAGGCACCTTCCCGGCCCGGCCCTCTCTTGTGTTGAACAAGGAAGAGTCACTGAAAAGTGACGTGACCATTCGTTGAACCCAGCTGGCCTGAGCGGTGCGATGGTACTCATCCTCTGCCTCCTGGTTCTCTGTGCCACCTTTACACCAACACAATGAGAGAGAAATACTATTAAGCATGCCTTGCCCAGGAGAGCCGTCCTTCAATGTAAGTGCAAAGAATTGAACTAGGAAGTGTGACTTTTCTTGCAATATTACTAGAAGAATTTGAAACATAGTTTAGGCAACATGAGGTTACTGAGGTCACTACCCTAACCGGGAGTTTTGCAAAAAAATATTAGTGCCACTAGTTTCAAGCTATTCCACTGATCAGAAACTTAGTAATATTCCAACAAAGATGGTTGAAAAAAAGACTGCGCGCTAGCAAACATGGATGTAAACAATGCAAAATGTAATGTATTTTAAAAATCTGTATTTTTAAAAAAGTGTTTTATGTGAAAGAAAATACAACAACATGATTGTTAGATCCCTCGGATACAAACTGTATTTTATAATGAATTTAACTATACTGCACAGTAAAGTGCGTGCTATGAATCATGCATCTCTTAGCTCACCTTGACGTGGCCCATCGTCATTGTCTAGACTGTCCTCTCCGACGATGTGCTGTGGTTTGATTTGCTCTGTAAGATACACAACAGTTTAAATCACCAGCTTAAAGAACCAAAAAAGATATATATACCAAACACCAATGCTGCACCTGATAGAATGCTTTTGTTCAGCGACATAACATTATCAAATTTATTGTCTATTGTTTATCCCTATCAAAATAAGCCCTGGCAGAAATGCAATACATCTAATAAACTAAATGCATTCTTTAACTGGGTGAAGACATTCATAACACAGCAATGCATTGTCAGAGGTGTGTCACCCTAAACAAATGCATTCAACTAGAACAAACATCCGATGAGCTGTCAGCACAATCACAGGAACCTTCACTGTTGTGATAACAACACACAGAAAAGCACACAGACTTATGCAGAAATGGAGCTTATTTTAGAAAGGCTATTTTTACAGGTGTGAAAATACCTAATCATGTCTTACTGTGTTAAGATAATAATAGCATGAGAGACACAAAGAGACAGAGGCCAATCTCAGACACAACTGAATGCCATTTTCACTAGAAGGGTGTAACATGTTTGTGTTTTAAATCAAACTGTCATCTCATCAATAGATCAATACATAGCAAAGACAAAGGCATTATCTAGAAACACTTACACTCACTTACGCAAAGTACCCATGACTAACATAAATTACAGACTATGATGAGATGTGAGATTAGTTTCCAGGTCCAAAATTCCAAAAATGATTATGAAATTAGTAAAATAATCATTCAAATCATACTTTGGATGTAAGTAACACATTTTCTCCTACACAAAAAAGAATATATTCACAACTATGTAAAATATTTTTTGAATTGTTGCAATGTATATGCACAAAACTTTGTGTATTTGGCCAGTTTTTTAAAATTTGTCAAAAGAATCGTTATTGGAGCATGTAAATTACATTATTTTACACCACAATGCTATAAGCTTATTGCAGTATATTTATACTATTTTCAATTCATAAAGAAAAAATGCTGTACTGTACAAAACACAGAAAGAGAAACAGAGATCATTTACCTAACTCCTCCTCCATAGTGCTGCCACCAACTGTGTCTTTGACCCCCAGCACTCTGTTGAAAAGGATTGAGAAAGCGCTGCCCCACACACCTGGCGAAGCACAAACATACAGTTATTAAATATGATATAAAGTCTGACCGTTGTGTTCAGTGGACGTAGATAAAAAAACATGTCTCTCACCCATTAGAAAATGAAGAGGATTTTCCTCGTATTTCTTCACAACAGTTCCCATAAAGAACTTGCTTCCAAACAAGTCAGGGGTCATGAAGGTGCCGTACTTAGCCATCCCAATTTCATAAGGGCTGAACTCCACCCAGTCTGAAAGTCAAAACCTCAGTTTTAATTTAATAATGTAAACGTTTTTTTGGCATATTTGGAAAAAGCACCCGTCACCGACCACTGTGTCAGCACTGTTGTTAACAGGGTGTTTTTGTTGTCCGAAAATGCAATAAATGTGCAGTTAGCATACGTGGTTAGAAAATGTCATATTGAGGCACCGAATAAAAAAGGCCATGTATAAGCACTGTCTGTATTCTTGGACTGGACACCTTCAAGTCAACACTCAGGGAATAAAATTCCTTTAGACCTGCATCTCTGGCAGCTGGGTTTGTATTAAACACTGGCTCTAGAGAGGGGTTTTCACATTTTTTGTGAGTTTCGCAGCCACGATAGGTTCTCCTACACGCTACATGCCACTTAATCCTGCACATTGGTCCTTTAATACTTGATTTAAACTTAGACTTTAAATTTAATTTTTAAGAACTTTTTTAACACTGACTTTATATACTATATTGTAAAACTCCACAAGAGTGCAATAAATTACACTTAAAAGGATTACGGTTAGGGTAATCTTTTCAGCTGTATCTAAGTTTGGATCACAAAGCAAGGCTTCACTGTGTGGTAATGAGTTTGTGGTAGTTTAATTCATCGGGAATATCCACCACTGATGCAAAAAATCACTTCAGCTGATGTATTTCTTACGTGTTGCATAGTCCCAACTAAATGACACACAGTAAGCCCAGGGTGGCACAATATTCCACTGGCTGGTTGGGCCTCTGTGTTGTCTGCAGTGTGCACTGTACCTGTGTGATAGTTCTCAACAGAACAATGCAGAGAGAGTGGGAGGAACCGAGAGGCTGTATGGCCCACAAATCAATTCCACACCAGGTTCCATTCTCTTTTATCTTATTTCTTCCAAAATACAAAATAAGATGAAAACTGAGCTACATTGTCCAACTCAACCATACCCATTACTTAAAACCAGTGTCAGCGAACACAACAGCTTTCACATTATAAAAACAGTACTCTACTTAAAACCAGTGACAGAAATAACAAAGGGCAACATTCTCCTTATTGTCTAGTCATACCTTTGACCTGTTATTCCCTAATCTATCATCCCAGACAGTGATGAGTGATAGAAACACCATGTTGGCTCTTCTCTGACTTGGTGGGTTGGTCAAATGGCTGTGATTGGCTGGATGAACGTTCAATCAATCTAACTTGACCAACAGGTTTTCATATATAGATAACTCAGTTTCATTTCATCAATGACTACGTCAGGAGTGTGTGTGTGTGTGTGTGTGTGTGTGTGTGTGTGTGTGTGTGTGTGTGTGTGTGTGTGTGTGTGTGTGTGTGTGTGTGTGTGTGTGTGTGTTGGGGGAGTGGAATCATGGTTCTGTGACAGCGCACATGTTGCAACACCTCTAACACCCACATACACACAACCCCTCAGGCATGCAAGTGACACAAATGCACACAAACACACAGACACATTGAGTCTCTGTCACCTTTCAGCCAATAATTGCCTTTTAAATGTGCAGATTATTTCAAGGCTTAACTTTACTTAAGCTTACTTTTGAGGTATTTTCCATTGTGTCAAATGTAGGACTTTTTAAGTGTAGGTGTGAACAAGAAGTAACGGGAGAAAAACAATATGTGATTATAGATTAGGAATGAGTTTGGCCTCAGTTTAATGCATATCAGACTGAAGCTTCAAAATACTGACACCTACAATAGCAAACTGCTAGTGGCCACTGCTTAGGGACAGCGCTAGTGTGAAATGGATGTGATGTGTCATACTTCACAATGAGGGTGTGTCCAACACCCTGAGTGAGATGTTTTCAATAAGGGTCTCTAAGTAGGTCATTATTATCATTGTTATCTTTGAATAGTGCCAGTGTGTTTATTTAAGTTTCTGTTCTATCTATGCAAGAGTTCAAGCAGACATAGCTAAGCAGTCATTTTTGCTTCTCTAAACATCAGGGGCGGAGCTAGAGGGTGGCTTTTGGAGCTGCAACCCCCAATCTTTTCTCAAAAGCCACAAATCTATTGTTATTTAAATGTGGTTAGTCATTTATTCTGAACAGCGATTTCAACCAGCTGCTGACTGAATCTGAGTGAGTTTATAAAAATGATGATTAAGAGCGAAACTTCTGAAGACATTTCAGTTGAAGCAGCGTTACTGAGTGAAATGCAATTAAAATGAATTCAATGTAAAAAAAAAAAATTGTTTTATTTTTTATCTAATTCATTTTTAAGTGCATTGTTTTTTTGGAATACTGTTAATGAGGACCAAAATAAATCACTACTACTGCTATAAATGTTTGCAGTAGTCATACAATGCAGTAAAATTAAATTCTGCATATAAAAAATCGTCCCTCACCAAGACAGAGTCAGGTGTGTAATGTCATCCAACGTATTAGCATACAAAGATTTAAGTGGAATTTCAGCTACTGTGATTACATTTTCTTGGTATTTTTAGTATAATATCAAATGTATTTTGAATGTAAAACTAAAACATACTCTGTGACAGTCTCATCGGCACATCATAAACTTGACTCTTATCACAATGGTTTACGGCTTCAGCAGCTCATCGTTTTATTCACTAATCTATCAAAGATGTCGTTCCTTGATCGTATTTTCTATCCAAATATCAGTTCCAGTGATGCATGGTGAACTACTGCTGTGTAGGCTAAAACAAAAATGAGGAAGTACTACGCAAGAAGGGAATAACCGAGAGTCTGTGGTGGCTTTTTGCACATTTCTCGGTTCCTTGATATAACACAGCTACTATCTGCCACCGCAAAGCAGTTTTTAGATGACAGTCCACAACGTCATGACACATCATCTCTGTGGCGGCATAGTATCATTACAAGGAAATATGTATCGCTTGTTATTTTGCATGTGGCCAAGCTCATCTGAGCTCCCTCTAGTTACTCATTACATATGCAAAATACTTCTGTGAAGGACATACTGTAGAGTGCACGCAACAGAAGCAAATACTCACAAAATTAAAGATATTTACCTGCAAACATGAGCTCAGAAACATCTGGCTTGACATGCAGACATGTGAAGAGAGGAAGGGGACTCTGGGCCTGGTTTATTTTCTCCTGAAATTCACTCAGCTTGGTGTCCATCCTCTGATTGAAGAGAAACAGTCTTTGAATCATTTACACTCACATTCATTTATTCACACACAAAGTAGATGATCAAACATTATTCTTACATGCAAAACTCTGCAGGTAGGAATCAGATTTAGGTCTCAGTGTTACTTTCATGTTTATTTGAGAGTAAAATAAAAAAAAGCAGAAATATAAATAAAGGGGAAGAAACACTGCACAGAACTGAAAATATAAAGTTTAAATTAGGTTTGGGTGAGATCAGTTTAAAAAGAAAAAGAGAGGAAATGAAATGCAGGCTTACTGGAAGAAGCTGATTGACGTACTGGTGAGCAAAAAGCAGACAGAGAAATAAGAAATTCCATCAACATTAAAAAAAACATCAGCTCTCAGACGGCTCTTACCGCAGGTATAAGCGTCTCTCCTATGAGCATACCGAAGATATCGGTGAAGGTTACAGGCTGCCCTAAGGCCTTTTTGCTCCACAGGGCCTGGATGTAGTTGGTGATGTGTTGGGGCATCAAGAGCCTCAGCGGGTTACTGCTAACTCTTTTCATCAGCTCTATGTTGATCTCCTTTGGACCCTTATTTGGAAACTCAGAGTGGGAGTAGAGAGTGGACATGTACCTATAGGGGTAAAAAAAAGCATTAGATAGGCCCATTGAGGCAATCAGACAGAAAGACGCATTGCACAAATGTAAGTCTGATATGAAATGTTGTGGAGTCCCTCAATACATGCTTAAACACACACTGCTCTTTATGAGACCATAGAGGTTTACTGTACTTGTAAGGGAGTCAAATCCAATTAGTCACTCCACAAACATGAAGATGGAGACTGAAATAAGCCAGAAGTGCTCGCTTGCTGACAGCTTCATACCAGCAGAGGATGGCAGGAAAGTTTGCCAGAGGAGGGAGGAGACGACACCGAAGGAGAGTCAGAGAGAACTTAGGATGGAAGAATTGAGGCAGTGACAACAAAGAGGAAGATTAAAAAAGAGAAAGTGTAAAAGGGGTCAGGAGAAAAGACTGAAGAGAGGAGGTAAAACTGACCAGGTGGATCCAGAGAGACCAGCGACATAGGTGGCGCAATCCAGGACACCAGACTCAAACAGGGCCTTCATCACACCTGAGAAGCCGACCATGGCACGGAAACCACCTCCTGAACCCACTATAGCTATGACTGGCACCTGTAACACACATACACATAAACAGGATAGTGTCATAATGAAAAACAGTAGACGGGGGCTTACTTACACACACGCATAATTTACACTACTTTGAGTATGAGTCTTGTATTTTCTCTTATCTCATTCTCTCAGTTGGAGTAACTTCCTTCCTTTGACTCTAAACAATGAGAGAGCCATGTCAGTTGCGTCACATTTTGCAACATTTTTAAACTTGTCCCTTCAAAATTTTCAACTATTTCTTAATTGCCATTGTGCAACATTGCTTCCTATCTGCAATATATGTTAATCTTATAGTCAGTTATGTATATTCTGACAAACATTGTTATCAAGTTATGATATGTTGGAGCACAGTGGAAGACCGTAGCTGGTTATCTAATTCCTCTAGAGCTTCCGGCACATGTTGCAGACATGACCAGGCTTGGCGAGAGATTACAGCCAGCCCCAGAGGCGTCTAGCCAAAGCTATAACCAGTGAGAAAATGAAACTTTGCTTAGCTCAGAGCAGGGGGTGCAGAGCAAGAAGCTTTTAAAGCTCACTGCATGCCTCATGTGTGAAAAACATTGATGTGTTATTATAAGCTGAGAACACAGTTTGTCAAAGCGCACGTTCACAGTTTTGAATTTAGCAAGTCAGCAAGTCTGCAGCAACTCTGGTTACATTACCTAAAAGCAACAGACAAATGTTCAAATGTTTGTTTGTATTTCAAAGTTTTCTCTACTATTTTTAATGCACATTTTTTCATATTCATTCATAAACACTATGTTTCATAAATAAGAGTGAATCTGTACAAGAATCAGAGGTGTGTTACGTGTCAGCATAGCTTTCAGGTGAGAGGTAGCAGGCATGGCAGTGAGCCTTGTACCAGTAACATTTTTTAACAGAGTAGGGTGATGGAGGCAATGTGGGTGTTATTAATACATTAGTTAGACATTTTGGGGAATTAAAAAACAGGTGAAATAAGTCTAAACTGATTAAACTGAAGATGTATAAAGTTGTTTCCAGACTTAAGAAACTAGATAACTTTAGACAGAACCAGGCAGTTTCCAGTCCTTGTGCTAAACTACTATAAGCTAGCTGCTGGTTGTAACTTCATCATATCAAGCTTCTCAATTAGCTCTTTGCAAAAAAGTTATTCTTAAAAGGTCAAACTCTTCCTTTAAGTATGAGTCCAATGTTGCTGCAACATGAATGGCTTTCTGTCAGCTCACAGCAGCAATTTATTTTTCATGTCATATGAAATATTTTTTTATGTTTTGATCACATCACTGATTTACATAAATTATTACAAAATGTTTTCATATTGATGTTAAAACATTTTGCTGCTCTGCACGCACCTCTTCTGGAGAGCTGGGGAGGAAACGAGGCTTCTCCATGTCCAGCAGCTTCTTGATGCCCAGCATCACTCTTTCTCTGCGGGTCTGTCTGAACTGCTTCTCTTCTTCACACAGGGCCAGGCTGAACCGCAGGTCCAGTTTGGTGCTGTAAATACAAATAATGGAAATAAGATTCTCTGATAGGACTGGGAAGTCAAATACATTTTACATGTTTGCAGAGAGGAGGGTGAGAAGCAAACGTCAACAGACAAACAGTCAATACCTCTCTCACTACTCACCTTTCCGTAATTACTAATCTTTCAAATATGTATGGAATTTCCAAACCCTTGCACCAACCTCTATGGAGTGATCCATATTAACTTACACACGTACATTGTTGTTACTGAGTCACGCCGCTTTAAGTTCTAATTTTAGTGTCTGTGCTGCTTCGTGTGAATTTCTGTGTATAGAGTACTTAAATGCCAGCGTATTCTTGAACCAGTGACGGATTAGTACATGCAGCATTAGATACTACCTGTACTGCATTTCACATGAGGGCCTTTAGGTTTATGCCAGAGTGAATACTAATAATTGAAACTAAATAACAATAAGTGAGTGATTAGAATAATTACCAGATTTCCAGTAGCATCTCTAAGTACACTTTGGTTGCCTGTCAAAACAATGAAACACATGGTTATAGTACAGTAAAGAAGCTGCTGATTTTGGTTGGTGTTTTTGTCAACAGGCAAACACTACAAACAGAATAAATGAACAAGGTGAAAATGAAAATAAGAAGGAAAGAGAGGGGAATGATCAGTAGACAATAAAGGTGGATTTAAAACCTTTTAGCATAATCATTGCATTAATTAAATAGAAAATGTAATCAATCACTTTTTTTAATCTTTATGATTAATCTGTTATGATTAAGTATCAAAAAAGTCTAGCATTATTCTGATGGCACACTCTAGCTTCCATACACATGCAGTATAGTGTATTTTCTGTCACTGCAGTGATTCACTGAAGCTCTTATAACAACATTATTTCAAATGTTGAAATATCTCATTTCTTTGGAAACTATGGAATCTTAATTACAATGTAAATTAACCCTCTATAAGTTTTGACAGTGCTTGGCTGCACAACGCGCCTTTCATGCTAAGGTGAAATGTCTTACTTTGCCAATGAGGAAAGTCTCCATCTTTGTCTGGCCTACTTTGAGCTTGCTGAGGTCGAAGGACGCTGTCCCAAGGGTCTCATCCATCACATAATTGGCATCCATTAATGTTATCTGATTGAAATAAACAATAGCAGTGTAAAGTTAAGTTCATGGTGAGAGCAACACATTCATTTTTCTGGCATTATATAATAAAATGCAACCCTTTAAATCATGACCAACCAGTCTAGTTAAACAATCAATATAAAATAAAAACGTTTTTTCTTTGATGGCTCTAAACTAACACTGCATAAGTCATTCTGACCTTAATTTCTATTATGTTGTAATTATTGATCTCTGATTATCCCATATCAGGCTATAAAGAATGATAAACTGTTAATTTGTGTTTACTCTCCACTAGATCCCTGCCATCTATACAGGGATAGATTATACTGGATTAAAATAAACCAGAAAATGCAGTTCTTACCTCCAGGACATTCTGCTGGTTGGGGTCTAATATAAAGTGAAAGGTCTCGTTCCATTTTGGGTTGATGTCATTGTCTATGTGTGCTGTTTTCTTTCTGCACTCCGGAGCTGTCGGGACGACCAGCTCTACATAGGGATCTGGTGTGTCCACTGCAAACACACATTCAAACTGAATTTAAGTTTGTGAATTCCCCAAACTCACAGTATCCCCCCCAGTCAGCAAAATAAAATTTGTGAACAAGATTCTTGTTGGAGTAAAATAAAAAATAGCACAAATACATAGATTTACCTGGTGTGTGCATGCAGTGTATTTTAAATATTTTGATGCAGCAATATGTAAGGATGTTAGAATCACATGCAAAAGGAGCAAGAAATGTATTCAGACTCACGCAGGTCACCCAGTGCTCCTTTGGTGACGTTTTCTGCTTTAACTACCGTCACTGTGAATTTGTGAGAGAACTGTTGTTCCACCTGTAACACAACAGTCAGTTTAGTGTCACTGCCTCATATAAGACATATCAAACCACAGAAGTCAAGTCAAATTTATTCATAAAGCACATTTAAAATTAACAGTTGACCAAAGTGCTGTACAATCAAAAAAGCCAAAATCATAAAACAATACAATAAAAATGCAGAGACCAGCTTCAAAGACAAAAAGGCAATAAAATAATAAAAGCAATAAGACCATAAGAAAAAGATAAACAACTTGCATAATAATTTAAAAGCAAAGGAATAAAGATGTGATCTAAGACAGGATTTAAAAATTGGCACCGTAGGGGCCGGCCTAACATGCAGAGGCAACTCGGTTTAGAGTTTGGGGGTTACAACTGCAAAGGCATAATGTCCAATGCTTCAACCATAATCTTGGGACAAACAGAAGCAACTGGTCAGTGGACCTGAGTAACCTTGAGGTTAGAAGTAGATTGTTTGCAGGCAAACAATAAAGTCAGTGAAGGGAGGCCAGTACGAGTGAAATGTGCTCTCCTTTTTAAAAGACCAGCTGCAACATTTTGGACCAACTGCAAGCGTGGTAAGAGGCCTAGCTATCATCAACGTAAGATAAAAGCATGTATAGTATGACCCTTTCAAAATCCTTAAAAGATACAAAAGGCTTGACATTGGATAAGAGCCTCAGCTGGAAAAAGCTTGATTCGGTCCCTGAGTTTATCTTATTGTCCAATTTAAAATCATAGTCCATTATCACACCCGGATTTTTTACAGTGGGTTTTAAATATGATCCCAGGGCACACTGGTCCAAGTGAGGGGCAGCACAGGTACAACTGGGTCCAAATATCAGGATCAGTTTTACTCTCATTAAAGTTTAAAAAAGGCTTTAACAGTACAACAAAGGCTTTAAAGAGTTTGCATCTGCTCATTTCAAAGGTATGTCAATTTGAGTCTGGTCTGCTTAACAGTGAAATGAGATCCCATAATTTGTAAGGATGTACCATAAGTGGAGTATGTAAAGAAAAAAAAGAATTGGCTCAAGAACCCTGAGGGATTCCATGACGGAGAGGTGCTGAGCAGGATACAGAGTCACTAAGGCTGACAGAAAAACCTCTGTCAGACAAGTAAGACCTGAATCACGACAAAGCTTTACCTTCAATGACAACACAATACTCCAGGCAAGAGATGACACTATAGTCTACTGTGTCAAATGTAGCTGTGAGATCTAAAGGCACAAAAATCCCCAGAATCAGTAGCTAATAAAAGATCATTAAAACCTGTTAAAAGTGCAGATTCAGTGCTGTGGAGGGCTTTAAAACTAGACTGGAAAACCTCAAGAATGCCATGTAGGTATAAAGATGGCAATTGTGTGAGTTCAACATTCTGACATTTTTTTGAAAGAAACAGGAGTTTTGAAATTGGTCTAAAATTGGAGAGGCTCGACATGTCCAGATTGGATCGAGTTGGATCAGTGGTTCCACTACTGCATGCTTAAAATTTGCTGGCACAACACATGAAGCAAGACTGCTGTTCGTTAATTATTAGGCTGTTTGGTCCAACTGTTTGCCTAACAATAACTTCCATTAGAAGATAAAGAGACAGGCTCAAACTGTGTAAAAACAGTGACTGTGATGGATGGATCATACGAAGGTAGGTCACAGGTCATGTGTGCTTTGATGATCACAATTTTGTCAACAACAAACTGGAATTTTTCACATTTCCGAGGAAACCACTAGCAGGACAAGCATGTTGGGGTGTATAAAGAAAAGCATAAATGGACCTAAAAAGAACACTAGATTCGATTCAATTTTCTGATCATGTGCACCAGCTGTCCTTTAAAATGTCAAAAAAAACCATCTACAACTTCTCCTGCATTCTCATCTGACAGCACGAGTAGTGTCATTCAACCGTGGTTCAGATTTAGGTTAACAACGCATGATTTTAAATGGAGTGACAGTATCTAGGATGATACAAATCACAGAGCTAATCATTAGCATAACCTATAATGCATGAGAAATATAATTTACACATTATGTAAGCAGGTTCACCACAGGTTCATGTGTCAATCAGTGAGAACATCTGCTGTGTTTGGCAAGCTGACACTGACTGTCAAATTCACTGTGAAATTAATTTCCTGGCTGTGTTCACATCATTAATATTTACTTTCTCCCATCTGGATAACATGAGAATGGCATAATACTCACTTTAAAAACATGCTAAAATACAGGCTACACTGCAGTCTGTGCTAATGTCTCCAGTGATAAACAACATGCAACATATAAGCATGAATTCAAGCATTTTTGGAGTACATTAATCTCATAAAGAAATGTCCCTTTTGTCCAACATAAATATCCATCATTGATTCTATGCAATGATAAAGAACAGAAGTTATATTGCTTTTTTTCTGTTGTTTTTTGTGTCAATGTTTTATGCAATCTTTTTTTTTTAATAAAACTATCTTCAGACATCTGTTCATGTTCACAGCAGTTTTAAGGTGTGACTATTCATGAGGAACACATGTAGTCTCACACACTTTGTCTGTGAAGGCCTGTGGTGTGTTATGTTGTAATGGACGTGATACAGTTTGGTTATGATTAACTATGCACAAACCTTTAAAACTGAAAGCGTTGAGAGACTTTTAACAGTCCCGCAGGGCTGTAATGCAGATATCAAACACATGATCTCATTCTCCTCTTTGCTGCTTGTAAAATCCACAGTGATAATAAACATGTCTGTGAAGTTGAGATGTGTATTGCCATTTTTGTCCAAAATTGCTTTGAATTTTTTTATGCTTATTACGTAGAACCTAAAAGCTAAAGCCTAATACAGAAGTATTTGGTGCATTAATTGAAGAATCTCACCACTTCAGCTGGTTTTACTGAACTTACGTCAATACTTACAATTATATTGGAAGCCATTGTCTGCTGTCAGAAGGTTAAGCCTTTGTCAAGATGTGAACTTAAACTCAGGAGAACATCTCAGTCATGAAATGAAACATTTAGAGCCTGAAAGATAAAACACATCAGTTAAACAGGTTTTCGCCTGTTCACATTTAGCAAGGCAACTTTTATCCACTTTTGAGAGCTGCCACAGCCCCAACAGTCAGAGTTATTACTGTAATTTCTTAAGGAAGGACAGTTGCTTAAGACACATCTGCGAACTCTTTTGCATTTTGACAGGGGGGAAGTGTTCTGAGCCACAAACTCATGATAGGAGGACTGGGCTGATAGAGAGTGTTTGTGAGAAAGCGAATGTAAATGCTCCACATGCGCAGGAAGACAGAAAGACGCCAGTAAAAAGAGATGTATCTTTGATGTCAAATGGCCAATCTGACTGAGCATAGATAGTGAGTGTATGACATCGTGACCATTATCATGTGCAGAAGGGCGTTCATTTGCAGAAGAGGTGGTGGGAAGATTATTTTTAGCTGCTTTAAGCATTTCTCTTTATGATGGTTGAATAAGCTACTAAGCTAATAAGATATGTTGATAAGAAATTTGAATGTGTGTTTGTGTGTGTGTGTGTGTGTGTGTGTGTGTGTGTGTGCGTGCTTGCGAGTGCTGAGATAGCACATCAAGGTCAGTGAGCCTTTTCTCAGCTGTTCACCAAAGCGTATTATTACTGAGAGGACTGAGAGCACGTAGAGAGTCTGTGTGTTCACAGAACTGGTCACGTAGTTCGCATCAGTGGTCCAACTTTTGACAGTGCCAGTTCACACTGCCCTTGTTCTACAGCATACAATGAGTGCATGCAGGCTGTTGAAGTAGTCCTGTCTGTGTGCCAACATATCCCAGTCTTCACAGCACGTAATTTTTATATGAGGATGTAGAATGTGAAACAGAAACACAGCAACCAGCCATGATGCAAAACAGCTGGAGTAATTAAAGGTATTACCTGGGAAGTGAAAGGTAAAGGTAAGAAGTAAAACAAATCCCTATGAATCATTATGCATTTCCCAAAAAACATATTAAAATGAAACGTCATTACAGGGTAACGCTTACTAACTTGTTATCAGACCCATGTAAACAGGTTTTGCCTGATTTCTTCTTTTCTTTTCTTTTTTTGGCTGAGCAGAATTAGGTCAGCTCTGACTAGGCCTGAATGTGTGACATGCAATAATAAATAATTTGAGAAAGACAGTACAGTTTGCAGTGGAATCTATTCACTTGTACTTACGCATATAATAGGGTATCAATATAATATATATAAACATATAATATGATATAAAACATCTTTACGTACATATAAAAAACAGGAATTGAAATGTCATTCTCTTTACTAACTGTATTTGTTCACAATGATCTGCAGTATTTTGTGTTTTTCACGCTGAATATAGGCTAGAACTGGGATTAATAGGTGTAGATGATGTTTAAGTGTTAACGCGTTTTTAATTTCCTCGTCCTCTGTTGCGTAAAGTCAACTGTTTGAGAGGACGCTGGTTAAACTCCCACAAACCGCAGGCTCTAGCACTGATCTTTCTGTCCACATTCCCCTCCCTATTTGCCCAACACATTTCGTCTCCTATATATATTTATATATTTAATGGAAATGGCAACATACCTTGATAGGAGCGCGATATCAACTCACAAATCCTGAAAAATGTAACATGCTGGTCGAGAGTATCTTTCCGCCACTGCAGAATTGAAGATGGAGGAGGTGCTTCAACTTCTCGGAGATGTACAGTACGCATACACGGAGGTAAGGAGGATCGTAGTTTGTGGTATCAGACTAAGTTGGGAAATATGTAGGCTAATTAAAAGTCAACTACGCGAAAACAAAAACCATATTACTAATAAAATCAAATTTAAAAAAAGACTTTACTGGCAAGAATGATATACGGAAAACTCCGAGCAAGAGTCACAACCAGACTCAGAGGGAAGCTGCGCCTCCAAATGCCAACTAACGCGCAACAGTGTCCCTAGGCGGGCGCATAAAGGGACTGACTGTGCTGACTAAATAAAGCAATTTTTGGCATTTGCTGCGAAAATGCCATCGGTCTGACTCTAAAGTTTGGATAAGTTAAGTTGTAAAATATTCCGTTGTGGGTCATCTCGTTGTTGTTTTTTTTCCAGCTCACGTTCTTTAAGTCAGACATTGGTTAGAGGACCCTCTACGTTTTATGGTGGGATTACAGTTATAATTCTTCCTTCCTGCAGTATTTATAAATGTTCTCACGAAGCCCTGTTATCCTAAGATTCATTTTAAAAATAAAGATAGATGAAGCTGTGTCTTATCATAAGTCCATGATAAATCGTACGCATATTCATTTCAGACCGCCTCCCTTAAACAGACACAATATTTCTCATGATTTAGTATAAATACATTATATATCTTATTCTTTATTTCTGGCCCTTGAAAAGTTTATTTAAAATGATATTTTTATTATTAGCTTGAATCACAGTCGTCTTCACGTGGAAATAGATTTTTATTTTTTATTTTTTAATTATTAAATTTTAATTAGGATATCAAGTGGACATTTTTAGTACTAACTTTAATGTTGTTTAAGTGGCTTTCTTAAAAGGCATTCCTATAATACAGTACAATTCAACCCAATACATCCTTTAACCGATAGAAACAGTCGTTTAAAAAAAATGTTAAACGGTACTAAAATCCTATAAAGTCCCATATTTTACATCATGCTATGCATGGGTAGAACATTTCCGACTCTTGTCATGAATTATTAACGTTTTCTATTTATAACTCAATTAACAGAGTGATGAGTGTTAAAAAATAAACAAACAAACAAACAAACAAACAGAAATCAATATCCACCAAAATTCACATAAGCAATACATTGTGTAAGAAAAGATATTCCTTAGGGTCATAGGTAAGCTATTAGTCCTAGTTTTAATCATAGCGCGTCTGTCTTATTCATAAAAATGACGTCACCTTTTACCATATAAGAGATGTGCACAGGGCGTCCAAGCATTCAAACTTTCAGCCACAGAGCGACACGGCTGCGAGAGTAGAGCAGGAGAGACAGAGAAGCTCACACAACGTCATTGGAGCATGATCAGATTCACCTTTGCGGTTTTCCTTTTGGCTCTGGGGTATCTTGTCTGCGTGGAGGGTAAGTAGAGGAAACTGAACATCTCTCTAATAGTTTAACCAGGAGCTGCTCTGATTTAGGAGGAATTTTTCTTTTTGGATTTGTATTAGAAGACAGCAATTGGACAATACATCGTTTTTAGGTATTCTGTAGCATATTTTAACACCTGTATAGTCTTTTTGAGAATTTTATACAAAAACAAAAACAAAAACTTTTTATGTTGGTATCTGAAGTGAATTTTCAGCAGCCGCCCAACATTGTATGTTTCAGGTAACCCCTGCTGCTCAGAGCCATGCCAGAACAGGGGTGTTTGCACAGCGATGGGAACAGATAAATATGAGTGTGACTGCACACGTACAGGGTTCTTCGGACCAAACTGCACAACGCGTAAGTATTAACAGAACACACGGGCAGATCTAATTTGGAAAGTATTTATTTGTATTTGTTCAGTCGTTCACTTCCCCTCTCAACCCTTACAGCTGAATTCCTCACCTGGGTCAAAGTGTCTCTGAAGCCATCGCCCAACGCAGTCCACTACATTCTCACCCACTTCAAAGGTTTCTGGAATATCATCAACAACATCTCATTTCTCAGGGATGCCATCATGAGATATGTGCTGACATGTAAGTCTCTCTAGCTGAAGGCAAAATGAGGAGATGGATCGGAAACACTTCATTTAATAATTTGTACAGCAAGTTGAAGAAAAGCACTCGTAGTGTTTGTACTAATAATGACAGACTAACACGGTTATTCTCTCTCCAGCCCGATCCCACTTGATTGATAGTCCTCCAACTTTCAATGTGGATTATGGTTACAAGAGCTGGGAAGCCTACTCCAACCTTTCTTACTATACGCGGTCCCTCCCCCCTGTGCCAGAGGATTGCCCAACCCCCATGGGAGTAGAAGGTGAGTCCACTCTCTCTCTCTCAGCTTTTGGAAAACTGGTTTTCTCAGATTCTTGAATACTGAGCAAGACTGGCTTGGCCTCATTACATCGTCGGTAGTGTTCATAGCAAATGATCTTATTGTTGGATGAATTGACTGGAAATGTGCTAAGGGAAAACAGAAAAATCTGTACCAGAAAACCAAAACTAAATGACATGAAACCAGTTTTTACACATTTGATTTAAAGTAAATTTCAGCAGTTATTTCTTACACATAAAAAAATGAATCATATCACCTTAATGATCAGTCTGTATTATACAAAATAAAATAATAATAAAATATTATAAAAATAAAAAAATAAAATAACAAACAAATGTGAATGGCTTGATTTTGTGTTGTTTGATACTTAGATGTGTGTTCTCAATTGTTTCTCCAGGTAAAAAGGAGCTACCTGATGCCAAGGTTTTAGCTGAGAAGCTCCTGATGAGAAGACAGTTTATTCCCGACCCACAAGGCACCAGCTTGATGTTTGCATTCTTCGCACAGCATTTCACACACCAGTTCTTCAAATCTGATATGAAGAGAGGACCTGCCTTCATACAAGCTAAAGGTCATGGGGTAAGGACAGCAGATCTCAGACTACATCAGATATCAGCCGGGGCAAAGAGACCACGTTTATCAATGAATAATTACATAACAATGCAACATGTATTAATGGGGTTGTTTATATTTTTTAGGTGGACCTCAACCACATTTATGGAGAAACCCTGGACAGGCAACACAAGCTCAGACTCTTCAAGGATGGCAAACTGAAATATCAGGTATGAGAAGAGACAGATGCAGCTCAAGCAGTCACAAACTTCCGACTTAACACGTCTAACGGTTGCTTCCTCTTTTGCGTCACTGTGCAGGTTCTAGAAGGAGAGATCTACCCCCCGACAGTAAAGGAAGTGGGTGTTGAGATGCATTACCCCCCTCATGTCCCTGACTCTCACCGCTTCGCCGTGGGCCACGAGGCGTTCGGCCTGGTCCCTGGTCTGATGATGTACGCCACCATCTGGCTCCGTGAACACAACAGAGTATGTGATGTGTTGAAGGAGGTCCACCCTGACTGGGACGACGAAAGGCTCTTTCAGACCACACGGCTCATTCTGATTGGTGAGTTGATGTTCTCAGTGTTCCGGCTGTGAAAAGTTGCTGAGAAAGGAAACACGCGTCACGATAGGAAAATAAAAGCACTCGTCATGGACACAATGTGTCAAAAAGAAAACACATGTCATGGTATTAATGTATTCAGCAGTGGAGTTTTGAGTAGGAAGTTATCACCTACTAATAACACTGTTTTCTCACATTGACCACAAACGTTCTACTGTGATAAACAGGATTCACTGCATGACATGATACATTCTTTCCACAACATTAGAAGGAGGAAATGTTTAGTTGTTTTTTTTCTGGACTTCAGTTCCAACTACTGCAATCAAACCATTGCTATATTGCTATCACAAAATAAACTATAAATGTTTTAAGACAAAAGAAAAACTGAAATAATTTGGTTCTGACATGCTCTGAACAAAATCTATTGACAAAATCTGAATATATGAACATACAAGTGTTTGTTTGTTTCAAATGTTGAATTACCTGACAAGAAAGCATGGTTGTACATGGAAATATTTTATTCAAATTCAGGCTGTGCACAGGGAAACTGCAGTTGAATGTGAATAGCCTGTATTCAAGTGTTAAACACTGTGAAGACTGATGCACATGCAGTGTGACAGTGTGACACGGGTACTTTTCCCAGTGAGAAACTCAAACTTCCAACTTCAGTGACAATATTATTTTTGAGTTGAGGGGGGCTTTCAATATTGATAATGTCAGCTTTATAAAATATTTAATAATTTTTCCTGTAGGAGAGACCATCAAGATTGTGATTGAGGACTACGTGCAGCACCTGAGTGGCTATAACTTCAAGCTCAAGTTTGATCCTGAGCTGCTGTTCAACCAGCGCTTCCAGTACCAGAACCGCATTTCATCCGAGTTCAACACGCTGTACCACTGGCACCCACTGATGCCTGATTCTTTCCACATTGAGGAGAAAGACTACAGTTATAAACAGTTTGTCTTCAACACCTCTGTGGTGACCGAGCACGGCATCAACAATCTGGTGGAGTCGTTTACCAAACAGATTGCTGGACGGGTAAGAGCTGTTTGTACTAACTGTTGCAGAAAACATTCAGACTGAAATTGAAACACTGCTGTTGCTTTAAGGCTGCATAACTGACTTTTCTTTTACTTGTTTAGGTTGCAGGTGGCCGAAATGTCCCAGGACCTATTATGTACGTGGCCATTAAATCCATAGAGAACAGCAGACAAATGCGCTACCAGTCCATGAACGCTTATAGGAAACGATTCTCCATGAAGCCCTACACCTCTTTTGAAGACTTGACAGGTGAGATGAAGTGAAGATCACTCCAAAAAGTATGAGTAGATGGAAAAATGACATCATAGGATTAGTGAAAAGGTTATTATCAGTTGGCAAGATGTAGTGAAACATTGCCAAAGGCCTAGTATGTCATAATTCCTACATGTTTAATAGCACTGTCATGAACTGATTGCAGGAATTAAATGCAAGCTACAGATCTTACAACCAGAGTTTGTTGCGGATTTTGACACACATACCTTTTCTTTGAGGAAATGGTTCTGGTGCAGTTTTAATCCCTGCAGCTTTGGAGGTTAGGAATTTATTTCCGTGACTCTAAGAACCAGATGTTCATTTCATCTTGAGACAGTGTAAGCAGATTGTCATCACAGAGAGCAAGATATAAACATTCAAGAAAGGCCCCCCACTTTGGGAAAGTAGATTTGAATTCTGCAAAAAAAAAAAAAGAAAAGAAGAACTAGGATGTGTGAGTAAAACAAGATATTTATATGTAAGAAAGACAGAGAGGATGAGGAGAAAACTACTTAAACTGCTTTAAAAGAGATGTGGTTTTTTTTAACTTACCTGTGATGGATTTGATTCAGTCAAAACACAGGGCTTGTATTTAGACTAGCTGCAAGCTTTGCAGCTGCTGAGCCAGTGAGAGAAGCCAGATTGAGACGTTAACTAAACTTTTTTTGTCCTTTGTGTTACTCAGGAGAGAAAGAAATGGCTGCAATCCTGGAGGAGATGTACGGACACATTGATGCTGTGGAGCTCTACCCGGGCCTGCTGGTGGAGAAACCCAGGGAAAATGCCATCTTTGGGGAGACCATGGTGGAGATGGGTGCCCCTTTCTCCCTCAAGGGCTTAATGGGAAATCCCATCTGCTCCCCGGAGTACTGGAAGCCCAGCACCTTTGGAGGCAGCGTGGGGTTCGACATTATCAACACTGCTTCCCTACAGAAGCTTGTCTGCAATAACGTCCGGGGCCCCTGCCCTGTGGCATCCTTTCATGTGCCCGATGTTAAAGAGACAGGGTCCATGATCATCAACTCAAGCTCGTCCCACTCACGCAGCAGTGACATCAACCCCACAGTCATTTTGAAAAAAAGGACTACTGAGCTCTAAGTTGTTGTTTTTCATATTATACAGTTTTTTATATATCTATGTATTTATTTATTTATTTATTTTGTATTTATTGTTATATTTATGATATGGACTTTTTCTACACATCTGGAATCATTTTAAATCTTGTCTGCATTTATTTATTTTAAAAGTAATTATTATTAAAACATGTTGAAAATTATACTTGAAAATTAGTTTACAGGTTCACTGTATAATATTTTTTTAGATTGAGTGCTGCTAATGTTCTTTGACTGTAACAGCAACATTGTGTAAGGTTTGTACAAAATCACATTAACATACAATGTGCGGCAATATAATTAACTTTTTTTAACTGTTATTTTTTAAGAGTTTATCTGCTTCTTTGTATGTGTTATTGAAATAATTTAATTTTGTTGAATTGTTCAAGCTGCCTAGGTTGTTTGTAATTACATTTCTGCTCTGTAGAAAACTTTCCGTTTTCTTTCCTTTTGTTAGGCAATTTGTTATGTCATAAATACCTATTGACTACAAGGTTGACAAAAATAAATGTTACATTTCTCAGAAATCAGCTAATATAGTTGTCATTTTCATTTCACTTTTGCTCCTCCACTGACACACTCATAAAAACGCATAAATGGGCTCATATAAGACCATTAGATCTATTTCACTGTTATGTCATATTTATTTTCCCTTTCCATATTTGTATGGTAACAGAGATTAGAGAGATTAAAAGGGCAAAATAAACATTTTGTCTAATGAATTCAGACAATTTAGAAAAATCAAAGAAAGGAATTGAACAGCATTTTGGGCTGTAATCACATCTCACAGAAGACCAGGAGATACAATATGGTTGAAAGCTCCTGAAAAGGCAGCGATGTTACCTTGGGTTAAGAATATTTTATCTACAACTCATCTCAAGGTCAAAAATGAACTTTTACACTGAGCTTTAACTTCAACACAACCAATGTAGGAAGGCTGTTGCTTGCTTTGTTTATTAGTGATAACCTTCTACACACACAAACACATGCATTTTGTGCTTTCACTTTTCAGCAAACGAGTTAAGACTTGCAGACACTTGTCAAGCTGAAAATGATCTTCATGCTGTAGAGCAACGCAGCACGAGCGTCTGGATCACACTGATAAGTCATGATGAGGTAAATCAGTTTATATGAAACGGATCATGAATATTTCACTGAATCCCTTCCATTCATTTTTATTGTACGCCTGTTAATTACAGGAAAAAGAAAAAGTCCATGCTGTATAACCTGAGGTTATACAGTGGTTTTTTCTGAGGTTAAGTAAGAATGCCCCTGAGTAATTCTGCTATATTCCAAGTAACAGCTTCTGTTTTTTTCTGTTTTTGATATTTCTTTGTTGACAGTGCTGTGCTGATTTTATATTACTTTAACATAACACATGCTACGTGGCGTGCACCAAGAGGAAATGACTGTGTGCAGACTGTGGTAATATGCATGGTTGGGAAGGTTACTTTGGAAATGTAATAGGTTACAGATTACTAGTTATCCTATTTAAAGTGTAATAAGTAATGTAATTACTTATTACTTAAACAAAGTAATGTAACTTATTACACTTCATTACTTTTTGATTACTTTCCTAACATTCGTTAGGGTAAGTGTACTCATTATGATCACCCGATCATTTTCTTATAAAGCAAGATTTATCTCTCATTTGAAAATGTATTAATTAGTTCATGTAGATTTTGTAATATAAAATAAAGATATTTTATGAAAAAAGTCAAAAGCCTGGCATGGTCTTAATTGGTACTGTGACACCATTTAAGCCCATGTATGCTCCAAAAAAAGGTCCACGTCATGATTTCTTTACAAAATATAAAAATATATATTATTGATTTCAGAGAATTAAAAAAAGCAGTATATGGATAATAAATTAAGAAAAACTAACTAATAACTAGTTACTCTCCAACATTGGTAATATGCATATCCCTAAAACTTTCCATTAGTTGATGTACACTTTGCCGAGAAAAGATGCAGAGGGAGGAAAAACGCCTTTTTACTGTAGATGAGGTGCAATGAACAGTGGCCAAGGCTGGCAGGCTGGCAATGTAACAGAGGAATAAAGTTGTTTTTTTTGTTGTTTTTTTCATTCCAAAATAAACACGATGGAAGGAATGTTGACGTGACTGGCGGCACAGAGTGGTGAGTCAGCCTCCCAGGCATCATTTCTTCTTAACACAGACAATGACAAGCTCAATTTTCCCATCCATTTACACATTTCTCACAAAAGATACAGAGAGCACATTTACTCTCTCCCCTCACACTGGACGATCAGAGTTTGAAAACAAAACCACACACACAAGCAAGGACATTACATTAATTAAGTCATGTGCTTCAGTTGTCATCTCAAGTAAATCTGATGGACAGTTCTTCAATCTCATAATCTTTGTCTTCTACTTCAAAGGACCAGGCGTAGGATTCCCCGTCAGAAGGATTTGGCCCATGACTGCATGAAAATGACCTAATTGAGTGTGCACATCATTTGTTTTCCCCATTGTAAGGGTGCCCAAGGGTGCGTATTATTATTCTATTGTGCAGCAATGTGTGGCATGCTCAGGTCCTTGTCTATGAGATCGAGCAAGGGAACACATCTTGCTTTGTGTGTGTGTAATGAGCATGAGCAGGACGTGGGCCCTGGTGTGGGAGAAGATCAGGAGATTTCAATGTGTGTTTTCCTTCTGACCGCTTCTGGACTTCTCTGGAACCAGACCTGGTGTGGGGGCCGTGATCCGAGACCCGAGGTACGTGACGCCTTGCAGGTGGCAGGAACTGTTGTCAACTGGGAGCCAGCACCAGTCACCTCCGCACGTGACACACTGGCACCAACCCAACGGGAGCCAATTGCCATAGAGTCCAAGTCATACATAGGTTAAAAATGTAAGTCAGTTGCACATATGAACAACAAAAAACTGGCCATTAAAAAATCACTTTCAAATGTGCTTGAAAGTGATTAGGGTGTCAAGTTCCATAGTCCTCATTTTGTTCAAAATTGTACTAAAAAGTTTCTCTAAAGATAATCAATCAATCAATCAATCAATCAATCAATCAATCAATCAATCAATCAATCAATCTTTAATTATATAGCGCCAAATCACAACAAAAGTCATCTCAAGGCACTTTTCACATAGAGCAGGTCTAGACCGTACTCTTTAAATCAATTCAAAGAGACCCAACATTCCCCCATGAGAAAACACAAGTAATATGAGGCTTCAGCAGTCCAAGTTAGTTCAATCAAGTGGATCTATCTATCTATCTATCTATCTATCTATCTATCTATCTATCTATCTATCTATCTATCTATCTATCTATCTATCTATCTATCTATCTATCTATCTATCTATCTATCTATCTATCTATCTATCTATCTATCTATCTATCTAATAATAATTTCAATCTAATATGGTTTCTCCACAAATTCTACAAACGTCAGTCACATGGTCATTAAAGTGAAGTGAAATTTGCTTAAAAATAGTAATAGAATTACCATATTTCCCTGTGTATAATTCCCACACTAGAGGCTTCAAGTTTCTGTGGAAATTACATATTAGACCATGACTGGTTTCACAAAATCATGCTTCTACTGTACGTGCATGTTCTAATCTTAGATTTACAGTCAGGCGAGAGAAACTTTCCCCTTTTAGCAGATAATTGTGAAAAAATGCTTTCTAGTGTCAAACTCATATATCACATATACATCATTCTGCACAGTGAAATAGCAATAGTCAAGGCACTTTGTTGAGTGGAGGGTGCATTTAACTAATGTGTAAAAAGGAAATTAATTCATAACTCAAGAGCTTTATAGCCACCAAAATGGCATTTCTGTTTATCATTGCTTAAACCAGGACAATCAAAAGTTTATGGAACTGAGACATATATAGTCCAGTGAAATGTCCCTCTCTATTTCATTGTTAGACATACTGCCCAATAATAAAGTCAAATGTCCTATTCACATCAACCATCTTACAGCAAACCATAATGTATAACAGAGACACGAGAAATAAATATGGAGTTGTACAGTAATTTTCACTTTTGTAATACACAAAAACCATTTGGCGGGTGTAAACCTCCTACGTGTCTCCACAGTCTCCTCCCTCTGTGTCATCACTGTCTGGCCAAACTAGCACATAAACTGACAAATCGTTCCTTCTGTACAACTGAGCTGTCCCTCTCTGATGTCTCTAAGCTCCACATTCAGTATTTAAAGTTCCCACAAATGTATAACTCAGTTTCACTAAATGTGGAACTTGTTTGAACTTGTACTGTTTAGTCTAACCATAACATGTATAGGTACTTGCTACAGTGCCGATACTTAATGTGAGCAAGATTTGCCTGTTTTGCATGTCTTATCTCATGTGAGAATTTATATAAGTATGCTTTTGAAGGCATCTGAGAGTAACACAGTTCATAAGAAAATCAGTGCAACCCATGTCGCCAGAGCAAACTCAGTGCATCACCATCATCTGAAGATAATTGTACTGAACAAGAAAAGCATTTTGAGAAAATGAAATGTGAATTTGAAAAATATTTTGAGAAACATTATTTTTATTCGAGGGTCACACCAAAGCAACAACAAGTAATTGTAAATATTGTAACAGGTGTAACTGGGTAGATTGTCTGTGATTAAATCAAAGCCTACATGATGGTGACACACTTGTATCTAACGTGTAATCACCCGCAGGTGTTAGGTGCCCGCACTACCACAGGGAAGATCTCCATCAGTCATTGTCTATGATATCATTCTTTCAGTGTTGTGTTAGTTTCACTCAAGTCTTGACATACTGACACTAATGACATTTTTTTCATACTTTCACAAGCACACTAGAGTTTAGGTCATAGTGACTACTGTAAGAAACCGGAAAGAATACCTGTTTCTTAGTATCTGTCTGTATAACTCGTTGTCAGTCAGTGCTTCCAGTGTGATCCAGTGAATTTGAAAATGTAAACTTGCAATGTGCAGATAGATAAGATAGGATTAATCAGTAAAATAGTGGCAGAATAGAAAGAAGCCACTGTGGGGAAAGATGGGAAGGACAAGAGCTAAAAAGAAACCCAAAACCAAAACAAACAAAAAAAAACCCCAAACAAATGCACACATAATGAAAGAGGAAGAAGTTATGAATCATTTTCATCTGTGTATGTGTTTACAATCATTTGCTAACAAAGAAGGACAGAAACAAGCGGTTTATTCAAACAAATAAAAATAAATAATATGTCTCTGCATAGTCTAAATAAATAAGGAAGGACAGAAGGATAGGAATAAAGTAAAAGAAAATAAATGAAAGAATGAATTTGGCTCTTTTGCCTTCACTCTTGCCAAGGGCTGACCCTCATGCTCTGTATGTCTTTGTGAATTTCTGCGAGAGGATTGTCTGGCACCTCATTGTTTCCATTTCTAATCAACCTGCATGTAACAGAACCTTTTAAGGTCACACATGGGGTAAGTAGCTTTAACCATATACTGCAATTTGTTACCTGATGACAAAACAACAAAACACAAAACAGCTGTCTTAAATGTTACTTCATATACAGTCATATCATATCATCTACACACTCTTACTCATAGCACACACCTAATCATCTATTAGACATACTCATCACTATTGTACGTTATACAGGACCATTCAAGGGCCTAAAGACACATAGACAGCGGATGACACTGCATACCAGAGATGTTGGAGATTATCTCTGTTTATCTAACACCAGTCTCATATCTTCAGTTCACCTGGTAAGAATCATTCTCTCAGACCTGAAAGTTGAGTTTCAAGTGACTTTCAAGTGTCTTGCCACATTTGACTTATACATGACACATTTACATCTTGTGTCCTTTTCACCTGATCAAATTTGAAAACCAAGTCCTGAGTTTTACATAAACATGATTGGCAACACTGTGAGTAGCCCAGAAATAGTTTAGTGAATACAAGAAACACATAGAAATACATTAAACCACAACTTTGGAGTTGCTGGTACTGTGGGCAGATTTTTAGTGTAAAAACATCACCAATATCAATCTTCTCGAAGCAGGTATCGGCTATGTGTGTGGATTTTGCTGTTGGGGGCTACCATTGTTAACATCCTACTACAGATTGTGTTGTTAAATTGAGTTTTGAGTAGCTGGTCATTACTGTATGGTTGGGTTTTGATGTGTATTACATTTTTTGTTGAACATTAAGTTGCTCACAGTATGTATCTATTTCCTTCCTTTTTATTTCCTAGCAGCAGGTGAATACACTCTCACGTCAGACATGACTTGTCAAAACAGGAAAACACAGGTGGAATCAATGACAGTAATGATGACGGTATTGTTCCTGCTCACTCACTGGCATCACTTACTGGCACAGTTACAGAAATCAAGCCATCGTTAATGTAATTTATTACGCCTGTGGTTTGTGTGCTTTGCCAATTCAAAATGTATAATACATATACATACATGTAAGCCCTAAGCCTTCCAGGACTGAGGCCTACTTTTTTATTCTGTATTGATTTTTTAAAGAAAGAGTTAAACATTTTGACACATGCATTTTTGATTTCCTAGGTTCAATGTCATATGTCTATGTATTAAGTATGGAGCTACATTCCAGCATAAAGACAGTCCAAACGTTTAAAAAAAAGTACTGCCAGTAACACTTTAATTCAGTAATGAACATGTTTATCTAGATTGACTTGACTTGATTGTCTTGACAACAGTCAGTCTATGTGTGCAGTGTGGTTTCCTGGAGATCAAAAATGGTGACAAAAAATCGCTACAACATCGCTGCTTCTAGCAAACACCTAAAATTTCCAGGAACAACTTTGGGTAATGAGGCGATGTTGGCATAGTGGTTGCACACTGGCCCAAAAAGGCTTTTTCCTATACCTTTTATTAAGAACAGCAGTTGTATAACAGTGGAAAGTCTTTGAGCGTCACAGACATCCTCAAATGACTTTTTGTATGATCAGAATTTCATCCATTAAATCCAAAAAGATTGGGAAGTCTGGGAGAACTGTATCATTAACGTTATTTTATGCCAACTAGAAGTCTGTAGGCTCAGACAGAGAAAAACTGTAGTGTGTGAAATCTAGTGTGCAGGCTCTTTGGATGCACATGCACCCAGTGACCGACTTTCACAGGACTGAATGGCTAATTTAGAAAGTAGAACCATGTTCTTCTTAGTACACCCATGACTAAAGTCCTCTTGCAACCACAAATAAAGCTATACGGGAAACATTAGATAATATGAAATAAACCTTTTCTCTTATTCTTTCTTGTGTCTTATTTTCTCTTATTTATTTTATTGTTGTTTAGTTTTTTTATTATAGGTCCTAAATGTTTTTTATTACATGTTTATCATTCATAATATTCTCTTCTGTGAAATGGTCAAAAATTGTTCTGATTGTTCTTTGTTTTTGTTCATCATTTTTGTTCCTTTTCTTTATGTTTTCTTTGGTCTACATTTGTTGTGTTATTGTCTTATTATCAGCTTGTCGATCAACTGTGAAGCACTTTGAACAATAACCTGTATAACAGGTGCCACATAAATAAAGTCTATATGATTGATTGGTTGGTTGGTTGGTTGGTTGATGCTTCTGCTGCTGCTAATAATGATGTGGAATATTAAGACGTTTCCCCATGTAGACAAGTTGGGTCACTGCCTTGATGTTACCACATGACATATTTGAACACTAAAAGAGACCAGTGTAAGGATGAGTGCATTATTTTACAGTTGAAATGTACATTTTACAGCGTATGCTTCAACACTTTTAAATAGGTTAAATTTTGGGTCACACATTAAACATTCTAGCTCAGTAATAACTAGGTAGTAATGAGATAATAATTTAATAATAAAGAGGTAATAATAAAGTAATATTATGGTAATAACAAGTAATAGCTTGGTATTAACAATGGGTATAACTAGGTCATGTTTAATTAACAATATGGTAACCTGCTGCTAATTATAAGGTTGTATGATATTTGTATTTAAAATGGTAATATGGTGACGTTGAAAAAATAAATGTGATACTGTCCCTATTTTCGAAATACTATGAGCACAATATCTTCCAAATTAAAATTCTTTGAAGTCAAAATGAGTAATCATCCGATTAAAGTGCAGAAAGTCCTCCTCCCTAATACTGTACAATTTTTTTTTAAACATTGTGACATCTTACCCTAAGACACACCTGGTAGTTTCTGTGTAATAGGTATGAATCAGTGCTGTAAAATGCATCAACTAATCTCTGTGACTCTTGGTGATGATTTAATCTCATTTAACAACGAAGTTAGATCGAAATACATAGTAATGCATTTTGGTACATGGTTATTACCTTATATTCTTATATACAGTCTATGGTTATTACACAGTAATTTCCGTGTGAGTTTCCCTGTTATCACTATATCTCTTGGTGCTGGTTAAATTTAGCATCACCATGAACATAAATAGAAAACATGTTTTTTCCCATTATTTTATTGCTAGGTTGATACAAAGGATTCCAGCTATTTTCACTTCAAAGATTTAGGATAGCATCAATTTAATCTGATAATATTCTTTGGAAATTAAGTAGTCACACACACACACACACACACACACACACTGATACGGACGCACACACACCAGACATGTGATACCACTAATATGATTCATATATAAGAGAAAACAAGGAAATTCACGAGTAACACTGGGAGACATTTCTGTGGTGACTAACAGCATGCTGACTTGTGAATGCCAGTTACTTGATATGATGTATACAAAGCTTTGCCATGTTCGTAATAACGTGACACACCTTGCATTTCTGTTATCTATTTGCGAAGCGCTTTCTCTAGTTATTCTCTGTGTTCCTGATACCAAATGTTACTCTGGAAACCCTTTTCTTGTAAGCAACAAATAACTATTGAAAACGTCTGCTGTTGGTTGTAACACAGGTGGAAAATTGATGATACAGAACACAACATTTGTAAATTATGTGAGAATGAAAGTGCTGACTAACATTTGACAATATAATCAACATAAAACAACAGCCATGCCATTTCTACGCCTTTATAACAAATCAGTAGGTTAGATGTATTCCTAGCAAGAAAGTATCTCAGTACTTTTCCTTTTCGAAGAAGAAGAAGAATAAAACACGTTTTTCATTTCGTCTCTGCCAGGCAGTCAGAACCAAATGACGTGTTTGTATTAGTTCGAAAGCTTCAAGACTCAGAATCCACAGGGATCCAGGATTTAGCAGAGTTATTAAGGACACTCAGAGATTGGTTTGAAGCGTATTCAGCAAGGCGATGCCTAATTGGTGTCCAAAATCAGTATGTAACTCTGATATCAGCTGGTTTTTTAGACATACAGCGGCAGTACTTCCGTTTGAGTGTGTGTGTGTGTGTGTGTGTGTGTGTGTGTGTGTGTGTGTGTGTGTGTGTGTGTGTGTGTGTGTGTGTGTGTGTGTGTGTGTGTGTGTGTGTGTGTGTGTGTGTGTGTGTGTGAGTGTGTGTGTGTGTAATGTATTTCAATCAGGAGAGACAAGTAAATAGAAAGATATTTATTGTAAATATGTAATGAACAAAATCTTAGTAATGACAAAGTCTTTGGCGCTTGAACTCCATGAGGAATCATCTCTGAACGGCTGCATATATATGTAGATCCCCCATGAAGTCCAGACACTGGTGATGGTGATTGCTAATGAGACTGAAGAGAAGATGGCAGATGGGAATAGACTGCAGATCCTGTAGAGAATGGCGGAGATGGGGAGGTGGTGGGGCGCAGGAACAGCTGTATGACAGGACTGAAGCAAAGGGAGAGAGGCATATTTAAACGGACCGCTACAGGATGATAGGCTAAGGCTGAAGTGTGGCGATTTGCTATTGGTTGCTGAGATTGGCAGGTGACTAGCAACAATTGGAATAACGCCCTAGACATAGAAATCTAGGTAATAGATGAGCATGCTTGAAGGAGACAGAAGTTACCAGTTATGCCTGTATGTTTTAGAGTCTTCTGACTGATCTTTCGCTAAGCTTCATATCTACTTATTGCAGTATCCGATAAATGCCCAGGTCTGAAGGCATCTAAATGCCCCTAACAGAAACCTTTCCACGTTGCCACGGCCCGACGTGCACAAGGGTGCGAGGTCCCGCCCAACGCTACTTGCAGTTTTAATTGAACATTTTTTTTCAATTTTAAGTTGTTTTTTGTTTTGTTTTGCAAAAGCAGAAAGCTCTCTTAAGTGCTAAAAACTGCAACAGAAACAGCCCATTAATTGGCAATATTACACATTTATGAGATCAAACCTTGGATAATACAACAAAACCCCTGAGCATTAATGTACCAGTGTTTTGACCTGCAGAGCATTATTAAAGACCTCAGCTGCCTGGTCCAGTGGAGGACCAGACAAGCTGAACTTAAGGTTTCTCACAGTTTTTTGGCCACCATCAATACTTTGGGAACTGAATTAAACTGGAAAAACAAAACAATTTGACAGTATTCCATGTTACTTCAGTGTTACTCATTGTTTCAGTTTACTTCAGTGTTACTCATTGTTTCACTGTAATCAGTTTACCTCAGTATTCATCGTTACTCAGTGTTTCACAATATTTAGTATTTCATTGTTTAGCTACTCTTCACTACTTTCCATAGTAACTGCAAAAAAGCCATCCATTAAAAAAAAAAGAAAAAAGGATGGCAAAAATCTACTTTCCTCTTCCTCTTTTGGTTTTTGGCATTCATTTTCCAAGGACATTGTTCCTAGTGGCATACATAACTGCATAAGGAAAGGATAAAGAACCAATCTAAATGCAGATAGTGTCATTATTGTGTAGCCATTACACTGTGCAATCAACATTTACTTTATTATGATAAGTTAATAAGAAAATAGTTTAATATGGTATTTATTCCTTCACTCTCAGAATCCATTGTTGGTTAGGTTCTGCCAATTGCCATTTTTCTGCTACATGTAGGTAATTAGTGAGTACTTTCTGCGCACATCGACTAAGCAAAGTCGATGTGCACAAGGAATACAACCTCAAACGTCATTGCTCAACTAGACATGCTGAGGAGTATGCAAAATACCAGGGAGATGAGAGAGCCAACCAGGTTGCCAATCTTAAAGCATGTCAACTGAGGCAACAAAATTTCTTCAAGACAGCAACCAAAGAGAATAATGCAGCAATAGAAGCTAGCCATGTGATTAGTGAGATGATTGCTAAGGCGGGAAAGCCATTCACAGAAGGCGAGTTTGTCAAAAAGTGCATATTACAGGCTGCAAGTATAGTCTGTCCGGGAAAAAAGGGTCAGTTTAGCAACATCAGCCTTTCTGCCAACACCGTGGCAGAGAGCATTTCTGACCTGTCAAGTAACATTTATGATCAACTGTGTGAGAAAGCCAAATGTTTCGATGCATACTCAGTCGCTCTTGATGAGAGCACAGACATCACTGACACTGCCCAGCTCACAATGTATGTCCGTGGTGTTGATGACAATTTTGAAGGGATGGAGGAGTTGCTCACAGTAATTCCAATGCATGGCCAGTCCACTGCTCAGGAGATATTTCGCCAGCTGTGTGATGCCATTGTGAATGCCGGTTTGCCATGGAAGAGGTTTGTTGGAATAACAACCGATGGAGCGCCGTCAATGACAGGGAGGAAAAATGGACTGGTGGCACTTGTTCAAAGAAAACTGGAAGAGGAGGGTGTGGAGGAGGCCATTGCTATGCACTGCATTATCCATCAGCAGGCCCTTTGCACCAAATGCCTGAAGTTTGACAATGTGATGTCTGTCGTTGTGAAATGCATCAACCAAATCAGATCCAGGGGCTTAAAGCACCGGAGGTTCCGTGCTTTTTTAGAGGAAATGGAGTCAGAATATGAGGATGTGCTACTTCACCTTGGTACATTGGCTCAGCAGGGGAAACGTCTTGAAGAGATTTTTTGAGTTGAGAGCAGAAGTGAAAGCCTTCATGGAAAACGATGGGGTGGCTGTTCCTGTCCTAAGTGATACCAAATGGCTCATGGACTTAGCTTTTCTTGTTGACATCACGCATGAGCTGAGTGTACTGAACAAGAAGTTACAAGGCCAGGGGCAGCTCGTCAGTGCTGCCTATGACAACGTGAGAGCATTCTCCACAAAACTTGTGTTATGGAAAGCCCAGCTCTCTCAGACAAACCTTTGCCATTTCCCAGCATGCAAGGCACTCATGGATGCAGGCACACCATTCAGTGGTGAGAAGTATGTTGATGCCATTTTGAAGCTACATGAGGAATTTGATCACAGATATGCAGACTTCAAGACGCACAGAGCCACTTTTCAAATTGTTGCGGACCCCTTCTCCTTTGATATGCAAGATGCCCCTCCTGTGCTTCAAATGGAGCTCATTGACCTGCAGTGCAACTCTGACCTCAAAGCCAAGTTCAGGGAGGTGAGTGGAAAAGCAGACAAGCTTGGGCAATTTTTGGGGGAATCCAAGTACAGGTCCAGACTTACTGATGATCATCTTCAAGCCATACTGAGGGTCCCAACTGCTTCCTCCCTCAAGCCATTGGTGGCTCAGCTATGTGAGAGGAAGCGCTGCCAGGTCTCTGGCAGCAAGAAGTAGGCAAGAGAAGCCATGTTCAGAAGAACCATTCATGTTCTTCAATATTCCATTCATGTTCATGACAGTTCATATTCAGAAGAACCCATTGAAGTTAAAGAACTGTTAGTAATGACGTTTGAGAAGATTGGATTTTTTTTAACAAAGCTTTTTTTGTGGAATACCTGATGTGGCCCAGCCTCACCCAGACTCTACCTCCAGCGGCCCCTAGGTATTTGAGTTTGAGACCCCTGCATTGGACCATGTCTATACAAACATTATGCACGATTACAGAGCTATCTCCATCCCTCACCTGGGCCAGTCAGACCACCTCTCACTGCTTCTTGTTCCTGCATACATCCTCCTCAGACAGAGAGCAGGACCGGCCACAAAGACTATTACAACCTGGCTGCTCTCCCTCAGTTACAGGACTGTTTCGAATACACTGAGTGGGATGTATTTGAACATGAGGACCTGACAACACATACAAATACTGTTCTATCTTACATCAAGTTCTGCATTGGAAATGTCACTGTGGAGAAATGCATACGTGTGTTCCCCAACGAAATACCCTGGATCAGCCATGTCCGTTCACTCCTCAGGATCCATGAATCAGTGTTCAGAGCAGACGATAGCGCTCTGTACAGTGCAGTTCGTGCTGACCTAAGGAGGGATATAAAAGATGCTAAGGCAGACTACAAGAGGAAGCTAGAGAGTCACCCATTGGTTTGTGGACTGCTGCTCGGAGGCCAATAGTTTCGGATCTGAGCAGCACCATCTTGAAAATTTGCTTTGAAAGGCTGGTCCAACAACACATCAAAGCCTGTCTTCCTCCTACCTTTGACCCACACCAGTTTGCCTACCGTGAGAACAGATCCACTGAAGATGCGATAGCCACAGCTCTACACGCTGCATCAAGCCACCTTCAAATAAGGTAGAAATGGCATCAAAAACACAAACTACATTGGCTGAATGATAAGATGTCTAAGATTCAAATGTCTGCTGTTAGCTGCTTCATACTTCAGCAGCCTTGCTTATAAATAGCATAAACTATAAATATTGTGCAATAATCTTGCAGTAACATTTTCCTTAATGTCAAGGATAGTTTTGTTTGCCAGGTAAATTTAAAGTTTAGATAGTGATATATTTGCTTTTAGTGTGGTTTTTCCACATGCATAACAATTAGAGGTTTTTGATGGACATAATGAGCAAGCATCCGATTCCAGTGATTTTCATATCAGCTGTCACACTCACCTGTGACCTTCCACCAACAGTTGCAAAAGTTTCCATGACATGTGTGTCATGTGTAATCTCTGTGCTATGTTGTCACAACATGTCTTGTGACAGGTAACAAAGTCGAGAACTTTCTGCTCAGAGCTTGTCATCAGAGCAAAATACTTCCTTGTGTTGCCATTGCAGCCAACAGTTGGATGTGTCAGTGTGTGTAGTCATACAAGTATCTAAAAAGTCACTTGCACCTAGCAAATAACCTCTCATCTCTAGAAGTCAAGTATGCTGTTTATTTAAAATAAAAGACTGTGCTGAACATTGGCACAGAAGTCCCACTGCATCTCACCACTAATAGAGAAAATGTTTTTTTAAAAACAACAAAACCATCAGGAATTTTTTTAAATCGATATATAATAAATTAACGTCATCATTTTGATTTATGGACACCTCTTACTGTAAAACGAACAAACCCCTATACTCACATGACCTAAAATCATTTTGTAATGTTTAATTTCATTTGTAAAGTTTAATTTCATTTTGTTCATTATATATATATACATTATTAAAACAGGAGTGAATAATTTTTCTATTGGGGACTATTTTCAGCAGCGGACAGTTTTTCTTGCAGCAGAGGATTGAAAATAAACTAGTATGCTGGACTTCATGGTAATGAAAGAACACGGAAATGATAACTAACAATATGAATGACTAACCACTACTTATTAATGGTCCAAAGTAGTGTTGGGCGGATCGATACCAAAATATCGATATTTCGATCCTAATAGTTCAGTTTTAAGGATCGATCCTCATCTTAAAAAATCGATATAAATTAATAATTTAATCAGATTATTAAATCTAATTTTTCAGAGTACTTTTGCTCATTCTTTGAATTGTTGGTTTGGATAGAAACTACTTTTACTTCCGCGTTCTCACTCTGCTCCGAGAACAGCTGTAGTAAGGCACACACAAAATCAAACTCAAGTGCTGGTTACAAAAATGGCAGAACGTAAACAGAGCGTTGTGTGGAGTTATTTTGAAATGGTCAATAGCACGAAATCAAAATGTGATATATGTGACAAAAGTCCGAGATACTGTGGCAATACCACAAATCTAATAAATCATTTTAAAAAACTGCCACCCAAAAGTGCATGACGAGGTACAAGAGAAACGATGTGAGGTGAGAGAGCAGACAGATACTCTACCACCACTTCATTGAAGTTCATTAACAGCCTCATTTCAGAAAGGCAGGAATTATCCAGGTAACCGGTAAGTGTTGTTTTAATTATTGTTTGAACCTTTGTGAAGAACCTCTTCACACCTGGATCTCACTTTTTCTTTCCCTCTTTTTCTCTTTATATATTTTTTCTCTTTTCTTTTCTCACTATTTCTCACTCACTCACGCACAAACCCTTCTCTCTCATTTCCCTCATCAGCATGCAGATTTGCTGCCCCTTCAGTTCTTTCTTTTTTCATTGTTAATTTCTGTTATTTCTTTTATTTACTTCACAAAAGGGTTGACTGTGTAAATTTAACAACAATATGGGACAGGCCAAAGATCTATAGAGCTTCGATTTGAATGTTATGTTGGAGTTTAGTGAAGCAACAACTTTTGCACACATCAAAAAGTAGGTGCCTATTTTTGAGTTTGAGTTTTTCTTTTTCTGGTGAATGATGAGTTGCCTAAACGCAAATAGAAAGTCACACTTTAAGCAATTTTTGTTTGAAAATTTAAAAGTAATACTCACAAGTGCTTAATTTAATTCAGTGTTTACTCTAGTCCAATACTAATAGTCCAATACTACCTGACTAAAATGTAATAGGAATTGGCTTAAGTGAATGGACCACTGGCCAAGAAAGTCTTTATTTTATCTGGGGGTTTTTAAATGTATGTGAAGAATAAACTGTGTTGTGTTGCTGGTTTGTTAAATACATGAAAAAAACAAAATAGTTAAATCGGATTTTTCTTTTTTTCGGTCTGATTTAAGAAAAAAATACAGATATATCGCTATCAGGATACTAACCCCGGTATTACTTGGTATCGGATCGAAACAAAAATAAGTGTCGCCCATCCCTAGTCCAAAGAAGATTAGACTGTGCATATTGTCCCTCACTTGTCTGATAAGGCAAGACGTGTGTATGTGGCTATGGACATGAATGAATCAATAGATCATGACAGTGTATCAACAAAGGTTTTTGAAAGTCAGACATTCATCAGGGGCAGACTCCCTAAGCTTTCATCTTTAAAAGGGATGGCTCAAGCCTGCCAAGATAACAGTGGAGGAAATTGAAGAAATACTGATCTTGGAGCAATACCTCTGCACACTGTCCCCTGAAATAAAGGTGAGAGTGAAAGAACATAACCCAAAGAGCATCCAGAACTGAGGCCTACATTGGTACTTGACAGGCCCAAATTCAGATACGACAAGAGTCACTGCCAGCCCACAACTTAAAAGGTAAACTACTGGATTTGGTGGCAGTGGTCCTTAGTAGAGAAGGTGGTAGAGGTGTAGTAGAGAGAACCTTTACAGCGAGAGCTACTTAAAGTTCTGTATAGAAGAAGAGATAAAGGTCCACCATTTTACTATTTTTTTTGGAAAGGAGGCTAACATTAAGCCACGATATCCAGGCACTGATACTGTGCATTGTGTCCCCTGACAAAAAATATATATATATACAAAAAGTTCAGTGGAAAATTGTGTAAATGGTGTTCTAGCCACAGCCCTGCTAAATTCAGCTAGCACACAAATGTTATTCATGCCTTATTTGGTTCAGTCACAGCAGGTAGGGAATTGGGTGGATGTGTGTTGTGTTCATGGGGACAAACAATGTTACCCTACAGTCCCTGTTTATAGGTATAAGACCAGAGTGTTAAGAGGTGAGAGTTATACCAGGCTTAATCATGCAGTACTATTAGGCCTGGTTGTGTCAATGCTGTCATTGAAACAGTTAACATTATAGTTACTCAGTCAACGAGAGAACAAGAGATCAGTTCCTGAGTGAGAGTTCCTACTCAAACTGGCTAGAGCAGCTTCTCTTTAGCCAGTCTGAGATCATTGCAGAGAATAATGGAAAAGCTTTAAAAAGCAGAAAACAAAGAAGGAGGGAGAAGTTAATAGGGACAACAGGAGAGGAGCAGCCTCAGTTATTACAGACAAGCCAGTCAATGGAAGATGGCTGCTGGGAAGTGTCAAGTGGCTTAGAAGATTTGCAAAAGGAGGATTCAACCCTGAAGGCAGCTTACGCAAAACCATTGAGATATAGATGGACTGCAAACTGGAATAACTACATCTCTGAGAGGAGAAAGTTGTTTCCTTCGAGGGGGGTTGTTATACCACTGGATATAAGGAGGTTAGTAGTCCTACTTTAAAAGAAAGGGTTTGACCAAAGAATACCTTTGGCAAGACATATTGGAAGTGTAAAACCACTAAAAGGCATTGTGAATAAATGTATTGTCCAGACTGATGTTTCAAAAGTTTTGTGGAGCCTGTCCTAACTTGCCAGCCACAAGAAGGTCAAGCAATTTCGACTGCAGCCTTTGTCAATCATAGATGTACCATTTTCCATGATTGCAATGAATATTGTAGGGCTACTGGAAAGGACTCATTGTGGTACATACTTATAGTGTTTGATTACTAAGGCGGGTCACTGCTCAGTTGCCCAAGCCCTTTCAAGTGTACAGCTTGCTAAGGATTAAAGGGATCATGACCACTCCTTACCACCCACAGACTGATGTCTTGGTAGAAAGATATAACCAAAGATGAAAGTTGATGCTGAGGAAGTTTGTGAATGAAGATGGAAAAGATTAGGATTGTTCACTGCTTTACCTAATGTTCTCCTACAGAGAGGAGTCTCAGGCCTCCACAGGTTATTCTCTATTCAAGCTGATGCATGGGAGACAAAAGAGAGGACCCCTTGATGTTCTCAGAGATGCCTGGGAACAGTGGTCCCAGCCTGTTCCTGTCCTCCAGTATGTCTACAAATGAGGGAGAAGTGGAGGATATGGCTAAATTGGTGCGAGACACAAACTGTGCTCTAATCAAATTAACTTCGACATTTGTCCCCTGAGAAACAGAAACAGCTGTTGGCTATTTTTCACTCCAGATTTGTTTCTTGAAAAAGCCTCTATGGAACACAACATCATCCCAGAGTCCCAGCGAGGCCTGCTCCTGTCCAATAGTTCTTGTTTTGAAGAAAGATGGCTCCATCAGATTCTGTATTGACTTACAAGGACCGGTACATCAGCACTTAAGCTTGTGTAGGAGGCAGGTGTCCTTAACTCCTGAGGCAGTAGACTGCGTTCAGAGCGCCTCAGGGCATCTTACAATTTATCATCATGCCATTTGGCCTACAGAGTGCACCTGCCACATTTCAAAGACTCTGTGACCAAGTGTTAGCTGGTGCAGAGGACTTTTCACTTGCTTACCTTGATGATATCACCATCTATAGCCTTATGTGGGAGGATCATGTGCAGCATCTCAAATAGATTTTACACCTTCACCAAGCCGGTTTGACTGTTCAGCCCATGAAGTGCTCCAATTTGCTACATAAGCTGCCCCTTTAACTGATTTTACTCATAAGTCTAGCTCAGTTGTCCTGAGAAAAGAAAGAAACTCTAATGATCCAGTATTGAATAGCCCAGACTTCAACCAGCCCTTCACTGTTCAGACTGACACCTCAGAAGTGGGTCTGGGGGCTGTCCTGCTTTAAGAGGAAGGATGACCAAAAACCCATGGCTTATATTAGCTGCAAGCTAAGAGAGCTGGTGTTCAGCCATTGTGCTAGAATGCCTGGCAATAAATTGGGCCTTAAAGACTTTCAAGTACTATCTTTTTGGAAGTCACTTATTTGTTCAAATTGACCATCTGGGTCATTTGGGGTCAACTGATTTTCTATCTCTCTATCCTGATAGCAAAATGTGAAAAGATTGCTCCTCTCCCTTTTTACAAGGCCCTGTTCTTCTAACGTGGGTGTATTTTTAAATAGTGTTATTGAAATGATGTGCGTGTGATCGTGTGATCTTCAGTGCAAGACAGTGGTTTCAAAATAACCTCGTTATGATTGAGTTAATGACACAATGCTTAAGAAACCATACAGGAAACAGTTTGTTTCCCTCAGGCCATAAGACTAAGAAGAATAAATCTTAGTGTTCAAATTTTGTATGTCTACAGAACAGTGATTTAAAAATAACCTCGTTATGATTGCGTTTATGACACAATGCTTAAGAAAACATACAGGACAGTGAGAAAAATATTCCTCAGCAGTTTTTTGCATGTCTACAGTGGATGAGTCATGAAAAGCAGAGGTCTAGCGTAATGTAGAGGTTGCATGTACACACATTTAGCCCGACAAGGGAGTCAGCTGGCTAAGAAGGTGAAGGTGGAGACAACTGGGACAGCAGTAGTGGGCAGTGAAGTGTAGGGAAGAATTATACTTGGTAAAGGACAACTGGTTTCAGTCCAAGGTATCACCAAGAACAATAAATTAGAATGGTCAGCACACTTGCACAGAAATACATTTGCAGACGTTCCCTCCATGAAAGGAAAGAACCGTACCAATGAGATCATGTTTCAACCAGGCTGATATCACTTCCCCCTTTAAACAAAAAGAGCAAGAAAATCTGGCAGTAGTTTTTTTTTTCTCTCTTGCCCTTCTTGTTTCAAGACTTCTGACTTATACATGACTACACACAACAAAGGTTGTGTGTTATGACTGGTATTGGGGCTTCTGCTTTTTCCTAAGAATTGCAATGCAGTGACGTCCGGACCACTGTCAGAGCATGCTGTGGATCTATGAAAGTATGTAATTTTTACTGGGAAATACTGAGGTTCTTCTTTGTTAGAGATGTCTTTTGACCAGCATGGGCTGCAAGTGCCCAGCCTGCAGGAGCTGCACACCCAACATTGCCTCAGGAAGTCCCTGAGGGCCACTAACAACCCATCAATCACATCCACACAAGAGCCTGTTCTCCCTGCTGCCGTCAGGTAAGAGATACAGGACTCTCAAATCATGCACCAGCACACTGAGGAACAGTTTTTTTTCAACTTCAAGCCATACTACTACTAAATAAATAACAATAACAATAACATGTACACACACAAAGTCTTAAACACAAAACAGGTGGGATTTGGCAGTGAAACAGGTATTGTTTATGAGGCCAGTATCTTGATTAGCACAATTTATACCATTCCCATAAGTCTTTCGCAATATATGAATGGAAAACTCAATTTCTCACCATCACAACTGATGTGTTTCAACGTACTAAATACCGAAAGACCAAAAGCTAAATGAATAGCAAAACAAAATGCTATATTGCATATTAAAACAATAGGCTGAAGTGTCAGAAAGTGACTGAGTAGAAAAAGAAGTACAAAATGTTAACTTGTTTTTAGTTCTTTTATACTTTTTACTGCAAAATTGTATTTGTTTCCATTGTATTCTCTTGGTCCTCTTCTTATGTGTTACTGTTATCTTTCCATCTGTTTTTTTTGCTTCAAAATGTTGTCATCTGGGTTTGCAAATGTACATGTAAATAATGTTTTACCATGTTTTGAGAGGTAACATCTAAACAAAAGCTCAGTGTTATAATTATATTTACTGAATTCTAACCTCTCCACACTACCAAGTTCTCATCAGTGATTCCCTAATTAAAACCCCAGCACCATGTAGAGATCAGAAGTGATTACGGTGTGTCCTCCCTTCATTACTGTCTCATAGACTTGCTGCATTTTGCTCATTGAGCGACTGTGCCAACAGGTTTTTTTCTGGTTCGCTGCTGCGGTGTTGCTGCATTCCCGCAGCTCCTCCCAGTGGCATGTTAGAGAGTAATAGAGCACAGTATTTGTGTCACTTTCCTCAAGCCTCCCCCGGAGATTGAAAAAGTCAGGGGGGGTTCTCATTTGAAAACACTACAACACTCAGATGACTAATGTTTATGAATTGGTAGCGATATTATGATGACTGCTCCCTCGTCACTCCCTCCCTCTCCCTCTTACGCACTACTCACTGGACTAGCTTCTTTTGCGCAATAGAAAAACAAACACACATACATAGAGAGTGAGTCAGGGGGTTTGTCGAGATATTTAACCATTTAACCACAGCTTTAAAAAAGAAAAAAAAATTACTTTTTCTCAACTCATTAATTCATGCATGATCAGTGATGATATGTGATGATGATGAAAAAGGAAAACTACTGACCCTTCAATGCTTCCATTAAACATCTAACTGCAGTTTTGAAGTCCATATAGTCCATATAGTTTCCATTATATCAGCAAGACAAACTCCATGACAATATGAATTAATAATTCAAAAATCACTCAAAGAACTGAATATGAGCTGATTTTCAAATCGGGATTAAATACTGTGCAGGAGCACAATTTTGCAAAATTATGCTGACAAAAGTCTCTTTATGCAACAGCCACACTGATGGAAATGTAAGATGATATGTTATATCATGTTTATGACAATTAAGACCACATTTAAGAAAAGGGTATTTTAAATCACTAAAGGTTGAACATTGCTAACAGGGGTCAGTATTTAGCAGCACATCATGTATATGATTGCCTAAATCACCAGGCACCAAACTATTTACAGGTGTTTGAGTGCACTTGAGACTAACGTTGACTACGCACACACAAGATTCTGTCAACATTCACTGGTATGGCTCTTTCCCACACACTGAAATTATTCATGTGTGGGAGCCAAAAGAGCCAGATAGATGATGTGAGATACTATAAATAATTTATAGTTTATTTTTTATTTAAAGAAATCAAAAGCTGAGTGTATTTAGTATTTTAGTAGATCTTAAGAATAATAATTTGTATTATTTTTTGTATATATATATATATATATATATATATATATATATATATACACTACTGGTCAAAAGTTTTAGAACACCCCAATTTTTCCAGTTTTTTATTGAAATTCAAGCAGTTCAAGTCCAATGAATAGCTTGAAATGGTACAAAGGTAAGTGGTGAACTGCCAGAGGTTAAAAAAACGGTAAGGTTACCCAAAACTGATAATTATACAAAAACACTTAAAAATGTAGGTCTTTCCTACAGAGAAATTGCAAAGAATGTCAAGGCATCAGTGAGTACAGTTTCCTTCAAAAAGCTCTCAGAAACTGGGGGAAACTCTGAAAGGAAGAGGTCTGGCAGACCCAAAGCCACAACAGAGTCAAAAGACAAGTTTCTGAGAGTCAACAGCTTGCGTGATAGGCGGCTCACAGGACAACAGCTTCTAGCACAGCTTCATAGTGGTCGTAGTAAGCAAGTCTCAGTTTCAACTGTGAAGAGAAGTTGCAGGTTTGACAGGTCGAGTTGCAGCAAGAAAGCCATTGCTATGACGTCAGAATAAGAAGAAGAGGCTTGCCTGGGCCATAAAACACCACCAATGGACTACTGAAGACTGGAAGAAGGTGTTATGGACTGATAATCAAAATGTAAAATATTCTGTTCATCACGCAGGAGTTTTGTACGCCTTCGAGTAGGCGAAAGGATGGTTCCTCAGTGTGTGACATTAACTGTCAAATATGGTGGAGGAAGCATGATGGTCTGGGGCTGTTTTTCTGGATTCAGGGTCGGCTACCACAGCATTCTGCAGCGCCATGCAGTACCATATTTTATGCACGTAGTTGGTAGTCCAAGCTATGCCAGAACTACCTAAGGAAAAAAGACCAAGATGGTAAACTTGAAGACATTTTTTCAATAAAAAACTGAAAAAATTGGGGTGTTCTAAAACTTTTGAACGGTAGTGTATAAATGTATATATATATACATATATATATATATATATATATATATATATATATATATATATATATATATAGAGAGAGAGAGAGAGAGAGAGAGAGAGAGAGAGAGAGACAGAAGTGCTTTATCCTCGAGTGTTTTTATCTTGTCATGCTTTATTTGTTTGCATAACACTTTATTTATGATATAAGCTACTAAAAGTTCATTCTATTAATATATGAACAAGTGTGATATGTGTATATTATTTTTTGAGTAAATCCAAACCAAACCTCCTTATACCAAAGAAGCAGTAGGGAATCACTTTGCAACTAGATGCTCTAATTTTACGTTCTGTTAAAGCTCTTGGGGTTTCCATCAAAAATAAAATATGTTTCATCACTAAAGGTTGGGAATGGATATTGCTCAAAACCACCAAAACTATTTGCTACAAAAATACAAGGACTATCATAAATGTGAAAGTTTAAAAATATTAATAACATTCAATTGACTTCCAAGAGCTATTTCATAAGGTCCTATGACACCAACCATTGTTATAAACTGCTTATATCTGACATGCAGCCAAGACTACACAGTGTTGTGAAAAAGATTTTAATCCAATTTGAGTGATAAATTGACTGAATATGTAATTAATCAATGCATGAAGGATTGTAAACTAAAAGGAAACTGAAAGTTTTCCCTTTTAAAACAGAAAAAGATAATATTTTGATCCATAGAAGACATTCAGTATAAATTTCTTATGAAGGGACAATTGTGTTGGTTTCTTATTTTGTCCTTTTGCTTTGAGTTTCAATTCAGGACATTCGTGCCACTTCACATGCAAGGAGAATATTTGGAAAGGAAAAGTCTTACCCGCACTGAATCACTCAACAAAAACAAAGTTATTTTCTAATTTGCTCCTTAAAGATCAGACCGCTCGCTCTCCTTGCATTGCCAGAGCTCACATGCAGACACACACGCAGACACACACGGGCGCACACAAACACACACACACACACACACACACACAACCTTTCTGTGTTTCAGACAATCATTCCACTGATTCATCCTCACTGGTTATCCATTTTAGACCTGTCCCAAATCTATACATCATCACCATTTCCATCTGTTTGCTTCTAACATGCACTCAACGCATTAGTGTACTTTTACTGTAAATGAAGTCAGAAAGTGTAATGAAGAGAAGCTGTGTTCATCCAGTCCATTAGAGCTTCAAGGTTCTATTTATGCAAATGACAAAAAAGCACTTATCTCTTGTCTTTTGTATTTTGTCCAGTTAAACAGAAAACAGTTAAAGTGCGTGGAGTTAGACTTGTGCTTCTCAAAACATTGAGAAACACATTTTAAAAATTCCCAAGCAACTGTTTTTCCCAGGAACAATGTGCCAGCAACTCTGACAACTGGTAGCAAGTTCCCTAAATTAACCGACAAAATGTGTCATCAATTCACGCACTTCACCACAACACACAGAAGCGTTTTCTCTGTGCATGGGTCTGTATATATTTTGCTATTTAATTATAGAGTATTTTCCTTATACAAGTGTATTTTGCCTCCTTTGGGTCGTTATTATGACACAAAACTAGAACAATTGAATTAAAAACGTTGCCCAAAAAGTTACTTAATATACATTTTAAATTTCAAGGGCACCCCAAACAAAAACTCCAGTGTGGGAGGTAAAATCTCAAAATCTGGCCAAATAAAACTAAAACTGAATAAATTAAACAAAAATTAAACTAAAACTGACCTGACCTTTCATTAAGTTTTGATTTAATTAATGTTGGCTTTGATCACTGAGGCTGCCGGGTATGGCTTCGTCACACACTTGCCAATATCTGCAGAGAGGAACAGAAAGTGAAAATGATGCAGTTAATGTGAGGAGGATTTGTGGGGGTAAGAACTTGGACCTCTGCCCATTTTTACACTTTTGTATGCCTGAACTACCAGAAAGTGGATGTGGCTGTTGGTTGTGTAAAATTTGAACAGATAAGCTGAATGCATGAACACAGAGGCTGAATCAACTGTTTGTTTTTCCATAAATTTGGGCTAAACCAGGAAAATCAAGTGGAAGAGAACGAAAATTCCACACTCCATTTCAGTATCACGTCTCTATCTAAATCCACATCTATTCTGAACAACTAGAGTACAACTGGTACCAGTGCGAGACAGGAAAACATCCTCACTGCCAATTTATAATGTCTGGTTCAATGAACTAGAAGTGAAAACTCCTGAGTCAGAGCAGCAGACATTTGCTGGCTGTGGGCCTCAAATAAAGCAAGGCTGGACTTTCAGACAGCCTCTCATAACACTGTAATAGCCTACAGCTGTCATAATGTTGGAAAGATCTCAATTCCTGTTCATACGGGTGATTAAAGTGTCAGAAAAAAACCACAACTAGGTTAGAGCCTGGCCACAGGAAAATTACAGAAACATAACTGTTTTCCTTTTTACACTACAGACCAACTTACCTCAAATAAGGCACTTTGTCAGGGACAATGGAAAGGTGTAGTGAACGTTAGTGGGCCAGACAGGGTCATCCCTATGTTCCCACAGCCCTATGTTCCCCCATTTCTAAGAAATGTTCCTCCCATCAAAATAAGGCCCTATGATCCCTCAGCCCTATGTTCCTTCAGCCCTATGTTCCCACAGAACTATGTTCCCTCAGCCCTATGTTCCCTCAGCCCAATGTTCCCACAGACCTATGTTCCCTCAGCCCTATGTTCCCTCAGCCCAATGTTCCCACAGAACTATGTCCCCCTAGCCTTATGTTCCCTCAAGGATTTTCCACCAAATTAGGCCTAATGTTTCCTCAGGCTTGCATTCCCACAGCACAGGTATGGCCATTCCCTATTTCACATAACGTGTTGTTGTTGCCCCCCCTTAACCTGTTTTTTCATCTATGAAAATGCCTGAAAGACAGGTGAAATTATTTATTTTATTATTAAACTGAGGGAACATAGGGCTGTGGGAAGATAGACACGCTCCCCGCCAGAATGCATTAGTCAATGGTAAATGCCCAAATAGACAGGCTACGGAAGAAGCTGGTTGTCATAAGAAATGGCAGTAGTTACTTGTTTCAGTATCAACATCCTTCACTGTGACATTTGCCACCAATCTGTGGCAGATGTAAAACATTAACTTTGGTGCAAATATACATATTAACCAGGTAAATTCCCTGATGTGTGGCCCTTGACATTGGAATGAAACTACCCTGTGAAGAGCAAAATGACACTGTGCCCCACACTGTTGTTTTTGTCTCTGTGATTTCCTGCTACTATCATTATACTATGAATGAGTAATAGCCTTAGGAAAAGCTGTTTTTTAACTTCAAGGCATCAGCTTATCTTTGGAATGCACACAGGCTGACTCACTTGAGGCCAAAAGCACTCTGTTATTCAAATACAGTCTGGGGGAGAAACACTAAAGATCTATTGAAGAATAAAAAACTGAAGGCACCCTATGCACTGCAGTGCATCTCTCCTAGTTGCCAGCTAATGCAGGGCAAATTATAATAATCACAAAAGTATACCAGTGCACACCAGGATGCTAGGATTGACACTATTTTATTAACAGATTACATTGAAAAACACATTTTTTGATCTATTAAAGAATCTTTGTCCCACATGTGCATCACAGCAGCATGTCAGATTTACATTCCACAGATTTTGATACTCATCTGTGTGACACAAAGCTAACTTATAAGAAAACCATGATAGTCAGACACTTGGTGGATGGATGTATGGGAAGAAATGACTGGTTGTAATTGCAGGCTTTGTGACATGGGGTAACTCAATACTCCCAGTTCCAGACATAAGGACGTCATGGAACGTATGGTTCATATATGAAAATATGTGCTTTTAAGTATTTAAAAGGGGAAGGCAAGCTGATGTACATGTGCACACACACTAAACCGCAAACACTTAATTTACGGTAAGTTTCTCCTGGTATAAATATTTTTTTAGTGACTAAAGTTACTAAGTTGTTTAGTAATTTTTATTTTAGACAAAAAATACACGATTTTACATCTGCATATCATAAAAACACACTTTTACCTTACCTACACGTCAAAGTGAAGAAATACTTGCACAGGAGAGTCCACTAATGTGTAGAAATATATGTGTTTTATTTAGACTGGTTACCATGGTTTTTTGAGTTTATAGTCACTCTCTGTACCCTCTAGCCCCTGTGTGTCAGGGACATGCTGGTAGACGTAAATGAGTATTTATAAAGCAAACAGACAAGTGCTGGTGTTGATGTGTCATAAAGAAATGGGGAACCAACAAACCCTTGTGTTTGCACGATGTGGTGTGTTCAAATATTCTCTGTTAAGGCTAAAGTTTGAACAACCAGTTTGATGTCAGTTTGCCTTTACAACAGATTAAGGAAACCCGACAACTTTATTCATCCAGTATATTTAATACACAAGGACATTCATAGTGCTTTACATCATGTAAAATAATATAAAAACAAGAATAAGAACAATAAAAAATAAAAACAAGACTGACAGAGGCAACTAAAATTAATAGAACAGTAATATTAAATATATTTAATAGACATACTGCAAGGATAACAGAAATGAAACAATATCCAACAGTGTCCAATATTTTTACTGTACACCCTGTACGTTCATTGATTATACACACTTTTATTAAAATAGCTGTGTCTTTGCAAAGCAGCATGATTATGCTAAGTTATAGTGCATGAAGGCAGAAGGCTGACCTCTAGTGTTTAAAAAAGGTGTGAAAGAGCTGACCCAGGATCACCCTGTGATCCACTCAGGAAGGGTTATCCCTTGATCCATGATCATGTAAGAGAGTGACAGAAACACAGTCCTGTGCATCCACAAAGACAGGAATCCATCTGTCCAGGTTTCTCAAGTTCTCCTTATGCTTCAAGGTTTTTATAGAATTTGGTTTAGGCCTTGATCCTCTGTGGCTGTTGCCCTTACAAATACATTTACTGTTATTGTTAATGTGTATTGTGCATTCAATCAAATCTGACAATTGTTGTATTTTAAAATTCACATTCAGTCTATTCCCATCCTGTGTGTATTTTCAGCAACGATAAGTTCCAAAATGATCATTTCTCACCTTTCAGCCTCTTAAAAAGAATTTAAAGGGGAAATAAGACAATTTGTATATTTGCCTTCTCCACCTTACCGTATGTGTGTCTGTCGTGTGTAAGCATGTTTTAGTGTGCAACGCACAAGGAACCATTTTCGTAATGAGTACATTTATAAACCACAGCACTTACAGCATTGTCACATAGTCACGTGAATTTGGTATAGTTTTGTAACATTATTTTCCCAAGAATTGAGAGAGACAGAGAGAGAAGGAAAGAGAGAGAGGGGGGGGGAATAGTATTGGACTTTAAGCTATTGCTGACAGACATTTTTAGAAACGAAAAGTGCTAAATAATCTGCCAAATTCCATTTTAAGCAACCTATACTTACCGTGGTACTGGGAAAATGAAACCCCACCTGACCCGCATTCTCAGTGTGCCTGAATAAAAAAGTCTTCTAATCCTTTAAGCCAATAAATACAGGACATAGACAAAGAGACGAAGGACAGAAGTCAACATAGGTGCTTTAGTTCTCCCAGGAAATTTCATGTGGGTGTGAAAAGCATTTACCTTTCCTATTTGCACTCTGGTGATTCAGCACTTATTGAAATCTTACAATAAGGCATGTAGGGAAAGACAAAGAAATGAGAGTAACTGAGGTATTTCTTTTAACACTGTCTGAATACACCACTTCAAATTTATTGCCTGGGTGTATGTTGTTCTAAGGTGATACCTACATTTTTGCACTATTAATAACCACTTTCATGGTTGAATATAAAGCTGTGTTGGCACATAATCCATTCTTTTATGTTGTCTGCCTGCATAAAGAAACAACAACAAATTTGACAACCCCCCTTTTTTTTACACATATTTGTAGGTGTGATGAGAAGTTTTGGAGAAATGCTGTAGAAACAGGATGGAGGTTTCTGGCACAACTTCACCTACTTCCAAGGTGTGCGTAGAAGAAAAAAGTTATGGAGAAATAAAACTTGCATCTTATTAAATGACTATAACAAGAATAACAATTTTAACATAAGCTTGTCATTAATCTGTGGACCCTTCCTCCATAATTTAACAAACTTGAGTGCCTAACAATATCAAATCTTTTCTCTGTACATTTGGTCTATTTTTCTTAACATATCCTTGTAAAAATGCAGTAATGTCATAGAATCACCATCAATTCACATTATTTTTAAGAGAAAGATTTGCCACTTTTGCCAGTATGGCATTTAACAGTAAACAATTCAGTGTAGTGTTTTTAGTGTATTTACTGCTAACACAATCTTGTAAAAATACATTTGTAGAATCACCGTTATTTGACTTTATATTTTAATTTTTTTGTTGCACTAAACAATTCACTTATAATATTTAATTTTAAAAATACTTTTACTAAACAGCTGTACATTTGTGCTGTAAGATCGCTTGCATTTATAACAGAAAGTGTTGTTTTTTTGACATTATGAAATCATAATGTAAATCTTATTGATTGGTGTGTTTTTACTTACAAAACCCTGCTGTAGAATAATCAGTGTTGACCTTATTTTTTAAGAAGCAGCCATTAACTGTAAATTTACATTGACACTTAACATTTTTACTTATTAACTCATTTATCAAGAGTATTTTACAAAACTTAAGAGCTAATCGTGGGGGGGGGGAAGAAAGGGGAAATGTTGGTTTAAGAAGTGAGAAGAGACTACAGTGTGATTTTTGTGTTGAAAATAATCAGGAAGCACATGATAAAGCATCACTAGACATTCCGCGCCCTTAGCTAGCGGTGTTTTGTGTTTAGAAAGATTCCCATCATGTGTTCATTTCGTGTGAAGCTTTATGCCTGGAAGATCTTTGAATTCCAGACAAGAGCACTTTATTTGAGAGTTCATCTCGGGGATATAATGCCTTTGCTTCAGTTAACTCTTTATGTGCCGTTGAAGATAGTGAAAGACTGCACTGTAAGTTTTTTTGCACCGTTCTTGAATAGGAGAGACTCTCTTCAACAGCCTGATCAAGTGATGTGTTAGATTTCTGGTTTAAAAAAACAGAAACTTTCAATGTTTTGAAAAAAAAAGTTCTGTTGCTCTTTCTCTCTCTCTCTCTGTATCTTTCTATCACTCTCTTCATGTGGGTAGTTGGGCCTTTATCAACTGGAGGCTTCTAATTCCTGCAGTGAAATCCTCTTAGGATCTATGCTCTATTTCTGTTTGGTCTATAGGGTCTTTTTTAGAAATCTCCATTAGACCAAGCTCATTGGCTGGAAAAGACACACGCATGCACACAAAAACACACACCATCCAGCAACAGATAGCTCAGAGAAGTGATCGAGTGTAGATCAGTGCAACGTTAGCTACTGATACAAGGAGGACTTCACTGTGAGTGTGAAAGGTAAGGAAACTTATTTTATTATCTGGAGATAATGTAGTCAAATCAACTAAAAATATATGTAGAAATGTGTAGAAATAAGCAATTTGGTTTTGAATTGGTGTTATTTGAGAGAGGTTATTTTGTCTGTGTGTTTTAAAATGTTTTTCACACTGATTTGGGGAGCCCTTTTGATTATTCATGTTTTTCATTTATACTGTTATAACATGGATTAGAGATTTTACCAATATGGATTAAGTTTATTTGTTGTTTTAAAGTAACTGCTTCTGCAAAGGATAAGAACAAAGAGGACTTTCTTTTGGTTCGGTGTTTAGTCATGGGTTTGTGTCAATTAAAAGTATCAGCTGTCTACAAGCATTCACTTTGTATCACTCGTTTTCCTGTACACATACAGTATACATAAAGTAATTCAACATTTACACATGACTTTGTGTGCTCATGCTAGAACTAATCAAGACAAATCTCTTCGTGTGGATTTGAGGGTTAAGAAGTGGCTGCAAAGATCATCAGACCAGATCAGCATCATGACTGCACAGTGCACACTAATTGAAACTCTGGGGAAAGGCTATTTAATCCAATGAGATATCTGCTCTGCTTACGTCACACTATCGACTGATCCAAACACTGACATCATGCACATTACAAAGCTCATGAAGTGTCAGATGCATAACATAGCATGACAGCCAAAGTATATCAAAAGCTGACTACAGATTTACATCTATTGCCAATATATCGTACATGACATTTCAAGAAGCTGCACAATTACAACCTTTCTGCACCTGACATCACATATAACATGAGACCTTTTTGTTCGTTCTGTTCTCCTTTTAATGTAGTAATAAATTCATCAATTGTGTTATATACTTTAAAATACTATTGTTAATCATTTTAGAACATTGTTGTTGTTGTTGTTTTCTTTAAATGTTCATATTGTTAGTTGCCAGTTACATCATTTCCACGTTAAAACAGTATCTCCAAGCGTTGACAACAAGCAAGAGAGATCTGTTTCGGTGCAGTAATCCTCTTAGGCAGCATTAAATGAATTAAATATCATGGGATTCGCTTGCTGTCCAGTAGCTCTGTCACAGCCAAAAGATTTAAAATCTGTAGCTGTACAAGTATCTAATTAGAACTAACAAGTGTTACAAGTCATTAACTGTTATGAAAAAGTACAATGATTATTCAGTCAAACATCAGCACATTCACATCAAATAATGGATGACTTCTTTTAATTCAGTCTAATTCTCTATTTTTTGTCTCACAGGTAGCTAACCAGAAACATGTCTGACAAAATTATTGACTTGGAGGAGACCGCGACCCACACAGGTGAGTAAAGGCAGTGTTTTCAAACAATACTACCGAACAGCTAACAGGAAGACTAAGGCAAAGTCATGCTCTAATCCTGTTTTTCTTATGCAACATATGTGCAATCAGTATCCTTTCTGGCAGGTTGAGATAGAGCCTTAAACCCTAATACCAGCCAATGATTCATATCTGCACATTGTCATTTTACAAAGGAGTAAAGTAGTAATTTGGCCTGACATTGCAAATATCATTGATAACTTGTGCCTTGAGAGTACATTTTGAGGCTAGTGCTCCATGAAACCACAACCCGCAGGACTGGAATTACATTGTGTCTGCCTGCCAAAAACTGAATACAAAATGCTATTTGTCATGTCCACAGGTCCTAAAGGAGTTATCAATGACTGGAGGAGGTTTAAGTTGGAAAGCATGGAACAGGAAAACTTGCCACCTGCAAAAAGGGAACTGCTGAGACAGATGTCGACCCCAGGTGGGCCAAAAGACGACTCCAGAGCAAACCTTAATCGCAAGGTATAACCAAAAGATCACAGTACTTACACAGGACTTTGATGGGCAGCAAACACTGCGCTCTTAATTGTGATCTTTGCACACTGGGCAATATGTAACAGATACAAATAAACCTGTTGACTGATACCATTGTAAATCTCTTGCGCAGTCTAGCACAAGCAATGGAAAAAGGAAGTATGTTGGCAATGAGAGCTTCTAAGAATTACAACCTAATTTCAGAAAATTATTGCTTTAAGAACAAATGCATATATTTAAGGATACCCTTGCATCTATTTAAGGATACCCTTGTGTTCTTATAAGTTATAGTACATTTTGCAACACTGTGCCGATAAAGATTGTAATTGTTGTAATAATATTTTTTTTTCAGATGAGTGTCCAAGAGTATGAACTGCTTAAGGAGGAGGACGAAGGATGTCTGAAGAAATACAGACGGCGGTGCATGCAGGAGATGCATGATAAACTCAGCTTTGGGCCCAAGTTTGAAGGTGTGCATGACCTGGACAGTGGAGAGGCATTCCTACAAGTCATTGAGAAGGAGCACCACACCACAGTGGTGGTGGTCCACATCTATAAGGTTGGGATCAAAGGTTGTGAGGAGCTTAACAACTGCCTTGACTGCCTGGCCACTGAGTATCCCACTGTAAAATTCTGCAGGATTGATGCTGTTGCATCTGGTGCTTCCGAGCGGTTCTCAGATGAGGTTTTGCCTACCCTACTGGTCTACAAGGCTGGAGAACTACTGGGGAACTTCCTGGCCTGCACACAGAACCTAACTGAGGAGTTCTTCGCTACTGATGTGGAGGCCTTCCTCAACAGCTATGGCCTGCTGCCAGAGAAAGAGATGCCTATGTTGGAAGATGAAGAAGAAAACGATGTAGAGTAAACAAAGAGTTTATGTGCTGAGGAAGAAAGGAAGCTGTCTTGGAGGGTTGGATATAGAGCTGTGAAAGACAATTTATAAAATAAGTTAGGGCTATGGCAAATAGAAGAAACATTACATCTCCACTAGATCACTAGTGTTTGAGGACCGTTATCTAAAGGAGAAATTGTTACATACAGCTGATGAAGAAACCTCAGGTGTCCCAGATATGGGAGCTCTCAAATATGTTGGGATCCAGCGAGGAGATAAAGAGTTTATTTATCACAAATCCCCTCACCACCACCCAGACAGAAGCCAAAGCCAGCTATACCACTGTATATATGCTATAACGGCTGTAATTAATAAAGAATTGCAATCTTTTATTTTGCAAGGTTAGGAAATATTACATACTGTATGCACTTAAATTATTAATTCATAGACTTTTTGTAGCATTTGATTTGATTTATCTTGTACACTATTTATAAATCCAAGATTCATCCAAAGTGACATCCCTAAATATGATATATTTAAACACATGTATATGTATGGTCTTTGTGCTTTTTTTTTTTTTTGCCAAATTGAAAATAAAAAGTCCACTGTGTAGAACAACCACTTTAACTTAAGTGGCCAAAGCAGCATGTGTGTGGAAAAAATGTTGTGTAAACACATCTTCCAGCTGTCCAACATTAGCAACCCTTGCTTCTGTGTTGTGGGAGGTGCACATTGTATCTGGAAAAACACATTCATGGCCTCTGCTATGGTAACATAATCAGTGTAACATCATCAGTGAGGAGTTCATCTGTTCCTGTGTGTGTCATATTGTAAAAATGGGAGAAAGTCATGGAAATATTCAGCCAGGAAACAGTTACAGTATCTTGGGTTTTCCCGTCATATTTGATTAATCATTTGATTACTATCTTCGATTGTGTCCAGGTTTATGATGAAACATAGCCTAATATGTATGTTGTTCAGAATAAAGATATTAATAAAATAACATTAAAAAAGTTTTGGATTTTTATTTATTCACAAAAAAAAACATACCAGTACATCTAAACTGAAACTTTTGTGAATGTTCAATATTTAGGACAAACAAGGTGTAGAGCACGCACTTTCTATGAAAACGTTCACAGGTGTTAGATCAAAAATCACACTAAAGGCAAAATTCAAACGACAGATTGATACACTGTACTAGTAGCTCCCAGCAATTTTAATTAAGTGTTTCATTTTTGACCAGAGGCCTTGCCATATCCTAACAATTTGACAATGCCTGACAAAGACCTCTGGTAGAGATCTGATTCTTGCCGTTAATGTTAAATATTTAGTCATGATATTTTATGGATGAATTGTTCAGTAATTATTTTGGTGATCTCCTGAAATTTCCTCCAGCATTACCATGAACCTTTGTTGTTTTCAGTAAAACGTCTCAACAGCTATCGGTTGGATTTCCATAAAATTTGCTATACACATTCTTTTCCCCTTCAGGATGAAATTAACCTGAATTCTTAATTTTTCATCTGGCACCATTATCAAATCAAAATTTCATTAGTTTGCCTAAAAAACTGATGACATTCCCTTCAGCATCAGCTATAGTTTGTGTTTTGCATGCTTGCATGCTAACTTGCATGCTATCAGTATGTATAGGATTCACATTCTGAGCATGTTAATGTTAGCATTTAGCTCAAAGAACCGCTATGCCTAAGTAAAGCCTCGCAGATCCACCATCATGCAAGTACAATAAACCAGTCTGGTTCATTCATCTACTGTGAGTTTCTACTTTGGTGCTTTCCTTTTCACACACCTCTGCAGTCACCATGTGTCATCAATCAACTGCTTTTGTGTGTGTGGTGGGTAGATGATCTTTTAAAAGTCCTGGCTCCATCTGTGATACATTTTACAACGCATTGCATAACTCCTCACCATTATTTTCAGATTGTCGCTAGAGATTTAGCCAACAATGAGGTTACACAATCTAACACGAGGAGTGTCGGCTCCAGGATAGTGTTCTTACCAAACCACTCTACCCTTCATAGGCCTGCAAGTCATGACGACAATGCCACACTTAATGTGTTTGTGTTAAGGACATTGCATCAAAAAAAAGTCTTTAACTGCATCCATTTTTTACATGTTTACAAGTTTGAAAGAATGTTTTTTCAAAAAATCTATGAAAAATAATCTTACCTCAGTGTATTAAAAACACATGCTAGGATACATACCTTTGCAGGAGACATCTCTTTTCTTTCCCGCCAAAACAGGTTGTCACATGCTGAATAACCTCATCTGTTAGTCTTGTAGCACTGACTTGACTCCCCTGTGACCCCCGTGACCCTCAGGCATGCCAAAACCACAACATGAAAGCTGTCATGATGCCGATGGTACGACTTATCTCACCAACTTGATATTTCTTAGTGTTAAGGACGATTCATCAAAAAAGTCTTGAACTGCACCCATTTTTTTATGTTTACAATTTTTAAAGAATGCTTTACAATAAATCAGTGAAAATAATCTTACCTCAGTGTATTCAAAACAAAGGCTCCAAGGGAAGTAAATTGCAAAATACACACATGCCAGGGTACATACCTTTGATGGAGACATCTCTTCTCTTTCCTGCCGAAGCAGGTTGTCAAATGTTAAATAACCTCGTCTGCTAGTCTTGTAGCACTGACTTGACTCCCCTGTGACCCCTGTGAGTTTCAGAAATGCCAAAACCACAACATAAAAGCTGTCATGATGATGATGCTACGCTTGATATCACCAGCTTGTTATTTCTTTGTTTATGGACGACAATCAAAAAAAAGTCTTTAACTGAATCCATTTTTTTGTTTACAACTTTGAAAGTGTTTTTACAAGGAACAAATGAAAATAATCTTACCACATGGCAAGCAAAACAAAGGCTCCAATGAAATTAAATTGCAAAATACTCACATGCTAGGATACATACCTTTGCAGAAGACATCTCTCTTCTTTCCTGCCAAAGCAGGTTGTCAAATGTTAAATAACCTCATCTGTTGGTCTTGTAGCACTGACTTGACTCCCCCATGACCCCTGTGAGCTTCAGGCAAGACTTGCACTACCAACCCAGAATTAAAACTGCCAAAAAACATCACCACTCACATACATCCTCTGTTACTAAAGGAGAAAGAGGTTTGTAACAAAGGCAGACCATTGGCAATATATCTTCTTATATATGGTATGTGTAAATTTTAGGCTGTCAAATGATTATTAAAAAAAGAAAAAGCAATCAATCGCTGAATTTCAATAGTTAATTGCAATTAATTGCATTTTTTATTGCATGTTTAAAATTCTATTATTTTTCATTTCACAACATATTAAGTCTATATTGACAATGTAAAGCAATTCTTATCTTGATCTTGTATCTTGATTGAGAATCAAATGAATGCAAAGAAAGTTACTTTATGAACATGATTTTTAGATTTATTTGAACATGATTAACGAGATTTTTGTATTTGTTTTTATTTTAAACCTGACAGCCTTAGTAAATGTGTTGTTTTGGTTTTTTTTTAATTTATCATTAAACAGCCCTTTCATATCTGTCGCTCTAAAACTTGACAATTCATCTTGGTCAAGTCCAGTTGCTATGTTTGTTTTGTGTCATTTTCTGAAGAAACATGCAGCCTTACCTTTACTATTACAGCATGTACCGTGAAAACCAGTAAATAAGACGCATCGGTATATAAGACACAGTCTAATTTTTTGGCAAAAAAGCTTTTCTATTAAAGACTAAAACTATTAAGTAGCTATTCATTAACAAACATATGTGTTTATACAAGTAATTCCAAAACTATTTCAATTTATTTTTCTTTGAAACACAATAAAAAACGAACATTTAAAATCTACAAGAGTGTGTTGAGTTAATAATAAGCTAATTATTGGTAATATGTTTTGGTTTACTGAACAGAACCCCAAATATGATATACAGGGTGTCCACAAAGTCTCTTTACAATTTAAAAAATTCATTACAAAAGCAATTGATGAGATATGTTAATCAGATTTGTTCTATGTACTCAGTGGTTATCAAAGTTTTTAATCACATTGCATTTGTGTATCATGTATGGAACAATGATACGGGACATCAACGACCTGAAGCAAAAGATCACTGATGCCATTACCACCATTGATGAAGCTATGCTACAGCGAACATGGCAAAAAATTGAGTACCGTCTTGATGTGCTTCGTGTAACTAATGGTGCCCATATAGAGGTGTATTCAATTATTAAATTTCCACAGATGTGTCTATTCATTTGCTTTTGTAATACATTTGTTAAATTGTAAAGAGACTTTATGGACACCATATATTAACAGTTCCGGATAGGCTAGGATTTTCAATTAAACTTTTTAAAAGAACATGATACGGCTGTCGCTGCACACACATTTTGCACCCAAGTTGCTGTAAGGCTGACCGGGTACACTGTCCTTCGACTCTTCGGCTGGAAATTGAGGTCTTCAGGAATGCCCGCACAATAAGCTCCTTAAAAAACATCTTCTCAACTCTCTTTGATCCACCCACACACAGCAGTCTGTGCAGGTCTCTTCAGATTTCCATGAGGTGTAAAAGAGTAATCATCTGCACAACATGGCAGGACCACCATGAAATGAGATTTCTTGTGTCCCAACGTTTTCTCTTCTGTCTTATTAACAGTGCGATCTAATTCTTCTGCAAACTGACAGTCCCTTTTCCTTCATAAATCTGTCACACAAGCTAGCGCAGCCTCCTCCAAATCTCTTGCCACATCAATCATTTTCATGCTAATCATATTTTTGACACAGAGATCAGACAGTTTTTGCTTATCAATTCACGTTGAAACCACTCACAATCTTAGCTACAAACATCTCTTTCCTTCTATTAGCTATTTTTTGTTTTTTCGTGACCTTAAGCTGAGCTTTGCCTTGCCGCCAGTCACAAACCAGTTCTCACTGGCATTCAACTGTCCTCCTGCATCACGATTTCCACCATGTTCAGCAAAGTCAACAACGTGAAGTTACTGTGCAGCTGTAACTCTTTCTTGACAATTTCTCAGTTTTTGCCATGTTGACTTTGTTCACGTTGGAAATACTACTATCTCTAGCGTAAACTAGTTGACCTCTGCCTGATCGGCTATCGGTATGCACCACGGCATGATGAGCCATGCAAAACCCGGAACTTATAGTGGCATCTTCTGGGTTCAAGTTGGATCCAACTTAAAGACCTATAACCATATGCAGATCCAACTACTCTCTGCATTTTACTGGTGGGACGCACCGATGTATAAGACGCATGGCATTTTTAAATAAAATTTTAAAAATCGTATCAACGGTGCATCTTATTTTCCAGTTTTTACGGTAATGCTGCATCAAAGTGTCATTTGATGATGCATAGTCCAGAGATCTATGCTGATTTAAGTAGGCCAATCTTCTTATAGGATTAAGGATTTAGCAGACGTAGTGGTAGCCTCTGTCCTTTTATGTTTGTTTGAGTCTAAAGACAAAAAAAAGGTTATAGTTCTCCCAATCCCAATATTAAACTGAATCAAATGGTATCATATGTCAGCTGCTATGATTTGATATCTCTTTAGCTGAATATACTTTTGAAATCGCACCTCAACTTATTCTAATGAGTCTACTTTTATGTGGTTTCATGGAGGTAAGTTCCAGTAATCTCTGACATGTTGCCTGCAAAAGGGCTCTTCACTCCTAATTACTCTAAATGCGATAGCTGGTGAACTGTGACACGCTAACACATATTTCTCTGAGGATATACATGTGTCAATGTTTTTGCAGCACCACATCTGGCATGGATTGCATAGCCTCTAGCTGGTAATACTTCACATTCACACTGTAGCGTGTATAAGATTTATCAAAACCCTTTTGATACCTCACCCAAGGAGGGTCAAATCGAGGGCAACTGGACTTGATTGCAGACATCTGAAGGCATTTCATCTCTCATCCAAGGGACTTCTTCAGTTCTAACTGGCTGGCTTGTCTGGTTTCTAACTGATGGACTTCTGATGCCTCCTGCAAAAGACAAAGAGAGAATTTCCCAAGATGCCCAAACATGTGCATCAGACATACAATTTTACTCTTTAGACAGAACATGCGTGCCATCACTGCCCCACAGAGTTTACACCACCTAAAGGTGCTTCTACATGGGAATATGCCTCTGAACCTCAGCCACACATCACAGCCAAGTACAGTATGTGTGGCATTCTTCCAACAGGGTTCAATGAGAGCAACACAAGTCACTACAAAAAGCCAAGCCTGGGTTGAGAGAAGATTCACCTCAATACAAGATGACTCATATGTAAGTTTGAAATAAACAACAAACCATTTTCATGTGACAAGGCGTATTTTGCATCAATATCCAGTAAACGCTTGTACTTCTTCCAAGAAGCAGGTTTATTGAGTAATCTGGATAAGTTTGCTGAGTAAAATTCGAAATCTAATTCTTCAGGTTTTAATCAGCAAAGTTGCCCAGATAATTCTGCAAACCCGCTTCTTAGAGCAAGCCCCACAACATGGATTGACTCATCGAACCAACACTCCTCTCAAACAAATGTTTACCACAATGTTTACCCCACACCGACCATCTGATCCCACCCCCATATCTGACGTTTTGATTCCTCCCTTGTTTATACTGTTTCACTAATTGGAGAACTTTTTTTGCTTTTGTGTTTGGACTTGTGGAAAGGCCAGCTGCCATGCTCTAGTTCACTCACATAAAAGCCAGTTTCACTGAGGCGATGTCATGACACGGTAGTAGAGGTCAGCACTGAGATCTATGGCCAAATATGGACAGCGGATGTGGAAGAGATGACATACAGTAACTCGCTGGCTGCTCGCTTGGTGTAATCATGAATGGAACCCCTTTTTAAGTCACTCAGTTTAGATATTTGTAAGTTCCACATGACTCATTATTTTCAATTATGAAGTGAGGTTAATGTTATAGTTTGACTAATTTACTTACTAGATTACACTTGAAAAAAAACAAACTACATGAGGTAACAGATAACTGTTTTTACTAAAACAAAGATGGGATGAGCAAACGAAAGGTTAAGAAGAGGAGGGAGGATAGAAGTGATAAATGCTATCAGAGGAAGAATGAACAACAAAGCAGTATTTCTGCAGAAAATAAATTATATAGTACACATACCACCCCCACAACACATTTCACCATTGGGCTGGTCTCACTAGTGTTTCTCACGCAAGGTTCCCTTTACTCATTGTTTGAATGAATGGACAGATACATAAACGGACAAAAGCAGGGATCAAGGAAAGGGTAGGCGGATGGGTAAAATGTCTTGACTAACTCTAACCTTTAACTTCCTACACAGTAGTTGAAAGTTTACCCCTGCATTTGTTTAGTGTCATGTAGAACTTAAAATGATAAGTCACGTTACAGCATGAATCACACATCTACAACCTCAAAACACTATGGATTGCAGTGTAAGTGTCCATGTTTCTGGGTTACAATTGTGTGACAAGTGCTGACAACACCCAATATGGCTGGCTCAGATTAAGAAGTTTGCACAGCAATGTTGCTATAGGTTACTGTACATCTTATAATCAAGGTGTGACAGCCAAGTATATAAAAAAAAAAAATGGTTCTGCTGCCTGGAGCAAACCTCTGTCTTAACTCTTCTCATGTTCGTGCCATCAGTCGTTCGTCTTGGAGAAGTATCTCCTTGGTTATGAACCAATAAACCACTCAGGTATTTGTCAAAACTGGTCCAGACAGGGTCTGAATGCCTACCAGGCATATGTCACCAGGGACATAGTTAATAAATCACTGAAACTAAAACTATGGAAGCAATTAAAGCCCACATATGGAGAAATAAATGAAACTTAAAGTGTGTCAATCAAATATTAATAATTGTGCACTTGTACAAAACATGTGGTTTAATGAATTCAAAGTCTTTGAATATCCCTAAATTTTAAATAAAATTATACTTTGGAGCAGGATTAGGTTAACCATAACCCTTACTGCACCCACTAAAAAGAGGATTACATTTTTTAAATGTTTTCATATCATTTTTAAATAATATTTTCCTATTATCGCCTTAAATTCTGATCTGAATGTTGTTTCAATTCCTTGTAATTATAAATCATGCTTATTTCAATCGAAATAGGTTTTTGTAATTTTGAAGATATTTAGTGGTGTAAAGATCAGGTATTTTAACAAAAACAACTACTGTATGTATATGTTTGTGATTGTACAATATAAACTTCAAATGCCCTGATATATTACCAAAGGACAGGAGGTCCATGCACTCAATTGTCATCGGCATCATTCATTTCTGGTTACTTTGTAGGCAGTAGGAAACTTTACAGCTCATTGTGGAAAGTATTATAGATAGACAGAGGGCCACACGTGAGTAAAAACTAACCTTAACCCACTTTTGGTTAACAAGGTTATGGGAGACAACCACAGCTTTCTACTGTTGACAGTACAACACTGGAACACTGTGACATTTCACAATGCAGAAATGTCCTCACTATGAAACTATTTTTTTTTTAAAATCATGATGCCTTTTACTGTCATTGCCTCATGGGAATGAATTGAATCAAACTGGGAGAGGGTTGTTGTTGTGGTTTGTGGTTTGCCCTATGATGTTATGAGTTATATTGTTTTCTACCTTACTGTAATACAACTATAATCTGCTTTCTCTTCTTGGTCATATCTGGACTTCCCAGGAGTGCACAACTTAAGCTTCTCCTTCGACATTCCTAACTGAATTACATCCACTCCCCCTCAGTGACACACAGGCATGCATACAGATGCACTAACACACTCCAGTAGTTATAGGGACCATCATAATGAATTGCCTAACCCCAACCTGTACACTAACCTGAACTCTAAAACCAAATATGAGATATCCAACAGCCGTTTGAAGTATGAATGAATGAATGATAGACACACACACACACACACACACACACACACACACACACACACACACACACACACACACACACACACACACACACACACACACACACACACACACACACACACACACACACAGTCACTGTACATACACATGTCTTTTAGTAGCCTATGTCTTGGCTCCATCTACTGACTAAGAAAGGAATATGATGTTGGAACTTCACTGTACAGAATTATGTTTGACACTGGAAGCTTTTTTATGTTCATCTGCTGAAAGTGGAAAGTTTCTCTGTGCTCATTGAAAAGCCAGCTTTAAGTGGTGGACCTAAGAGCATTATTATGACATCACAAATGGTTTGGTAGCCAATCCTGGTCCAACAAGTGTGACGAAGCCTCCAGTGCACAAACACTGAGAATGGACTTTCCAGTGGAGTTGGAGACATCTTGTGTCCAACAGGAAAATGTCTGAAATTAAATGTACATGGTCAGATCTACCATTCGGGCAATGTGGGCAAGTGCCCAGGAGCCCTTGAGCAGAAAGGGGCCCTCGAGCATGAGCAGAAAAAAATCCATATCAGACACAAATTATCTATTTTATATGCATTATAAAACATGTCTGAAGGGGAACTTTAAGCACCTTGGACTGCCAATGTGCATGGAAACCCTTTTCCGCCAATGTGATAAAAAAATTATAATGAGAAACTCTCTCAAAATAATGAGATACTATCTCAAAATAATACGAATGTATCTAAAAATAAAGAGATACCAAAATGTTTTCAATTATACTGTTCCGGTCAAGTCAAATTTATTTGTATAGTACTTTTCTTACACAGTTATCGAAGCCCATTTCTGCCAATGTGATGAAAACAAGATCCTGTAAGTCTACATAATGGGAAACTTTCCCAAAATAATGATTTAATATCTCAAAATGATGACTTAGTATCTCAAAATAATGAGAAACTAATAAGTCATAAGATAAGTCATTATTTTGTGATATAGTACATAGAGGAACTACATTTCCCACAATGCTCTACTAGTCGTGACAAATTCAAATCGCAAACTGCGCATGCACGCGGTGTTCTCGGGGAAAAAATGGCGGCACTGCTGCTGCAGGAGTTTGAAAGCTCCGAGATATCAAAGCTACCCAAAACAATTCAGAACAAACTCGAGAAGATCCTGACAGATCAGCAATATGAAATCGATTCTTTGAAAGCACAACAAGAACAAATTAGAGTCGACAGCGGTAAGATATGGCTCATTATTTAGCTAGCTAGCGGTGCTAAAGTGCTCACCGTGTAATGAAACGCACGTTTGAAGGACCGAGCAAAGTTAAAGTGAATCATTTAGCTTTGGACGTTTCTAACACATACACTTTCAATTGTAGATTGTTTAATATGTGTTTGTACGGCTTTGAGAAGTCGTCCTCGGTAAATCCTCAGATTGTTATCAGCTAAAATGTGACGCTAACTAATGCTAACCTGAGCTAGCCTGCTTAGCGTCAACACGGTGACATTTTCTGATGTTTGTTTTTGTTAGTGATCATATTTTTCTTCTTACAGAACAACACTTCTTTGAGAAAGTGAAACAGCTTGCTCAGTGTCAGGACGAGTTTTTATCCAAGACTCAACAGCACCTTAAACTCAAAGAAGAGTTCACCAAGCTCGGTGAACCTTTTGTAATATTGCCTATACATAGCATTACCTTGATTTAGCTTTTCTTGGCTATTAACAATAGGATTTTGGCTTTTTCAGAGGATGAACTCAAAGGTGTGCGTGAGAAAAACAAGGAATATGAAAATGTCCAAGGGAGGTTATCATCAGAGCAGGTATGGCTAACAAAATACGCTTTGTTTAAAGATAAAGAAGCTTTATGTGATGTTTAATCATTATATTCTTCGAGAAACAAATAATGATATATAGCGACTGGTTATCCGTTTTTGTGCGGCTTGAATTTGTGGAAAAATGTTAAACATCCTACCACAAGATTGTGAAAACTTTTATTTTGCTTATAAATTCGAGAAAAGGGCGAGTTCACTGCTCTTTTTCGCATCCAGACCACATTAGACCAGGTCAATCCAGATTACCTAGACCTGTCAAATCTGGATCATAACAAGGAGACTCCTGGGACTGATTGAAACAGACTTTCAGATTTGTTAAACATTTATTATTTATTTATTATTTGTGAAAACTACAAGCAAGGCAAGCAGCTTTATTTTCAATGTGCTTTACATAAAAACAAACATTCATCAGTAGGAATTGGAAACGAAAAACATACAATTTGAAAAATATAAATAAAACCAAATAATAGTAAACACATGGAAACATTAAATCATACAATTAAAAACAAAAAACCCCACTAATAATAAAAAAATAAAAACAAAGTACAGAAAAATATAAAGAGAAAAATAAAATAAAAACTAGACTAGAATAGAGCATTAAATATAAGTTTGCAGCATAACAAAATGATTTGCTTTAAAATCATTAAAAGGACATTAAGTGCAAATGAAAGATTAAGATTTAAAGTACTTTAAAAGAGCTCAATCATAAGCACAGGAGAAGAGTTTTTAACCTGGATTTAAAGATGTTAACATTTGGGGCTGATTTCAGTTCTTCTGGTAGCTTGTTCCAGTTGTGTGCAGCATAACAGCTAAATGCTACTTCACAATGTCTGGTTTGAACTCTGGGCTCCACTAGCTGACCTGAAAAGGGTGATTTCACTGTTTTTTCCCACCTGTGCAGAACACATCAGACCACAACCAGGGCAGAAACCACTATACTTAGACTTTAGAAAATTCCTGGAGTGTCCATGTTAATCTAGTCCAGATTTGACAAGTCTATAAATACAGTGGATTTAGATCTGGGTCTAATGTCTAACGTGGTCTTTTTCTGTTTTCATAAGCCAGGTTTTGCAAAAGTGGGTTTAAACAGCTTTACGGCTTTTGCTATGATGTCTAACATTTTTTCACAAGTGTAAGTAGTAAACAAACAGAGATTCAGCCTCTAAATATCATTATTTCCCTTAACCCCCAACTGGAGGCAAACTTAAACATAATCTATGTTCCTGTGTGTTGTTGCATATTATATAATCTGTTGTAATTAACTCAACCTATATCAACTGTATCGAGGGTTTACGTATTAGAAGTAGTGCTGTTGTATCTACAAGGTAGGTAGGTACATTTTTCCTTGCATTTCCTTAGATTTGGCTATGGGCATACTTAATGGAGATCAGATATTTAGGCATATTTAAGTCTAATGATGTGTAGGAAGGACTGAGTGTTTAAATTTGCTTGTAAACGGGACACAGTTGCAGTCAGCTAAAAATTAATCAAGAACTATTTCATTTCAGTAATTTTTCCAGGCAAAAAAATAACAAATATTCTCAAGTTTCAGCTTCTCAAGTGTGAGGGAACAGAAAAGTGAATATATTTAGGTTTTTGGTCTGTTGGTCAGACAAGGCAAACTAAGTGAAGATGTCACATGTAATTGGAGAAATTGTAAATGGGAAAATGGAAAATATTTTCAATTTTTTTTAACACTTTATAAACTAGGCAATTAACACAATGAGTGAGAAAATAATCTGAAGATGAATCAATAATGAAATTAATCATTAGTTGCAGCCCTATTTGTCAGTCACACAGGCTTTAATTGGACAGAATAAAGGATGGAGCAAATATTTTCCATACAGAAGTGAAATGCGACCATACCTTTTAATTGAGTTGAATGATGGGGAAAGTGATGACCACTAAGACTACGGATATAATCAGTACAAGTATAACTTCTGTAAGCCATGCCCAGAAATCACTGATTAATATTGAGACGTATGCCTTTAGACGGTGCTGTCAAAAGCCAAAGAAGAACTGGAGGGAGAAAAGCGAGAACTTGTACGAACACTGGAAAGGAGATCCTTGGAAGTGGAAAATTTAAATGGTATGGACAAATGAATTAGTCTAGAGACTTTTCCTTAAATGTTTTGTATTTACATACTAATCCATGTTTTGTTTTGTTTCTGTTGTCCCACCAGATGACTTGAGGCAACTCAATGATAAGTTGGTGGAAGTCAACACCTCTAAAATGGCTCTGCAGATGAAGCTGGATGAGCTTGAAGCAGCTGAAGTCAACATTAAAGTGAGACATACTGTTATTTTCATAGTGACTATTTGAATATTTTAACATCAGATGTGTTTACAGAGGAAGTGACTTTGTAAAAAGCTGCTATGTTATACTATACATGTTGTCTTATTATCAAATTACTGAATGACATCGTGGTGGTTTGCCATTCCAGTACAAGGAGAAACGTATGGAACAAGAGAAGGAGCTGCTGAATGGCCAAACATCTTGGCTAAATGAGGAGTTGAAGGCCAAGAGTGAGGAGCTATTGTCCCTGTCCCGACAGAAGGGTAACGAGATCCTGGAACTGAAGTGCAACCTGGAGAACAGAGAAGATGAGGCATGTTTTCTTTATTTTACTTTACTGTATATATTCATCTTACAGTGATAATGAATGTTAGGAATGAAAACACCAAAACAGAGATGGTGTCTGGACGCACTTTGCACTTTACTTTAAAAACAGTCACATTCAACCTAGTGCTCACTGTCATGGTCAGAACTTAATTATGTTTTTTCTTTTGTGATTTCCAGTTGACAAGACTCCAAGACCAAGTGGCCAGTTTGAAGACTTCAAATGAGAGCCTTCAGAAACAGAATGAGGACATGATCAGCAAACTGAGAGAAGTATGTGTGCTGTTTCTTGCAGCCTCCCAGAAGTTTGCAGTTCATCTTTTTTTGTTTTTTTTAGTTGGACTATATTCACATTTTTGTTGGGTGTATTCTGCAACAATTACAACTATTGTAACACTCACTGTGAAGTTTAATAATTGAAGTGAATATGTGGTTGTTTACTCGTTTTAGTCCAAGGAGCAGCAAGCCACCATGGAGGAAAAGTTCAGAAATGAGCTGAATGCCAACATCAAGCTTTCCAATTTATACAAGGTATGTTCCTGTGTTCAAACAAACCTAAATAATCTGGTACTTTTTACTTTTACTAAAATTCCTTTAGACCTGCGTCTCCATTTTTAGTCAACAGGGTGTCATTGTGTCACAGATATGGAATAAGCAACCTTTTCCTTTTATCATATTTTATTAGATAAATATTATGTCTTTGTGGTAAAAGATATAGTAGATGCCAACATTAACCTTTTCCTTGTGGCGGCAGGGAGCAGCAGCAGATTCTGAGGCAAAAAGTGAAGAACTGAGTCTAGCAGTGGAGGAGCTGCATAAGCTGTTGAAAGATGCTGGAGAAGGTATGAGGCTACCACAATAACCATAACTACCATTCTCATTATTTAACATATGGTTAAACTGTATGGTTTAACTGCTAAATGGGTTTCTACTTGTTGGTACTCCCCGTCATTTGTTCTGTTTCCTCCTGTCACTGCAGCAAACAAGGCCCTTGAGGGGAAGTTGCAGGAGATGAATGGTGCCACAGACAACACTGTTGCTGAGCTGAAGGAGAGGATCCAGGGGCTCGAGAAAGAACTGGACAACGCCAATGACCTGCTGTCTAATTCTAAACTTAGAGGTCAGTTGGGCCGATTTAAATCCTGTCCAAATCTTTGTAACACAGGTTTACATTGAGGACATATACATTTTGTGAAGTTGATGTGATGCCTTGTAGGGGTTGTGTTAGTTATATAAATAACAATAACTTGTGATCTGTGTTCTCCTTTTTATGTCTAGGCCCTGTCCGCACAACATCTTTGATCACAGAGGAGCAAATGACAACTATGTCTCCAACAGCAGCTGCTGTATCCAAGATAAAACCTGGAATGAAGCTAACTGAGGTATGTGTAGTTGAATATCAATGCCCAAACTACAGACTTTATTGTAAATGGTCTCACTTGGCTTGTAAGAATGAGTTTGCTATTGATGAGCTCCATTAGACTGACACAAATGGATTTCCAATATCATATGATGTAATGCCATTTTTAGACCCTCTTATGGCTCAGCTGCTGGACAACAACATTTTCAGTCCGCTGTTAAGGACTAATTTGATTGTTTTTAATTTGGTTGTTTAGTTTCATGTGTTATTTTTACACAAGATTTCAGTTGTATTTATTTGTTTTTGGCCAGTTGTATACTGCCTATGTGGAGAGCCAAGAGCAGCTGCAGTTGGAGCGCCTGGAGAACAAGCGGGTCAACAAGTACCTGGATGATATCGTGCAGGAAGTGGAAGGCAAAGCCCCCATCCTCAAACGGCAGAGAGACGAACATGAGCGCATGCAGAAGTCAGTCGCCAGTCTTTCCACCAAGCTGGAGCAGGCTGTGACGGTGTGTATTGATTTTCTTAGAAATTGAACAGGGTGGGGTAGTAATGCTGGGAATTTTCTTATTTTGAAGATGTGATGTCCCATATGCATTTAAAGTCAACACTGATTAATTTCTTATATTTTCAGGAGGTGCACCGCCTGCAGAAGGATGCTGATGAAGCCAACAAGCGCTCCTCTGTCCTGGAGAGGGACAACCAGAGGTCTGATCTGCAGGTCTCAGACATGGCTCAGCAGGTGGGTTTGCTATCATCTCCCATCTTATGGGGTATATATTGAAATTCTTTATTAGGATAACCCCTTGAGATGTACCATTTTGTTTTCAAGGGGATCCTTAACAAAATACAACACAGCAAAAACATTTAACAAAAAAATTGACAAAACAAATAAATAATACCATCATAAAGACAAACAGAATACATTAAAACAAAAAGACAAAATACAACAAAAGCCCAACAAAAATACATGCTGATTATAATTATTCTCAGAAAATGAAACTATAAATAGGTTTTCAATAAATGCTTACTGTCAAAGTTCTTCTTTACCTTTCTTGCTAGGTGCGTGTGCTCCTTATCGAGCTGGAAGAGGCCCGTGGAAACCATGTGATTCATGAGGAGGAGGTTAGCTCAGCCGATGTCAGCAGCACATCTGAGGTGATCAGTCAACACCTGGTGACGTTCCGCGGTGTGGAAGAGCTGCAGAAGCAGAACCAGCGTCTTCTGTTGGCCCTCAGGGACCTCAGCGATGCCCAAGAGAAAGAAGAGCACGAGGCCACCGGCAATAAGTATGTCTGACTCTGTGCTGGTTTGACTTTGTTCAGTGTGTTTCTTGATGTCTCACCAGCCAATTCAGTGATTGGTAACAAAACAGTGGCTGTGTGAATATCACAATTTCACCTGATTAAAATAATAATGATGTTATGTACGGTATATAGTCATAAATCAATACTTTATATAAACTAAGAAATCTATCTCTGCTTGACTCTGGTAGCTTTATTTGAATATTATAGTTGCTTCTCCAGAAAATGAATTTTTAGATGTTTTTCGTGTGAAATTATGATGATACTATGATAATATTGTTTGTTTAGACATTTAATTTAGGTAGAATTCAGGTCATTTCCAGTCTATAGTCTCAGTTCATCTCACTCTCACTTAACTAACACTTAAACACTTGGTTGAGATACTTGAACATACATGTAAACGAGTGTGTGTGTGTGGTGTGAAGAAATGTCAGATGGGCTAATCAGTATGAACTATCACAGGCGTGGTGAGCTGGAGCAAAGTTTGGACAAAGCCCAGGTTGAGCTGGAGTCCCTGAAGGAGCAACGCAACCAGCAGATAAAGATGACGGAGTCCATTGTGAGGCAGAGGGACATGTACCGTGTGTTGCTGGCCCAGGCAACAGGAGTCAGTTTCCCTCAGCAAGGTAACGCACACAAGAGATCAGTCATATACTATTGACACATGACAGTGCGCATAAAGCTTCTGGAAAGGTTTAATGATTAGATGGCTTTTCATTTTTAACATCGCTGAATGTGTTCTCCAGCAAATTATAGTTCAGATTCAGTTAGATCTCACTGTTTAACTTATACAGTATTATTATAGTTTGCCCTGTGTGGCTGAACTGAAGTGTTTTTGATTAAGGTACACCACCTGAGGAGTTCTCCCTGACTTCCACCCCACGACGTTCACCCGCAGCCACTCCCACCACAGGAACACCCACTGCACTCGTCTCCATGGCAGCAGAATCTGCTGAAGCACTGGAGGCCAAGGCAGCTTTGCGACAGGTGAGCTCCATGTTTGCCAAAAACTGAGTATATTTGGGCTTCTGTTCCTTTTGCATCCATTTATCAAAGCTAAGCAGTTACAGCAGGGTGCAGGTGTGTTCATCTCCACAATGTAATGATTATATTTATTTAGAAGCATAAGATAGTTTGTAGATTTTTGCTGCATGGTGTATGGCAGCGCCCGCAATGTGTTCAATGGGATTAAATCTGTCTCTAACTCTTGTAGATCCAGGCCTGATTATGAAGTATTACCAGATTAAAATACTCTCATGGCTTCAGCTTTCCCAATTTCTGTAAATTATTTGAAAAATACTGCGTATATTTCTGGATCAGTATTTGCGTGTTGAGTGTTGCCCACAGCAAGTGACATGCTTTTGTAATTGTATTATGTTGCCACTAGAGGGCAATGTGCCTCTACTTTCTGTTACATTTTGTACTGGAAAAATTCTGACACCTTTTGCTTCTGATACCAAGCAGAATTAATTCAGTCTTAACTGTAGGCTGAAACTCATAAACATTTACATGTAAAGACTACACACCTGTGATTAATTTGTATAACTTTCAGATGGAACTACATTCATGGACAGTTGTATACAAGTTTAACTGGATTTTACTTCGTATATGAAAGGGTGAACAATTCCCTCTGTTGGGGTGAACATTAAAATTGTTTAATCAACATTTCAGTCAGTCAGTCTATAAAAACAGTGAGTGATAGTGAAGCTAAACTAAAAAGGAAACTTTATTTGGTACTGTGTGTCCATTGTTCCCCATCAAACATGTTTCTTTTGTGTGAAAAAGGTATTACAAGAATAACCATAGGAAGTAAGAATGTCTCGTTATATCTGCAGTTGCAGGAGGTGTTCACTGCCTATAAGAAGGAGCGTGTGGAGTCTGACAAGGGACTGACTGGGCAAAATGAGAAGCTCCAGGAGCAGCTTTCTGACCTCCGCTCCCAAAATGCAAAGACATCCACACAGCTCGAGTTTGCTTCTAAGAGGTAAGTTTGAAATACATGTACATGAGCAGGAACATAAGTCTGTTGTTTGTCAACATTTTATGTTTAAATAATGCACAAGAGAGCTCATAGACAACTAGAAAAATGACGTGTCTCAATAATGTCAGGTACGAGATGCTGCAGGACAATGTCGAGGGCTACAGGAAAGAGATTGCCTCCCTCAGAGAAAAAGGACAGAAGATGGCCGCTGCCACACAGAAGCACGAGCAAACCATCCACACTTCAAATGAAGATCTGAGAGCTGCAAAAGAGAAGCTCGCTATGGCCGAGGTTTGTCTTTGTCCTAACAGAGTTTTTTTTTCCATTTCTTTAATCACTGAAGAAATATACACCAGTCTTTGATTTTTCCTTACTTTACCTTATCTCTCTCTGTCTCTTAGGGCCGTGCTGAGAGCCTACGAAAGGAGAGAGACATGCTGAAGCTGGTTGAGTCCAGGTTAAATCAGGAAAAAGAGACAATCCTAAGCCAACAGCAGAGCCAGAACCTGCTGCTTTCCAACCTGCAGACCATTCAGGTAATCTAACAGTGCCATTTCTCACTCAGTGTCACACACAGAAATAAATATGGTTCAAAATGTTAACTGTTGGGTTTTTTTGTTTTGTTTTAAACAAATTTTATTTAGGCCACTCTTGAGCGCTCAGAGACTGATACACGTCAGCGCCTCAACGGCCAGCTGGAGAAACAGGAACGAGAGATCTCCCAGCTGCAGAAGAGGCTGGAGAACGAGGTCGAACAGCGGCACCTGCTCAGCAGAAACCAGGAAGTAAGAGAATTTAACTGTTGCCAAGGTGTTTTCTGCAAGAGTACAAGATATTTCCAATTAAATTTGACTTTATGGACCATTGAATTATACTTTTCCTCACTGAGTTAAGATAAAAGATTTAGGGATTTTTTATTTGTAGTTACCGGGTTTTTTTTGTTCTCAAAAGGCTGCACAAGCTGGTTTGATCACAAGATTATTGATCAGTGGACATTAAGAACATAGAGTATATTTAGTTTGTTCACTCTATTTATCAATACCACTCTTTTTTTCATGCGCAGATCCAGTTAATGGATGCAAAGAGGCAGCTGGAAACACAGGTGGCTTTACAACAGAAGACCAAGGAGCTGCTGAGTGCTGCCGAGTTGGAGCTCAACACACACAGACTGCAGCAAGGCAGCAGCGAAGCACGCCACACACTGAACGCCCCCTCCACGCCCATCATCAGAGGTTGGCACTAACATGCACATACAGGCACAACACACTCAACATGCATAGAGGAGTGCAAAGTATTTTTGCTGTTAGTTTTCAAATGAAATGCAACTTCGGATTTAGGCAAAACATTTCAAGTCATTTGAAGCCAAATCATTTATTACATCTAAGTTACCATCTGTGTAATTATCATATACAAAAGTGGCTGTTTACATGCTAGGTTGCAAGTAAATGACAAAAAATTTTACAGATGCTGTCCTTTCTTCCCATCTACTGTCCCACATATGCACTCAGCCTACTTTAAGTATATGCAAGGAGGCTATTTTCTCATTAGCTGATGCAATTTCTAGCATTTCATATGAAGCCAGACCCAGTAAAATTCAATTAAATGTCTAAACCACAGCCATACAAATGTTTGTGGCTTTTAAGCAGACTCTTAACTATGTTATGTTTTTTTCATCAGTCCTCATTCCATCTTCACCTCCCTGTCTAAAATGTGCCTCAGTCACTCATGTCACTGATTCTCCTGCTTTCAGGCTTGCAGGCTTCAGATCAAGACAGAGAGGATCTGCAGGGCCGCCTGCGCTTGGCTGAAAGCCGAGCAGAGGAGCTGGCAGAGAGTCTCAGGGCAGCCACCTCCAGCATGGAGCAGTACAGAGCCATGGCTCAGAGCCTGGAGGAGTCCCTGGATAAAGAGAAACAGGTGGGGAACACTATCATGACAAAAAAAATCCAAAGAAACTGCTTATCCGTGTTCCTGCTCTCATAAATCAACTGGCCACAAAAAGATAAAATCACCTTCACATACAAAAAAGTATGTGGGAGCTAGATGTCAGGTGTCAAATCATTTTATTTGTATATTCTAATATCCCAGGTCACAAATTCCCCTCAAAATGGCAACAAACTGGCTTCTTTTATTATATTAGTATGGTATTTATTATCTGCCATTGATACTGGGACATGTTTGATGATTGGTTACATATGCCTGAACTCTTAGCTTTCCCTCTTGGTATAATATTGCACATTTAGACATTTTTGGGAAGATAACTGTACTATAATGTTGCAAAATGTGTAATGTCCAGGTAACGGAGCAGGCACGCTCGTCCATTGAAACCCGTATGAAGGAGGCTGTAGAGCAGCACCGCAGGCTGCAGGAGAAGCTTCTTGATGCAGAGAAAGAGAAACAAGCTATAGAGGACCTAAAGCAGAGAGCCCTGGTCTCTCTGGAGGAGCAGGTAATCAAAGTCCCATATTTTTTTATGTTAGTTATGTTGTACGCATATTAAGTCCAAGTATTGGTGTACATTTTCCTTTTAAAAAATCTCAATTCACTATTTTATTGCCCTCGCCACTTTTTGCAGTCTGAGACTTGTTTTTCTTATTTGGTGTGTGTGTGTGTGTGTGTGTGTGTGTGTGTGTGTGTGTGTGTGTGTGTGTGTGTGTGTGTGTGTGTGTGTGTGTGTGTGTGTGTGTGTGTGTGTGTGTGTGTGTGTGTGTGTGTGTGTGTGTGTGTGTGTGTGTGTGTGTGTGTTAGATAAACACTTTGAGGAGGAGTCTAAGCAGTGCCCAGGCAGATCGCCAGGCGGCACTATTGCGAGTGACAGTCGCTGAAACCCAGCAGCAGCAGGCTCTACAAGACAGCCAGGATCAGGTAAGCAGCCATTACACAATTAATTGCAGAAGAGTGTGATCCTGATTGGTTTTTCCTACTGGGAATTTCAAATTAGGATTGCCAGTTATTGTTATTAAAATCAGCAAATCTGATACAAATAACCATTTCTTTCCTGTCTTCATGGGAGAAACCTCTTTTGTAAAAAACCACCACACTTCCCCATGTTCATATTTATACCTAAAATATTTTCCTGGGTAGTCCTCGGCACAACTAGTTGTGTATTTCAGAGTAGAGATTCATTACAACCCTCCAAAATCTGTGTAGCATGTGAAATGTCAGTAAATAGCAATTTCTACATCTGTCAGACATTTGGTAAACCAGATGATTTGATGGATCAGGTGGTGAAAACAAAGTGAGCAGTAAGGCTTAGTGAAATTAGTTATCTCTGGACAGATGATATCACATCTTTTTCTTTTCTCAAGGCTAAGCTGGCAGCTGAGACACAAGATAAATATGAGCGGGAGATGATGCTTCATGCAGCAGATGTGGAGGCCCTGCAGGCTGCGAAGGCTCAGGCCCTCCAAGCCGTGGAGCTCAGACACCAACTGGACGAGCGAACCCAGAGGGTCCAAGCTGAGCTACTGGAGGCCAGGGTCTCCTGGGGGGAGCAGGAGAAGATCCTCAAGGTTGGTTGAAAAGCTGATTAGATAGACAGATACAGTATAAAAATGTAGCAATAGGTTTTAGATTGTATTCTATAGTAACTCTTTACTTTACTTTAGTATTTTTCTAATCCCTGTAGATCAACCTTTGACATAATGTGGACATCTTTTTTTTTTCCTCATGTCACAGGAGGAGATGTCCAAGATAGAGAACCGCCATGACGAGTTGCAGACACAGAACACTCTCCTGCACGAGCAGCTCCAAACAATGAGTAGCAAGATGGCTGACAATTTACAGCGTGCTTCAAGTGAGAGTCCCATGAACATCTCCCTGACTGAAGAGGGCAAATCTCAAGACCAAGTCCTTGAGATTCTCAGGTAACCTATGTTTACACATTACAAATGACACATTAAGACACTCTTTCACATTAAGAGTCCTACATACATTTGGAAAAAGCTATCCAGAAAATGATATAGCCCACTTCAGGTCTTGCTCTTATACTTCCATGCTCCTCCTTGTTTTGGACATACTTATCTGTTCTCTATCACAGGTTTGTGCGTCGGGAAAAAGAGATTGCAGAGTCTCGTTTTGAGGTTGCCCAAGGGGAGAGTTTGCGTTACCGTCTGAGAGTGGAGCACCTGGAACGAGAACTGAAGGAGGTGCAGGACAGCTTGAGTGCTGCAAGGGAGAGGATGCAGGTATGTTTTTATACTCACTGATCCCACAATTAGAAATAATGTTGTGTACAGCAACTACTTGTTAGATTGCTCAATTGTGGTTAGACCTTTTTAGAAAAACTGTATGTGACTTAAAGACCAATGTTCATCTGACTCAGGTGACAGCAAAGACCTTAGCTCAGCACGATGAGCTGATGAAGAAGACGGAAACTATGAGCATCCTGATGGAGACCAACAAGATGCTGAGAGAGGAGAGGGACAAGATGGAGCAAGAGCTGCAGCAAACCCAAGCTAAGGTAACAGTTGCATTTCTTTCAAGAATGTAGTTTGCCACAACTCTCCGTGCACTCCTAACTACAGCAGTTCATAATTCACTCTATTAGGGCAGTATTTTCCAGTGAACCTCCCAATCTACTTTGTTTCAGTTCCTCTCATTTGTGTTTCAGGTGCAAAAGATGGAGTCAGACATCATGCCACTGCAACAGGCGAACTCCGAGCTGAGTGAGAAGAGCGGGATGCTGCAAGCAGAAAAGAAGATACTGGAAGAAGAGATCAAGCGCTGGAAGGCTCGGACCCAGGTCAGTGAAAAGACTAGAAAGTAAACCAACAAAGCTGCTTATAGGAAGAAGTCAAGATAAATAATAATGTTATTTTATTCTTAATGTTTTTATGTATTCATACCACTAACTCACAGGTTTTTGTCCCGTTGTTTTAGCATTTGGTGAGCCAGCAGAAAGATTCAGATCCTGAAGAGTACAAGCGTCTTCATTCGGAGAAGGAGGCTCACCTTAAACGTATTCAGCAGCTCACTGAGGAGAGCAACAGACTTAAAGCAGACGTGACCAGGTGAGGGACTCTAAATAACATAAGTGTTGAATTGTTACTGAGCAGGTTTTTACAGACCAGTCTTTTTCTCCATGCAATCTGTTTGACTTCTTGGGATCTTCACCACTCAGTCCTACCCAATTTCTTTGCCTTAGTCATTCATTTTCCCCATCTCTTCATTTCTCTCTACAGGACCAATAATCTAACCACATCCCTGCAAAGCCAGATACAGAACTTGCGTGACAACATGAGTAAGATAACTGATGAGAGGAATTCGCTAAAGAAGGAACTGGATGCCAAGAACCAGGAGCTCCAGGAGAAGGTGCGGACGATCACCCAGGTCAAGAAGATTGGACGCCGCTACAAGACTCAGTATGATGAGCTCAAAGTGGAACATGACAAGGTGTGGGTTTAGGAGCTGTTTCTACTTTTTAATCCAAAGATTTGAGAAAAAAGAGCATGGTTGTATTATACATTTCAATCCACTAGAAACAGTCAACACCACCACTGTTTGTGCTGGTTTAAGCATAATCGATATTTTCTGTCCTCCAGATGGTAGCTGAGGCCGCGGCAGGTCCATCTCAAGAAGAGGAGGCTCGTCAAGCCTCAGTTCAGGAACTACAGAGCCTCAAAGATTCTCTTAGCCAGGCTGAATCCAAGACCAAAGAGCTGGAGGGACAGCTGGAGAACATTAACAAGGTTAGACATAACAAGTCAAGTTTGAGATAAAACGTTTTACTGGGCTGTAGACTCTGTGTCCAGGCTCATGTTCCTCTCAGCCTCTTATCAGGGAGACAGAGAACACTTGCATTGTGATCAGTTTGAGAAATCATGTAGCTTGCATAATTTAAGCCATTACAATGCAAAAAGTAATATTGAAACAGGCAGTAGCTAGACAGCATTAATTACTGTATCCCATCCACTGAATAAGCATGCTTATCTTTTTTTTTTTTAACATACATTTATTTGCACCATGTCTTCCTGGTCTGCCTCAGGTGGTTACAGAGCGTGAGACTGAAGCGCGCAACGCCCAGGAACAGTCATCCAGGTTGCAGACAGAGCTGACCAGGCTGAGGCAGGAGCTGCAGGATAAGGCTTCCCAGGAGGACACACTGAGACAGCAGATGACCGACAAGGAGGAAAAGACCAGGAAGGCCATCGTTTATGCCAAGCAGAAGATCAACCAGCTCATGGGTTAGAGAAGCTTACATTACCACAAATGAAACTACAATAATAATCCTTTTTTTCCTCAATTCTTCTCCCCATTTGCCTTTCCTATTGTAGTGTTCCTTGTATGTTTGATTGAAATCTAAGACCAAATTAATTTATGCCCAGCCACCAAAGAGCAGTTGCAGAAGGAAAATGAGGAGCTAAAGCAGCAGCGTGAGGAGTTGGAGGTGCGAGTGAGTGCTCTCAAGTCCCAGTACGAGGGCCGTCTGAGTCGACAGGAGAGAGAACTGAGAGACCTGCGAGGTCAACAGGAGAGACAGGAGCAAAGAGACGAGCCAGCTGAGGCAGGTCCTAGTAAGGTGAGAAACTGTTTACCATGTGATCGCATGAATATTTTTCTTTTAATTGTTTTACTTTTTCACTAAATTTGAAAACCCATAGAGACATTGAGTTAAGCGTTAAGGTTGCTAAAACAAGCGTAAAGCAAACTGATAATAAACAAAGCTCCCAAAGCACTTTTGTTGTTATTAGTTAGCTATTAATCTCTCTTTGGATTTTAGTTTTATTACCATAAACTAGAAATTACATCAAGTTTTCAGCACTGTAAAACTTACCTAAAATATTTCAGGTTTTGTTCCTAGAGCCAAAGAGCATTTTAAAGTCTGTTAATGCTTTGTCATGTAATGGTATGAGACAACTGCTGTCCCATGGGTGATGCATTGAATACACAATGGATTTGTGGTGAAAAATGTGAGACATGTCTAAAAGAGCATGTCCGGTGGTATGGTTACAAGTTTGGGTGGAACTCTACAGCATCATGACTCAAAGCACCTTGTTGATCTCCATGATGACTTTTGTCTGTCTGTCCTGATTTTAGACCCAGGAGCAGCAGAGGAGCACAGAACAGAGACAGATCAGTCTGAAGACAACCCCAGCTGCAGATAGGGGCAGGTATGATACACACCTGCAAAAGCTGCTTGTCATATATATGTATACTGTAGTGCAACAGAGATGCATAGAAATGAATAGACCATAGTTATTCCTAGTCATTATTAGGAGTCATTACTCAAGCCCCGATCTTTGTTTATTTCAGTGCTAGCAGCTCCGAACCTCCAACTGCCAACATTAAGCCAACACCTGTAGTGGCCACAGCCAGCAAGCAACCCGTCAACCCGGGGAACAAACCAACTCCAAGGGCAAGCATCAGGCCCATGATCACCCCAGCTACTGTACCCACCCCGACACCCACTGCTACTGTCATGCCCACCACACAGGTGGAGACCCAGGAAGGTAAGTCTAACAACAAAGCTTCAGATATGAATGTAGGAAACCAGCCAAGAGACTATTGGCCCTACAGATTAGTCAAACGTGATAAAGGCTACTCTACTAAAGACATATGATTTGGTTATGAATCCCCCTCCAACACTGACAAAGAGTGATTCCCTGAAATATATCTTGATACTATATAATACTTTTGGGGGCTCAGTGAAGAGTTTTTTTTATGGTACAATATCTCACTCTTCATTGGCTGAAACTCTTTTGCACTGATTGTGTCTCCTCTATAGCCATGCAGTCTACAGAAGGCCCACCAGTGGAGCATGTGACTGTGTACGGTAGCGCCAGTGGATCGGTGCGCTCCGCCAGCCCCAACATCCAGACCACTTTAGCGAGCCCCATGCTAAATGTGCAGCAGACCCAGACACAGGCCACAGCTTTTGTCCAGCCAACGCAGCAACAGAGTGTGACCCACACAGAGCCGGCCAATCAGGAGCCACCACCTGTCGTAATCGAGGCGACCCCCAGCTCGCAGGTGGAATGGCCTTCAACATCTTCTACTTCCTCTGTGTTTGGGACTGGTGAGAAATTATTTCTTTGAGAGTTGAGATGAATAAAGGTTTATGGTGGAGAGCAATGCAATTTTATTATACCGTTGTATTTTGAGAGATACAGAATTATTTGAAGAAACAAAGAGGTAGTTTGAGTTAATTAAATACACTTATTACCTTATTATAATGTTGCATGTAACACACAGGCTGCTATTTTGCAAACATTTGGAAGAAAAAGAAAAAAAAATCCATGCTGTGTCATCGTGTCAATTTTGCACCTGTATCAAACAGATTGGAGGAAACATATATTCAAGGAATTTCTTGTGCTTGCTGCTACAAATTTAACAATATGTGCATGAGTGCAGGCAGCTATCAACTATGATTTTAAAAGTATCATTTAACATCACTGTATGGCAATAGTCTAAACAGTAACCATGCCTTATCTCCAGTTTCAGCGACACCAGGAACCTCATCCATGTCCAAAAGACCTCGTGAAGAGGAGGAAAGCACCACCATGGTCACTGACACAGAGGCCTCCCAGGAGGATACCTCCAGGGCTCCTATACCCAAGAAGTTGCGCATTATCCAGAGAGTGGGTCCAGAGGTGCGAAGCAGGGTTACATACAGATCTCATTAGATGTTTTTAATGATTTCAAAATTGGCACAGTTCTTAATGTGTCATGTGTTTTACTCAGGAGGAGGTGCTGGCTGAGGACAGTGTTGAGGCTGAAGGAATGGTGCCAACAGACAGTCAGGACGGTGCAGAAGCCAGCCAGGTCATTATATCATCTAATACAAATAAATAATACATTTCAATGATCTCTTTACTTTAAGGTGTAAAATATATTTCTGTTTTCTGTCCCCAATATGTCATTAAGATGCTTTGGTATGATTAAAGAGCACAAATAAGGCCAGGATTGTTGGCCAGGGTCATTTCAGTGCTGTTATTACTGCTGGCAATTAACTTCATTTTTTCCGTACACCTCATTGTTGTGAGATTTACATCTTCAAATGAGCAGTTTTTTTCTTCTTTTTGCTTTACCAGAGAAGATGAACATGCTGCAACTGCATTTTGCTTCTTACATGTGTCGGGGAAGAATTATGGCCCAAGAAATCTCTATTTACAGCTATAAATTGTTTGGTCTGATGAATACAATGAAACAGGCAGGAGTAGTTAATACTAATGTTGCTGAATTAATTTGGTATTCACTTTTTGGTAGTACATGTAGCACAAGACCAAAAGTTGAACATGGCTTTCATTGTATCATCCTGCAGACGGAGGAGTTTCAAGTACTGGAGGACGGAGATGAGGGCACAGCTTCCCAGTCTGTTTCAATGGACCAAGAGGTTTCTCTGACACAAAGTGAAACCCCTGACCAGCATCAGCGGGAAGTTATCATCATCGTAACAGATACAGAGAGTGAGGAGGACCAGGAAGAGGAGGAGGAAGAGGAGGAAGAACAGGTAGATTCTTTAAGGCAAAATGTATCAGTGCGGAAATTTGTCTTTGTTTCCTCCCAACTGATTTTATCACTGCCCAATACAGGACTACGAAGATGAGGAGGAAGAGGAAGACGAGGAGGAAGAAGAAGAGGAGGAAGATGAAGAAGACGAGGAGGAAGATGATGGAGGGATGGGGGAAGAAGGGGAGGACAGTAACGAAGGGAGCGGGGATGGAAATGAGGCGTACGAAGGAGACGACACAGAGGTTCGATTACTCCATTACAACTTTGACCTTTTTTTTACGCTCAGACACCCACAAAACTGTCACATCCAGTACAGCGCATTAACCCTTCCCACGCTTACAGTCAGAGACTCACACGCTTTCCCGCTCACACTCAGTTTTTCCACTCTCTCGTTTCACTGTCACACTCATATTTTATCCCTCTGTCGTAACTTTCTGTCTGCATGTAGGCTGCGCGTGTGTGTGTGGGTGGGTGGGTTGGAGGGAGGGATGGTGGGTGTGTTTGTTGATTTTGGTTGTTTACCTTTTTTCTACATGTTCAGTGGGGTGAGTCAGTGTCTGCATAGGCACAGTTAATGGTCTTTTACTTATAATCTGCATGTGTGAAAGTTGTTTGATGTGGGGAGTCTGCAAACCACCGCCCAGTTGTGTGTGTGTGTGTGTGTGTGTGTGTTTGTTTTGACATAAAATAATACATTTTTACAACTTTTTAAAACCAGTTGTTAGAAGAAGAAGAAAAAAACACATAGCAGCTGACACAGTGACTGATGTTTAAATACATGCAATAAAATCTAAACTGTAGGTGTCACCTCTGCCTACGAGAAAAAAACAACCTAGTTTTTGTAACATTCCTAAGGGTTTGCTTCAAATTTTCCAGAATTTTATTCATCCTGGAAACTCACCTGGAAATGCAACGTTTAACCGTCCGATGAATGAGTTCATCAAATGCCAATTATTTTGATAATTGAACAATCATTTTAGTTATTTTTTAAAGAAGAAAATGCCTAAATTCTCTAAATTCTAACCCTTCAACGTGAATATTTTGTGGTGTTTTATGGCAGTGAATATCTTTGAGGTGTGGACTGTAGGACAGGACAAAAGAAGACATTTTAGGTTGCGACTTGGGCCTTGAGAAACAGTAATCAACTTTTTTTTTTTTTAAATCATTTGATACATTTAATTGTCCAAATGACTTATTGATTAGTCTAGAACATTTATAATGAATATAATCATTAATATGTTATAGTTGCAGCTTTAGTTTCTTCATGATAAAACATATTTATGAGGCTATCACTGATTAAATTATGCTCAGTTTATTCTCATATTATGGGATTAGTCTTATGATTAAACAATTATTGCCATTTATTGTTTCTTATATTTTATATTTGTATTGTAATCAGGGTGTCCTTGAAAAAGGCAGCTTGCTCTCAATATAACAAAAAAAAGTTTGAATCATCTTAAACCACAACTTTAAATCAACCAAATATATTTAATTGCCTCATTTCTATTTAGTGTGTCCATGGTAGGTTTATGATGTAATGGTTGGTTTTGTTTTTCCCCCTCTATCTCTGCTGTCAAGTTGGGAACAGCATGTACCATATTTTGAATGATAGTATTTTACATCAGATGGAACAAATCTTTCAAAGTTTGTCAGCTAATAATGGGTTCTCAAATGTTTCTCACCTTTGAAACATATGTGTATTTATGGAGATGTATTAATGTATTTTACTGGAATTTCTAAACTTTTTCAAAAGGGCATTTCTGTTCCACACAAGGAGGAAATGGATCATAATGTGTATGAGTTGCCCTGCCAGTATATCCTGGCATCCATAACGTGGGAAAACAAACCCACTGCTGATTTTATTTATTGCACATCTTTATTTCCTTTTTCATTTTCTGTTTTGAAATTTCTACTGATGGTTTTCCTTTTTCTCTTATGACTCTTGTCTTTATTATTTCCTTTTGTTCTTCCCTTTCTCAGGGAGCTGATGTAACAGACCCTGGCACAGAGACAGAAGAGAGTTTGGGGGCGTCTGACTCCACCCAGAGGCCCGCAGATTCCCAGACACCCAGCTGTAAGATCCAGGAAAGCGTGTCGAATGCACATACGTAGATCCACCTCAAACTCTCCACTTGCGCTCACAAACTGTCCCGCCATCCAATTAGTTATCTGAGACCTCAACGATGACTGAGAAAGATGTAATATGTTGTTGTCTGTCTGAAAGGAAGAGTGGCCGAAGTGGTAGCCAAAATAAAGGTCATTTTCAACAAGGGCACATAAAAGTTGTTTTTCTTTGAAAATGAATAATAAGTTCTTAGTACATTAGACAGGTGAGGCACACATTATGTGAAGATAATATAATACAATACATTTTTCTTGAGGGAACCTGCCAGATACTGGAAAATAATCCAATTTATTTATTTCACCACAAAGAAAGAAGCTGCTTCTGTTAATCATGTCACGTCTGCTACTGTTATAGTTGAGAGCAGTGCGATGGAGGTCTTTTCTACAGAGCAACCCATCACGAGCTCTGGTACACGCATGCCCCAGTCGCCACGGAGACCAACACATCAGCTGCCCGCCCGACTGAACACGCTGCCCGCCCCAACATCAGAACTAGGACCTCCTGCTCAAGTTCAGGTCTGAAAGAAAAAGGGGCAGATTTCAATGAGATAAATATAAAAAGAATATAACTTCAATATGTTTTGTGGCACAGTACAATATTTAACAGTTTTGTTATATATCACAGTGTATTCCTGTTCGTCGAGTCCCGCAGCTTGCTCCTGGGATGTCCAGCAGTGCTGTAAGTCACATCTGCAATTGTAGAAAATCCAAAAATACACCTTAAATATACAAAATTACCTTAATTATACAAATGTTAGTTTTAAATGTTTAGTCCTGTTTAGTCCTCCAATGCTCTTCTGCCATCTCTCCCTCTGCAGCAGCACTTCTTTGATGATGATGACAGGATGGTTCCCAACGCTCCCACTCTGGTGGTGCCACACCGCTCTGATGGTTTTGACCAGGCCATGCAGTAAGTCTCACACACACACGTACCACGGAAATCAGTGTAGAAATTTCAGTTTCATTAGTAATAAAAGTGCTGATAATGCTGATCTAATATCATTTTGTTCATATTTTTTAGTGTAACGTTAAGTTTCTAGGATTTATTTAAGAGATTAAGTGATATTAGTTTTGTACTTTGGGCTCTCACTTTTCAAAAAGTCAAGTTGAAATTAATTTGATCCAACAAGCAATTAAGTGAGTGGTTTCATCAAGGTTGTAGCGTTGACATTGCTCCATTTATTTTAAAGCCTCCACTGCCTCACTTGGTAAATTTGCCACCTATTGTGTTTTCCCCAAAAATACTACGTATGTATGTGTTTACTATATTGGGTTTTGTTTTTATTTCTCAAAATTGTTTTGTTTTTTTTCAATTTTTTCTGTTAAATGTTTGTTTTATGTAAAGCACATTGAGTTGCCACTGTGTATCATTACTACATTTCTTCTACTTTATAGCTTATTTGTGAGGGGTTTTTTTTAACTTTCATCGTGTTGATCTCATGGCTCTGGTTGACTCTGTGTGTTTTGTTTGCCAGTTCTCCACAAGTGGCCGGTGTCCCTCGCTTCCGGTTTGGCGCTTCAGAGGACATGCCACAGACCAGCTCGTCCTCGCACTCTGACCTGGGACAGCTTGCATCACAAGGAGGTACTCCACCACCACCACCACCACCACCACCACATGTTCTGCAGTTTCTATAAAGTTTCTCTAAGTTTCCCTTTTCTTCAAACTTCAAATCAATTCTTGTGAATGTCTTCAGGTCTTGGCATGTTTGAAAGCCCCCTGTTCCTCGCATCTCATGAAGAGGAGTCTGGTGGACGCAGCGTTCCCACCACACCTCTCCAAGTGTCAGCGCCAGGTATGTCTCATCACTCTGATGTGAGGAGATCTGGTCTGGTTTAGTCTTCTCATTAAAATACTCATTTCACACTAAAAAACATTGACAGTTGACATTGAGTTTGGAGGAGATTTGCAGATTTTGGAGGACTACCAGATCCTCCAACAAAAATCAGGGAGTGTATCTTGTTTTCATGTTCATCTCTTCCAGTAACCATCTTCTCAGAGGTGGTTCAGTCAGACGCCACGGAGCACACCTCCCAGTCAGTTCCCATGGTGAGCACATCGACACCGAGCCTGGTCGTGGCAGGAGCAGCCGGTTCAGGGGAGGAAAGAGATGATGTCTTCCTGGAGCCAGACACTGATAGGTGAGACTCACTCCTCTCTGTTTTTTTTGGTGCTGATGTTGAAAGTCAGCCCCATGGTCCTTGTTTCCCTCCCTTTCAACTACAGCGTTTATTCCTGTATATGCAGTATTTCTTTTCAGTAGTTGTTGGTTTAATTTGAAATGTAATCCTGTCTTTATGCACTGTAAAAATCAAATTTTAAAACTGTCAGAAAATTGTCAGGTTTATATTAGTATTTTCTTGCTTCACTGCATGATTACATAATTTGTTCAGATAGCATGTATTTTACATGTTGGTATGTTTCCTCCAGGCCCAGTTCAGAAGCGTCAGCGGATCCTGTGGTGTCTCAGGGGGATATGGAGGAGTCAAGCCAGCCGTCTGACAAGTCTAACCTCCCCTCCACCAGCCAGGAGCCCTCTTCCAGCTCTGCAGGTAGAGTGTTGCCTCATGACTTGGCAGCTTCCTGCATAAACTTCATATATAATTCCTCTATTAAGTTCATTGCTGTTGTTGATTGCTGTGGTGTTTTTCTAGATACGAGCAGTGCTCCACCCAAACCCTCCAGACCTGGATCCAGCAGACAGCTGCAGCGCTGGCCAGAGAGCCGCGGTGGGCGCATGAAGAGAGGAGGTAACTACTACTATAAATATTTGAAAGCACATGCACACAAATTATGTATAAAGCTAACACTGATCATTTTGGCTGCTCATTGCCAGCTCAATACAACAAAATTGTATAGTTGTGCAAAATGGCTTGAAAAAATCCCTTCTCCTCTTCTATATTGATTTAAAGCATAAAATAAAATAATATCAAATATATTGAGATCTTTCACTCTATAACCCCGCTTTGTGTGATGTCACATGAATGATATCTCAAATGAAAGAAGGAGAAGCTGAACAAAGTAATACTCAACAACTCTGCGTTGTACAAAAATCACTATTCAATTGTGGTGAAAAGAACTGGTGGTAGACCATGACCAGTAAAGAAAAACAAAAACATCAGAGTAAAAAAAAAAAAAAAAGAATATAGAAAGGACTCATTTCCTTCCTGGAAAAACTAATTTTCAGCACAAGCTGAGTCAAGCTGCGTTGGCACAGCATTCATGCACACGGTCCACTCAGCTCTCTTGAGTGAGTGAGCATTTGCTGTGGCAAAAAACATAGTTTGATATTAAAATGTCAGCCTTAAACAGGATTGTGGTTTGAGGAAAAATACAATTGACTTTTGGTTGGAGATGCTTTTCTGACTTTGGTATTAAGAAATGTTGTTAGGGCACACCAGTTTGGTCTAATCAATAAGTGAAGACATTTTTCACTGTTTTTATGTTCACACCACAACCAGCAGCATAAACCCAGACACAGTAGAGGAGGATTTCACACAGACTTGTATAATAACATTGCATCTTTATTGCAAACCAAATAAAAAGTTACACATTTCATCGTTAATGTTTCAGACTTAACAATAAAATATTATTGTTCTTTAATTATATATTTCTTTAAAAATTGCATGCTTGAAAAATAGCACTGAATGTTAAGCCCAGTAGTTTTTGACCAGCAATAATGTTGTCTGCACAAATCCTGACAAAGCTCTTTTTTTTATTTTAATTACCCGATCATAGCACTTAATGAACACAGTATCAGTCAAAAGTTTGAAAAAACCTTCAAATGGGTCCAAACTTTTCACTGGTACTGTGTATTGTGCATTATAAAACTAATTCTTTCAATAAGGTCATCATATTTCACATTTTATACAGCCACTGCAAATAATCTTTACACCAGTATAGCAGGCTTGGTCTTAAAAAGCTCTCTTTATATTCCAACAGGTCAAGCATTTCCCTCTCGGGGTATACATGGGAGACGATTTGCCAGATGAAGCACTAAAACTGGACAAACATGACTGCAGAACTTGTCTTTCCCCCCCAGAACCACATTATATATTTTTTAAATCCGAGTGTTGAGCTTCTATATTCAGTCATGATAATGTTCACTTGCTCTGAAGCCTGTTGTGTTTTTTTGTTTTACGATAGTTTTTTTTAATGTACTTAGAAAGTACCTTTTCTTATCAGTCCATGCTGAAGCAATGTGTTTTATGAAGAATGTAATAAACTTTAAAAACCATGAAAATTTGGAAGACGATTTCTTTTGAACAGTCTGGTTTTCAGACTTTCTTTGGGCATTTGAAGACGCTGTTGCTCTGAGGTGACGTGCTGGGTTTAGGGGCAGCAATGACGGGACGTGCAGCATCCACCCTGATGTTGTAGGATTTGGCTGTAAAAGAAACAGAACAGACAGTGAATTAGCTTTTGAATTCATGAATGATGTGTAAGATGTCTTTTTTTGCCATACAAGTTCCAAGAGTTCTGACAATTCTGCTACAAAAGGACCTGAATTTCAAGGGCCGTTGTTTCTTGAATGATGTAAATGATGGTAAGCCCCTCCTGATGTGAAGTGAGTGAAATGTTTTACAGGAACTCTACGTAGCTGTAGAGTTATGGTTTAAAACTATAGGTATCATTATTGAAGTGGAACCTCAAGTGCGGTTACTGCGCAATAAACTTGATGGACACCGCCCTCAATGACCTTTACATCTGCCCAATCCCCCACCCCACTCTGATACACACACCCAAACACACATGGTCCTCATTAGGCGTTTCAGACACTTTGAATGAGAATAACAGACAAGTGAAGGATGGTTTTGTTCTTTTGAGAATAAACTAAGTATGGACTGAAATAGAGGAGATGAGCAACCATAAAAGCATAATGGCTAAGTAAAGACATCACATTTTGGGAGGTGGGGTTGAGCTAATCCAAAATATGGCCTTTCTAATGATCTTGGGAATTTGAATATTGGAACAATTAAAAGAAAGTAAATCTTAATACAAAATAAACCCACCCTATAAATAAATACATTTAGAGTTATAAGTCCAGTACTGGTATATCTTAACTTACATTTAGAGAAGACGTAGTATTTGTATCCCTCTGGTTCTCTGATGGCCGGGATGGACACAGCAGCTGTGATGGTGGAGGGGAAACCTGTCCAGGATTTCCTGATGTTAATTGTTGGCCCTAAGAGAGACACTGGAAACAAAACAGTCGCGTTTAAAATGATGAATAGAATATTCTTTGATGCTTTTGCAAATTCGTGGGGATTATTTTCTTTTTTTTTACATCTTTCTGTCCAAACTCACAACTCAACATTTGCAGTCTCATAAACAGCACACAGGCCATTTGTTTCCACTTGCCAATTATTTACAAGATGGACCTTGTTGCCCCTCTCAATTCACCAAAGCATGAGTCATTTTTTCAGAGAACTACATGTGTTGTAACTCAAATAAAGCATGTTCATATAAGTTCAGGCCTATCTGTTAAAATGCTCAGCAAACACCCTGTACACACATCAGTTATATTTACACAATCTGCATTTCAACCATTGTTTAGATGTGATCTGATAGCAGATACCAGAAATGGGGGTATATAAATGAAAGCTAAAATGCATTAATGTAACAGTGAAATATATATATTTTTAATTTATTTTTATTTTGTATTATTGGCGTACCTGCTTGTCGAGCCAATCGGTTGCGGATTGTGGTAACGGTGTACTGGACTTTCCTACCACATGTTGGACTGGTACCAAACTTGTATGAGTATTTCTGGACCATTCCCCCTGAAACAATCAAGAGTTAGTCTAAGAATCAATTAATTGAGAACATTGGTATGATAAACAGTATTTAACTAATAACACACAACAGCAATTGATAAAACTAGAAAGAAAGCTAGGTAGTGAAAAAACATGTTTGTCAAGCAGTTCATCACCTCTCTTGAAGAAGTAGACTGACTCTCTCCTCTGACGATATTGAGGCACAGACAGAGCAGCTGTGATGTGGCCCCGAAGCCCATCAAAGCCTGTTTCAATTAATTGTGGATATCCAGTGTCGATAACATCATTTTCATATCTCCAGTATCGGTTTCCCTGCAAACCAAACCAAAACATTCAACTTCTGGGAACAAAAATTGATCAGTTCAGCACTTGTAAAATGGCTTCAGGTTAAAAAAAAATTTAAAAAATTAATAGATAAATAAATAATCTGAATTTCAGATTTGTCAAATGCACTTCTTGGTTCAGATGAGATAACAACAATTACCTTGAAGATGTATGTTTTCCCCTGGCAGTTGCAACGGGTAAACACAGTGTCAATGGGGGATGGGACGCCCCACACTTGTGTGATGCTACGGGCAGGACCCGGCACCCTGTTACTATCCAGAAACCAGAAGTAGTGCCCTGTGAAGCAATATTACATTTATAAGACTGGTCCACCCACATACACGATCACTTTAAGAGCCTCTTCACTCATTCGAAGATGAAAAATAATACTCGGCTTTGAATAATAATTTGTGTCTAATATGTTTTTTTCCACAGAGAAATTCAATTAAGTTTAAAAAAAAAATCTGAATTTGGTGCCCTTGTGGCTTCAGGGTTAAGACACCGACCACGATTTGAGTCCAACAGGGGACATTGTTGCATGTCATTTGTAAGGTATACAAATGGGCAAAATATATACAGTATATATATATGACTAACAACAAAACAAGTTGTGATGTCACAAATCCTACTTGTTCATACTCATAAACTCAGATTTAAGGTGAGCACAGAACAAAATATTTTCCTAACTGAGCAAAATATTGAAAAAGCTTATAATGTCAACACATTGTTCAGTGGAGGGGGACTTTAATCATTTTCATAATTTTTCAAAACTTGTGGAAACTGTATATTTTTTAGTTAGTTATCAAAGTTTCATTTTCTGTTCAGTAATGACTTTGGTTCTTTCATTTTTGTGCTCACTTGTATTTTAATTAACCTACCTGTATTTGGATTAAAGCATGACAGAATTGTTAGATCAATGACTGTGAATGCACTCAATATCAGTTTACTGCCACCAACCTCTGAAAACTGCTATTGTTCCATTACTCAATGTGGTGACTGCACTGACCGGCCGTCCGCTACACAGGTTTGTATCATTGCTATCATCTGGGGAAAAAGGACACATTTGTGAGAAAAACATGCAAGAAAACAAAGAAACTATGCAGTCACAGATTGGCTTACTGAGCGTTAAATTGGATTTTTATATTCCAGGGCCTTCAGGGACTTTTCCTGCACTGTGAACTTTTGTCTATTCTTAAAGTATCTGAGTATCTGTCCAATTTCAAAGGACAACATGATTCATTTACAATGTGGGAAAACAGCCACCTCTGTCACTTAATATAGAGTAACTATGCTTTGAAGAAAACTGCATTCTTCCAGATGCATAATGAAACAAAGCTCATAAACAGGCTGTGAACGGTCATAAATATATACCAGAAACTAGAGGTCTTCAGATTTGTATCAGAGTAACTTATGAAAAATAGATCTCAGTATCGCTTACAGGAAAGAAATAACATTACTCACTGAAATTTACCCTCTGATTAGTAACATAAATCATTATTTGGGGTCATTTCTTTTCTAGGGATGTTGTGCAGAGGATCTGGACCAATGCTAAAAACATTCCTTACCTCCTTGGTAGTCTCTAGGGTTGTCTACATTCAGAGTTCGCGAAGGATCCATAGGCTTTGTGTCAGGTTTGGAGATGGGTTTAGATGGAGTTGGTTTAGTCGGAAGTGGCTTGTGTGGGCCAGGTTTGACCTGAGGTTTTGAGGTGGGTTCAGATGGTTGGGGCTTGGTTGGTTCTGGGGTGACTTGTAGTGGATCAGCAGTGGTTTCTCCTGGCGTGGCATCATCTTTCGTGTCACCTTGTGGCGCATCTGTGATTAAGGGAACGCGGGTTGTCAGGGAATCAATCTCTGCTGCTGGAGAACCATCGGTGGAGGGATCTTGAAGGTCCGGCAGAGAAGAGGAAGGGTCTGTTGTGGCGTCCCCAGAGTCGCCTCCAGTACCATCTGGCTCTGGCTTTAAAGTGGTTCCGTCTGGGATGGGTGTTGGGTCCAGCATTATAGAGGCAGAGGTGGTGGCGTCTTCTGAGCCTGTGGAGGAGTCCTGTTTGAGCTCTGTGGATACTGAAGCCACAGGTGGGTCGGATGTGGTGGTGGGGGCTTCAGTTGGATCTGTATCCCCTGCCTGCACTTCTGGCTCTGGCTCTGGCTCTGGAGGGTTAGCTGTGGCATTAGGGTCTGTTTGGGGCGCTGAGGTTGTAGTAGGCTGGCTAGAGACATCCTGAACTTCTGTGGAGGCTGGAGGAAGAGTTGTTCCTGAGTCAGGCGAGCTGGTCGTCTCAGGATCACTTACATCTGGAAGTGGACAAACATGAGTACAAATATATGGGTGGAGAAAAATGACAAATGCAGATGCTTCCATAGTGAGCTTGAGGGGTCATTGAATGGTTTGATGATTATGAAAATGATGTGAATTATACACTAACACTGTCACTGCCGAAAAATAGAGCTCCACAGTCTTGGAGAATCTATAGTCAGGAGCTTTAAAACTGTTCTGGTGTCTGGTGTCTGGTGGTGAAATAAATGTATTTTTTCCTGTAATTTGTCTGTATACTGCCAGGTCATCCCACATATCACATACCTGCACTCTCAGTGGGAACTTCTCCACTGGCCTGTGTTGGTTGATTATCTGAGGGAGTCATCTGTGTCTGAGGGTCTGTAGGTGGCGTGGGTTCAGTGGTAACTTGATCCAGCGGGTCAGCAGTAGAGGGTCCATAGCCACTGGTGCTTTCTGGGGTAGGTCTTACCAATGGATCCTCTGGTCCATTGTTGGTATACTCATCAGTGGGAACGCTCTGGCCGTACATATCTACAGGAATGTGACAAGTGAAAAAGGATTCACATTTCTAAAACTTTACTGGGGAAGGGCTTAACTCTTTTTATTATTCGTTCACATCTCGCTCACCATCACTGAGATCATCTTGTGGATATGATGATGGACTGGCCATCGGAAGTGAATGGTCATCTGTGGGAAAATAAGACAAAATCAAATTAAATGAATGTGACGTAGACAGACATTTTAGACAAAATTGCTGTTCTTTAAAATGTACGTAATATTTTCCGGTATTACTTTAATTAAGCATGAACATCACTCAGATGGTGACATCCCGGACAGAAATGTCATGAAATGTCTTTCTCCTGAGAGAGAAATAACAAATGCAAAAGTATCTCCACCCACTAATTTGCTTCAAGCCAACTCCTGAATTAAAACCTCTAAGAAAATGTTCTGTCATCCTCTCTTGGCCGCATTTTGTGCTTTCCTCTCTTGTGACTGAGCCTGTGCCTGTTACCCTCCCACACTTCTCACAACACTGCTTCCTTGTGTTTCTGTTGGCCAGTGAGGCTTGTGCTCTTGGCTTGTTCTGGTGAGACTTGGCTTCCAAACAAACCACAGAGCCGCAATGTGGCTGTCAACCATAAACATCTTCCTGCCGTTCTCTTTACATATGCCATATTAAATGAATTGAGTTCAGTTCATAATAATCATTTAAGTTATTTCAAACAAGTTATTTGAGTACAGTTCAGAGAGCATTGGTTTCTGTCACTGGAATCAAGTTGCAGTTTATTTAATATATGTGAAATATATTTTTCTATAGTATAGTACATTTTTAAAAAGTATACTCACCTTCATTGTCTCCCTCGCTGAATGGTGGCTCTGTTGCTTCATTCAGAGATGGCTCTATGTAAATATTTATAAATTAAGATTAGAAGACTAACCATGAAAAAAAAATGTAAATCATACATCCTAAATGACTGAAAATTAAGTGAAGAAAATAAAAACCTCTTGCCAAAACAAATATACCTGTGGGTTTGTTATGGTTTACATTATTGCATGGTGCTGCTACATTGGCTGCTCCATTGATTTCTTCTGTGGTAATTATGAAGACAGAAAATATTGTCAAACATAACCCAATGCTTCAGTGCAGATTACTGCATGCATTGCATGCTACTCCACATGCTGGTGGACATGCAGGCTGTTTTTGGCTGATATCAGACAGAATTTTCAACTCAGTGGAGTGGGCGGATTCAATGGTCTGAACCCAGGCAAAAGCTGTTTGATATTTGATGTCAATATTTGTAACATCTCTGCTCATCCTGACACTTTTAGTCAGCCTCGTTGTTCATGCAAGTGAAGTAATCTCAGATTGCAATAATTGTAATTCTTGCGTAATGCTAGAGCTGTGAAAGGTGAGGGCTGATTTTAACATGCAGCCATGCTTTCACTCATACAACCCCTAATACATTTGGTGGTCCTGTATCAAATGATATAAATCAAAACACTAAATTAAGATATATGACCACCTAGCTTTTTTTTCTTTAACTTTAATCTTTAACTTCATCAGGATAGTATCATGAAGATACGACTACTTAATACACTGTGAAGGTAATCTGTGGTCTTTAACATGCCGAAAGAGACACACACACACACACACACACAGTCATGCTGAATGTATGCTGGAGAAAACTTGCCTTCTGCATCACAGTGGGCCTTGAAATCTGGACAACACTGGTTGTACTTGATGCAATCGGGGTCGCAAGTACACTTCCGGCCTCTCTTAAAGGATTCTCCACACCGACCTTGACATGAGTTTACTGTGGCACAACAAACATGTGCAGTGAATTTACACAATGCAGATTCTCCTATATAGATTTGATTTCATTTAGGCAACATGTATGCATATGTAAGACTGCACTCTGACGAGACAGGGATTGTTTAAAAATCAATATGAAGTTGAAAATCAATGATAACTTCACTGGTAAGAAATAAGGCTGACATGGAGACACTTTAGATTAGTGATGTAAAACTGTGTTATGAGTAACTCCAGATGTTGACGCATATTAGTGTTGTAGGTTGAGATAAACAAAGTAAATATTTCTGGTTCCACTAGCAACACCACAAAGTTGTAACTAAACTAGGAGAGAAAAGGTCTTACCTGTGGTGCATTTTGATTCATAGTCATCACAGCATTCACCATAATTCAGGCAGGTATAATCACACTGGCAGTCATAACCTCTGTAGTATTCACCACCACATCGTCCTTTGCAGCTTGCTGTTTATGAGAAAGAGCACATGGAAACTTAGAAAAATTGTTAGAGAGGGACATACACTCTGGAAAATCAGATGGAATCAGTGCTTTAGTAAATAGCGTCATTTCTTCCTCCAATAACATGGTCTACTCAAGCATGTAGTCTGAACTGCTGCCAGAAATTGATTTTTGAAGTCACATTGACAGAAGTTCCATCTCTGGTAAATAATTGTTAACATAGTAAACATGAATTAGTACAAACACAGCAAACACACAACACATCATCATTAAAAACATCTTGTTTTGCACCTGCATGCGTCTAAAAGTCTGCTGCAGTTAAAAGATTTTCTGTGTAATAGAAATATGTCACAAGTACTCACTCTGAGCAGCACTAAAAGTCACAGCACAAGCCACAAAAATAACAGAGCAAAATATAGTGGAAGGCATCGTCCTGAAAACCTGAAACTGAACATAAGACACACAAAAATGTGATAAATCAGATTCCAGTTGCATGAGTGTATCACCGCCTATGACTGAAACTCCTGAGATAAACACAAGTGTACCTACCTTGGTTGAGCCTCTGTGTCTAAATCCTGCTGAAGGTTTGACTCAAGCTGCTTTTAAAGGGCTGAGAGAGGTCAGCTGACTTCCCAATAATTGTCGTATCCGGTCTAATTAAAAGTGTGATGAGCTCACAGGCTGTATGTAGGGAGGATCCCCCAGTCCAGACCATAGGTCCAGACAGCATGATTCCTCACAAACAGCTGGAAGCACACCAACACACATCTGTGCCAGAGAAACAAGTGACATCACACATTTCACTGAGCACGAGAGAAAGAGAAGTGGTTGTTGGCCATTTACTCAAATTGGTTGGGTGAGCAAAATACCTACAAATCCAGTTTGAAAGATAGAACCATCTGATCAGTAAATTACTTCCAAGTGAAGTTATTTCTTTAACCTGATTGGTCACGGATGATGGTTTTGTATCTTAAACATTTTATTAGATCAAGCTATTATAAAAGCTTCTACATAGACCAACTGGAAAGCTGAGAGTGGATCAGTTCATCCTCTTTTGGTTTCTGAGAAGATAATTTTTCGAATTATTCGGATTTTTCATATTACGTTTATTCAGTTATATTATCTGTATATTTTACTATCCATCGTAAAAATATTAATGCTGTTTCAAAGCTCGCAACACACTGCCAGATATAAAATTCTGGTGTAAAAACACTGACACTTTAAATATCAATTTATATATGTTGATCTAAACGCAATCATGGTTAGATACACTCACCAAGCTTTTTATTAGGAACACCTGTGCAATCTAATGCAATCCAATACAACAGCTCAGCCATAAATTCTACTTTTGTGAAGTTTATACATCTTTAGCTTTTGTTAACATTGTCAGAAAGTTGATAATTCTACTTTATGTTTATTACTGAGGTCATAGGTGCTGGTGGTGTATTGGAGTGAATTATATTGAAAACTGTCTCTCATATTTTGTCCCTCACATATATGTCAATAGGTGTTCCTATAAAAGTGCTTGGTGAAGGTATATTGAGAGTAAAACCACTGAATGGCATAATGTATGCTCCCTCGCACATTGGTAACACCCTCATGTTCCCAGAAGTACTGAGGACATGACCTAAGTCCTGATTTCTGATCCTTTGCAGAAGAGTGTTGTACACTCATGTCCCCTGACACCCAAAAAGTTAACTTTTATCCGGTTTGACAGCATTACTTGCACTAATGGTATTAACTAAACTATTTCGTAACCTTTTTTAGCTTGTGACCCCTTTCAAAAAAGTGATGTCCAGAAGGGACCGCTTGCAACATTTGATACAGTATGTCTAAGAGTTGTTAGCTGTTATAAATTATATAATACAGTGTTTATATATCAATATGTATACTCTTCTAAATATCTCAGATGGTATCACTAAAGTTAATGGTTGAGACTCAAATAAGTAAAATCATCTGATATTGTTAAAAAATACATTTTGGGACCCTTTGGAGGGGCCCAACACCTCATGAACCAAACAATTGAATACTTATGCGCTGATGGATCAATACAAACAACCTTATAATGTCATATATATATATATAACTAGTAAGTTTACTTTTGATATTTTAAATACATATTTTAGTATAAGGACATTTAATTGTAGTTTAGTATCTACATTCATGTATTGCTACAACTTAGAATTAGTAGAACTAAATGAGCTGTTATGTCTCTGTTATTTATTCTTCTGTACAGCACTTTGGTCAACTTTGGTTGTTTTAAAGTGCTTAACAAATAAAGTTGGATTGGATTGGATTGGATGAGTGCTTCTTCCTCTACTGTCAGATTGATGAGGGAGGCAAAAAAAAGAAAAAGAAAAGCAGAGCTGTTACTTTTTTATATCAGAAAATGATCAGAAAATGATCATGATCAGTTGTCAAAGACAAAAGGAAACTTGTATTTTAATGGTCAGCTAAAGCAATGGATTGACCTGAACAAATGTGTTTGAGGTGTTTATCATTTAGTGTATTTTGCAGTGACCTTATAGCAGTGTTTCTTTATATTCTGCATCATATCTGGCCCTGTTTTAATGTTTCAGTATCTTCATGATATTCATGACCCCAGCAATTAAAATAGTCGTTGTGTGGATTTGAATGTAACATTGGTCTTTTTTTAAAAACCATGTAGGTAGCTCCAAATGGATACTTTTGAAATTGTGATTTGTTGCTCTGGGGCTACTTAATTTTAAAAGGATATTATTATTATTATTTTTTTTTTTTTTAAATATGACATTGGTTATATATATTGGTTTCCATCAAATAAGGCAGGATCTGTTATATGTTATTTTCCATATGGCATTTCACATACAGTATAAAATACATTTGGCTTTGCAGCCTTGTTTCCTTTTAATGTTCCCAGTATTACTGAAAGTCTTTTTCATTAGAAGTCAGATAACATCAGACCAGATCCCTCTGTCTATACCAGGCTGATTAATGTGTAGATGTATTTTTATAAATTGGGGCTGGTCTGCACTGTGGGAATTTAGTGGTTGGTTGTGTTGATAGATCATATCATGCCTGAGGTATTTTCCCATCATGTCATGGTCCAATTAGAGGTAAAGCTCTCATTAGTGCACTCATGTCAGGGTGATAATGATAACATAATCTGGTTGAGATGACTGGGCCTACCAAACAGTCAGGTAAACACAGACACTAAGGGAAAAATCCACACAACAATTCCCCAACAATAGCACTGTGAAAGGAGGAAGTGTCATACTCCTGTCACCTTCATCTGGAAACCACTGACATGGAGTCAGCTCATGTCAGACTGGGAAGTTGGGACCTAGGTGGATCGAGCTGAAGTTGAAAGTTTAAAAAGTAGATCAAGTGTGCCCCCTTATGGCTACATGGTGTCTGAGTTTCTTCTGGGGTCATTTCGTCTCAAACCCTTCTAACACCAGACAGTTTGGAGTTTCTGAACTGAGTCTAATTGCAAAACTTTTCACTGGCAAGTTAAAACTGTAGTCCTAATTACAGTTTTTCTATTAAAGCTTTGCAATGCAGGAGCAGTTATCTCTTGCTAAACTACTGCCTCTTCTTTGGCATCCTGCTCTTATCACAGTAAACCCTTTAGTGTGCACAGACACTGCTCTCTAGTTTAGACAGTTTAGAAAAAGTTAACACCATCAGGAGGTGAGCTCTTCTTCTTGTGAATTTATTATATAAAGTTCAAACGTCTACTTTTTGCAGCTTTATTGCTTTAACTTCTGGTTTGTACTCACTGTAATCACTTTCTCTCCCATCATATTTTAGTTACTTTAATACTCAAATCCATTCTGATGATAGTATAAAGGGTGACCATCTTCAGCTCCCATGTCAGCTTTTATAAAGAAGATATTGTGGTTGGCCGATATGAAATGCTAAACTACATATTATCAGGAGCTTGTTATTGTTACAAGGATTTAAAAATAAACTGTCATAACATTTCAATCAAGTCAATTTTAACAACGTTTGCCTCAGTTTGCTGAACAATCTGTACAGCAACATCCTCTGTTCTTAGACCTTCAATTCGAATAAAGAAAAACTCCTTAAATAACCTTTAACAGAGCAATGAAGCAACAGAGGAAGGATCCCTCCCAGGACAGACAGACAAGCAGACAAGATATATATATACATGTGAAGAAACTCACATCGAACCATTCACATACACAGGAGAAGAGACAAGAAAATACATTATTGACAGAGGAGAGACAGAGCAATAAATACACAATTCAGAAAGTGAGAAACATGAGGTGAAGATGAACTTCTGTGAACCAGATCCAGAAGTTTTAAGTTCAGTTTTAATCACTATTTCTAATTAATACTTAGCATAATTATCTTTTCTTTCTTTTTTAATGTCATTATTGTTCATTGCCAGCTGGTCAGTTGTGCATTTGGTGTGTCTCTTATTTTCTTTTCCTCTGTTTTGTATTTATATATATTTAAATTTTCCATTTAATTTTTAAAAATATATATCTTTTCATTATTAAGTTGTTCTCTGCATAAGCCAGCAACTTCTTAACTTCTCTCACATCTGTTGCCTCGTTATTAGTTTTTTATGCTTTTGTGTGCAAATTAAACTAAACTTAACTCATATTTAATATGTGAATTATTTATATTTGTAAATTTAACAAATCTTTAAAAAAGGACACGAACTACTCATCCACACCATTTACAGTTTATTAAGACACTGCATGATATCACTCGGAGTCAAGAATACCTGCATGCTGAGTGTTCAGCTTTATTTGGCTGCTAAACCAAGCATATAATATGTTATTTTAGGTTGTTAATGGAATGGGAAAAAGATGCTCCAGCTTTCTCTCCCTCATTTTGTGCTGATGATTTACAAACATGAGCAGCCGCCTCCCTGTTCACCTCCCCTGCAAACCAACAAGTCCACAGAGAGGCAGCCAGCTAAAGGCAGTAATAACACCAAGAGGAGACACAGAGCTCTTATTACCACAGATGGATCCTGGGGAGATTGAGGGGAAAGTCATCTCATTTGCTAGATCCAAAACTGTGTCTGTGTTTTATTGAGCAGACACAGCAGACGCCATCTTCTGTCTTGGCAGCTTTAATCAGCCAGTTCAAGCAGGAGTTAAGCTGATTTGAAAGGACCTGATGAGAGGCAGAAATGTGGAGACACACAAGAAGAGGAGAGGTGATGGAAAACATGTGGGTGTACATATTGTGTGTCATTCAGAAGATGCATCTTGTTATAGAGGAGATCTGTAACTGCCTTCTTGTAACTGCGTGCAAATGTTTCTGCAAAAGTGAACATACTAATATTGAGATACAAGAAGGAAATAACACAACAATCTTAACCTGTTATTGTCAGAGGATGACGCTGCACTTTGTCAAGTATCTCTTCAGTTTGAGCCCTATTTTCATGTATATAAATTTGTGCTTAATATGCCAAACTGGGAATAATTGAGGAAGACCAGACAGCTATGAAATGACCTAACCAGTGACGGCCCTTCATCTGGTATCTGCAAAAAATGCCTGTCTCAGTTTATTTGTGTGCTGTCAGTGTATTGATATAATAAAAGAGAACATGATCAGAAAGGACCTTTAGAGGGAGACAAATGAGAGCGTATCGGCTAGTGTCTGAAGCACCGGGAACACTCATGCAAGATAAGAATAGGAACGCCAACAGGTGGCACGGACTGATGATACATAATTAAATTCAACAGCTCATTCATTTTATTTGGGAGATTTTACCGAGGATTAAAGGCTCAAAACATTATCCTCCATTTCATTTCTGTTCACAGATGGAAGCAAGGGGACACTGCCAATCAGACTGTTTACAGAAAGACAGGATTTATATGCTCTTGTATGTGATCTTATACTTAACACATGGATAAGAAAGGCTCCATAATCAAAATATTGTTTTGTTTGAGTATTTTATTAATCCATACTCTTACACATCTCTATTATAAAAGATCTTGCCTAAAATAAGATCAAATCTTGCCTTGTGACTTTGTGGTAAAATGTTCTCTTCCTGGCTGTAGCTCTGTGTAAATCTCAGGGTGGAAGTGATGATAATCTCATCTAACCATCTCAGTTACTGCACAGGAAAAGTACACCAACTATCACCTTGTGCCGAGCTACTACTCTGCCTTTGACATTATGTTCTGCTGCACCCTGTATTGATTTTAATATTGCATCACTAAGCATCACATTGAGCATCAACACCTCCAGCAGAGGACTCTCACTCCTCAAGTATTAGATGTATGAGAGCACCAGAAAGTATAACAGCTGTGCTTGTGGCAGAGCAATCGACATCCAACATACCATTCTAAAGAAAACACAGATAACATATATTTCTTATTGAAGATAAAGAAATTCACAAACTTTAAATATCTGTGCAAAAAAAGTGGCTAGTGTGAGTTTTTGTGCAGATATTCTGTACCAAATCTTTATCCAAATCCACAATCTCTGATGAGGAAGTTATATCTTTAAATGATTATGAAAAGAGCCCAAATTCAAGGCATGGTGACATAATTCAGTACTTTATTCACCTGGTCTTTATCTACTTTGGTGCAACATTATTTAATGATGCACATAAGTAAAATAAATTCCACTTTTCTACCTAGTTTTATCATTTGGATCTGCAATTAATGTTCAGCTCTTAATTTCTCCCCTGTTACAAAGTCATTATATGAGCTCTTCAGATGAGAAGCACAGCATGGAGAGTTGCTAACAGCCATGTGAGATCTGCAACAGTAGCCTGATAATCACACTGAACTGTCATTTCCTTTTCATAGCAATATTCAGTATTTAAATCACTACAAACATCCTTGATTTTGACAACTTTTTAGACATCTGAACCCAGCCTACTGCATGAGGGAAGATAGGAGAGATACAGCTCTATATATCATCCCTGGTTGATTGATTTAAAGCAGGCGCAGTACAGATTGAACTGTGCATGCCAAGGCGATGACACCCTGCTTGTTTGCGGGAATCATTTTCCAGTCCTTATACTCTTGAGGATGTGAGTATGAAATAGTGTATGTCTATAAATGGCCACCTATCATCCACAGCAGTCTGTCTTTACTGATAGCCTGTCTGTACTTTACATTTCAGAGTCAAGATTAACTGCATCATATGTTTCAGGCTTCATTGAAGAGCTGATGGAGTGGACCGCTACCTCCTCACTGTCAATCAACAAGTGCCTCACTGCTGCTGACTGCTGTTGTTGTTGTTGCCTCCTTCAGGACTGCAGTCAGCGTCTCAAACATCTCATTGGATTTTGACACAGGGGTTGACATGCAGGTGAATATTTTCCTGTCAATCACCACATGAAATATGTCTTGTGCTGGTATGATAGACAGTGCGGTCTCATTACCCTTCAGACTGCACTCCTATTTGCTGATCTACAGGTCTAAAAAGGTGCTGAATTTGTTTGATTTTTGGGGTACATACTTGTTATTTTAACTGCATGTAAATAACTATATTTCACTGTTTAATTAGGTCCCAATACATTAAAGGTCTTAATTTCTATTGACCTGCAACTCACCAAGTCAGTGCTTGCAAAGAAGTGAATAAAATACTGATTAACTGATTTCTGCCTGTTCACAAATCATCATTTATAGGTTTCTTGATGGCCAGCAAATAATTGTTTTATACAAGAAGAAAAGCATGTTATTTGTCATCTGTCTGTGTCATTACAAACCAGTTCTACAACTGTATATCATAACTTTTAAGGGCAGTGTATAATAGGGACCCTGAAGCTGTGCATGTGTTGACTGAAGGACAAGTCTGTCCCAAAGACACAAAACAATTCAACAAACACACAGTGTTTGGTCTTAAATTACATCTGTTGTTACTACATGCAAAACACACACATGCATGTCTTTCTGTGTTGGTGGTAAATAGCAGGGGTCTATTAAGTGACCTGAGAGGTCTCCAGTAGCTGATACAGTAGCATAGACTTACGGAGGTCAATATGATAGATGAGCATTGATTAAGGAGAAAGATAAAGCTCTGTTTCGACCATGTGGTTTCTTTTATCTTTACTCCTGGATCTGCATTTTTAACCCTAAAACCTCATTGAACTGCTGATCAGCCAGTCAGTACAAACTCATTCTGCATTGTTCAAACATACTTTAATTTAGATTCTTAAAGAGATCTTAAAGTTTCCAAAGATATCATTTACAATACCAGCTGAATTTGTGGGGAATATTTGTACAAGATGATGCACAAGACATTTATAATTTTTCAATTCGATTGAATTTTGCAGCCATAAAATACTTGCAGTCTTGAATTTGAATAAGTGTAAACATTTTTATTCATTTATAAGGCAGTTTGGGGAAACAAGCATGGATAGCATGGATAATTTGTACCGCCTGTCCCTTATTAGACTTTTAAATTGAGGATAAAAAAAGATTCATGATAAAAACAACTAGATAAAACACAGATAAACAGATAAAACATAACAACACAAAACACAACAATATGCATGTGTCTATGTGTGCGTATGTGACTGTATATATACACTTGCATGTAGTATAGGCCTATAATAAAATGTAAAGTCTATTAGTATGGTAGTCATTCAATTATCAAATAGCCTCAGTAAAGAGTTGACATGTTGATACATAATTTGTATGTGAACATGTGGAGGAAAGTGTGGAATAAGATGTTTTTTTCCCCCCAACCCTAAACCTACTTATAAGGGAAAAAGAGGGACGTTGCCAGTTAAGAAGTTATTTTTTAGTGTCTTACTACACCACACTTAATATATTAGTAGTACTCTTGGGGGGGAACGCTACAGTAAAGCAGATTAAACAGACTATCAAGTCACTGAACTTGGCTTACACCTTGTTTTATCTTTTTCGTCAGATGCACAAGTCCTTATTATTGTGGGCGTCACCTTGGAAAACAATTACCCAATAGGCTGCTAGTATACGCTCTTAGACCCACCTTTTGTATGGTTGCTATGCCTACTACACGTTCCTCACTGATTGACGGCCGCAGCAGCCAATCAGCGCCGAGCTGGGCGGGAGTCTGAAAACTGCCTGGTGAATTTCTACTACTATGATCAAACCGCTCAGGGTGCACACAAGTGTCGGACCGTAGCTGCCAGAAGACTGACTGGAGATGGAAAATGTACTATAAACGTTGTCGGAGAAGTCTATACAGGTAATAACTAATTCTTTGTCTCTTTTATCCCCTTGTGTGACATGAATATGACTGTGAAATTGGGCTCGTATTAGCCAGTGCTAGGCTATTAAAAATATCGAGTTGTTGCATGCATGGCTGTGACATTGTTGAATTGAAACTGGTGAGCTCTAGTAGACGCGTTTGTTTGGCAGTGGGTGAAATATAAACGGAGGGAAATGTTGCTATCGTTCAAGGACAAACTTACGAAAGACAAGTAAATGTATAAGCTTAAAATATGATATAAATCATTGTGTTTTTATTGAGGGGTTCAAAATGTGCATCATCTGCCAGGGTGACTCAAGGTTTTAATGGACTCAAATGTTATATTGGTACTTCTGACATAAACTGTTTTAACAGTCTGGCTCCCACTCAGGGATTATTTGTGTTTTCTGATGCTATCTTGGATGCATTTTTGGAGCCTATGCTGATTTCTAGTCTAGTTTAAATAGATATCACTGGTCAAATGATCCTCACATATCTTAAGACAAAGTTATCTTGTGGATATGATGATGCATTGGTCAAAATGAAACATAAACATATAACATATACTGTTTTTAAAGAGCTGTGGCCAAGATATATCCTCCATTGCATATTTTCCAGCTGAAAAAACTGTTTGTAAATCTCAACCACACTGCATATTTTTTATTTCTGTACTGCTCTGCCTTGTTGTTCACATGTATATCTGTGATGAATTGAAATCAGCAGACGGGCTCTATCAGTGACACCAGCTTCACTGGGTGAAGACACTGACCATTCAGCAAGTCCACTAAGTGAATCTGACGAAGCTTTGGCTGCTGCTGCACATCACAACATATTACCATACTTTATGGTGTTTCTAGGTTTAGAGAGAGAGAGAGAGAGAGAGAGAGAGAGAGAGAGAGAGAGAGAGAGAGAGAGAGAGAGAGAGAGAGAGAGAGAGAGAGAGAGAGAGAGAGAGAGAGAGAGAGAGAGAGAGAGAGAGAGAGAGAGAGAGAGAGAGAGAGAGAGAGAGAGAGAGAGAGAGAGAGAGAGAGAGAGAGAGAGAGAGAGAGAGAGAGAGGTCTGTGCCCACAAATGTTAGCTGGTCTGCTCCGGATATCTGATGTGAATGATATGGTAGATATTTCTTTGCATGTGTTATAGACTGCTACTTTAGAAAGAGCATCTGATAAGCATGAATTTGCTCATCCATAATATAATGATTCAGTTTGATTCTGTCTTGAATTGAAATATAGTATCATGACAGTAAAGATTCTACTTGACCTTTACCTGTGATGCTGTTTTTGTTTTATAACTTAAAACACACAATATGTGATCCAAAAGGGTGGCCACACTGCTGAAATTCAAATACTAGTTTGAAGCTTTGTTCTAGTATTAAAAAAACAACAACTTTAAAAGTTGGCGCTGATATCAATCATTTTGTAAACACTGTAATAAAATAGGTCTATATTTTGAGAAAACATTCAAAGTGCACATTTTCAATTATAAATGGGAGTATGCTTGTCTATCACCACAACATCCCTAATATGAAGTGATAATGCATGCCATCTTCCTCTCTCCCCACATTTCCTGTAACTCTCTGCTGTTACGCTATTACATAAACGCCTTTGATAATATGCCAATTCTGTAATCTAGAATATAGAATTGGCTTTTAAAATTAATGTATATTAATTTCTTAATTGGTTAAAATATCATCAATAGGTAATGTTAGAACGATCATTTTGTTGAGTTCAGAGTTTCAGGTTTGGCACTTGCTTCATTGCAAGTCAACCACTGACGGGCTTCACCAAATCACCCAGATTGGAATTCCCCTTTCACTGCCTGACAGATGTTGAGTTTTTCAGTTTGACTTTTGACTTCATTTTCAAACAGCTACAGCATAAGCCACACAGCAGTTTCATCCTTACACTGCAGTATGGCACAATAGCCTGTGTGCTCACTTCACATAGTTTTTTCCTTTCTCTCTCTCCCTCTCTCTTGACAGCAAATGGCTGGAGTTGAGAGTTGAATGTTGATATCAAAGGAGTAAACAACACTCTCCCTGGTGTCTTGACTTCAATAAGAGCTAGGCTTTTTCCCTGATGAATGCTGAGAAAGTGAGTCAGGGTGAGTGGGATGGAGAGAGGCGGCAGTGAGAAGGGAGGAGGAGGAGGGGGGTTTCACTATTTAAAAAAAAAACAACACACACCAGCGTTTGGAGGAACACTCGTCTTTTCTCACCTCTCCTCAGTTTACAGGCACAATCTTGCCAAATCACATTTGTTGCTGGTTGGTTCTTGACAATCAAGTGTTCATTTGATTGGCCAATGGCTGTTTTCTATAACAAGTCTGTTGAGGCTCCTTAGTACCTGCTTTTTACAGTCATGTATTTGCACTATATAGTACACTAAGATTATACTAAGACAAAATATGGAGACCACACATTACATTTTTAAAACTAGGAAGAATACATTTATTTAAATGAAGTATGTATATCCTCAACACTACAGTTATAGTTGTGTTATTTCATAGTAGCTACCTGTTACGTTGCTGATACATTGAGCGTCTGATGCTAGTGAAAGTATTGCTGGATCTGACACTGAATATTAAAGGTTAACATGCCCAGTCAATGAACATTACATGGACTGTGCAAAATGTTCATTTTCATAATCAATTAATCTGCTGACGTAAAAGTCCAAAATATAAAAGTACTCAATTTAATTTCACAGACTATGATTACCAAAACCAGCAAATATTCACATTTAAGAAGCTTTTTTGTTATTTTTTCTTAACTTATACCTTTTTAATGGTTTATCAAAATAGTTGCAGATTCATTTTCTGTTGATCAACTCAAAAATGAATTGACTAATAGTTTCAGCTGTCGTTTTACAGAGGTATACAGGTCACATGGTATGTTGGATGGAGTGTGCTCACTCAAGCCAACTCCTGCAGGCTGAATTCGAAAATTGTCACAAAACCAGAGTTGATGATGAATATTACATATTAACATATTGCTTCCAGCCACAGTCGTACTAATATTTCTGCACCCTGTGACATGTTTACTGTGTGGTAGGCACTGGGGGATAACTGTGTGGGGACTTTTTCAATGTAGAGAAGAGTTGGACAGTCTATATCTTTTCTACCTATCTATCTGTGATAGGTCGATATCGGCCAATAATATTGGCTGACCGATATTGGCTGACCGATATGTCAGTGTGGCTCTATCCATGACATTTAATTGCAAAGGTGTTACAGGCTAAGACAGGCTGGATATCCTATTATGATACGGGGCAATTGCAATGTGATAGATATTTTGTTAGGATCTTAAGAATAATGACATTTTGCTATATTCTTC